>NW_027412694.1:15443586-15911086 GCF_025532065.1 Leptinotarsa decemlineata
TATTTTGGGCAAAAAACCCTAGAGACATTTTTTGTTTAGAATGAAACAGGCTATCGAAAATAAATTTTTAAATGGTAAACAAATGATAAGACAAAAAGTTACATTGGAAATAAATTTTAGGGGTTGCGTTTTCCAACCCCTCACAACCATGGGGTAAACCGAATAAATTTCTGACTAAGTGTCTTTTTGGTAGTACGAAACATCAGGTTAATTTCAATATTGTAACTTTTTCAGTGCTTGCGAAAAAAATTGTTATACAAATTTTATGTACCCCATTCAAGGGGCTGTATCTCAACAAGGGATGCTCCAATGAAATTCCTTTATGTGAAAGATACTATCTTTTTTTCGATGAGGAATCACCTCCTTAAATGTTTTACACTTATTTTGTTACACCCTTTATAGCGTTATTGGAGCGTTTGAAGTTCGAAATTGCGGAAAAACGACCCTTTTTGGAGAAAAAGAATGTACTGCTTCATCAAGACAATTCACAGTATCATAAATCAATAAAAACGATGGCAAAATTGCATGAAATGGGCTTCGAATTGATCTCGCATATACCATATTCGCCAGATTTAGCTCCCAGCGACTACTGGATGTTCGCTCGACGGTAAGAAATTTCCCCCGAAAGAAGAGGTTATTGCTGAAACTGAAGCCTATTTTGAGGCAAAAGATGAATCGTTCTACAAAAGTGGTATTGAAATTTGAATAAAAAAAAAACGCGTTTTTTTTCTCAAGCCCGGGACTTTTCAGCTCAGGTTGAATTATCATATAAAGTCAATGGGGAAATTTGTCCTTTCATGAACATCGAAGTCATGTTGTCAACTACTAAGTCACGATTAGCTTTCAAAAATATCACCAAGTTTTTTCAAATAAAGCAAGCTTCAGATGCGAAGCTCCAAAATGGCAAGTTTATTGTGTTTTGGTCATTTATCATAATATTTTCACAATGTTACCTCATTTACTAGTAAATTAGATTCACCTGACTAGTAGATGTGTTTATTGGTTTCTATGGTTTTAATTTTTTTATACTACACAAGTTGATGAGGCAACATTGTGAATTTAATTTTGAGACATTTGGAATGCAGGTATAGTCAAAGTAAACGATATTGTGCACATTTAAAGTTGGCGGCACCCTCAAAGGTCAAAAAAAGCAATACATAGAAATGAATCGGCTGCGAACTAGTCCACGTGGACTGTAGAATTGGCGTTTCGTATCGGATAATTTTTACTAACGCAGTTTCACGATTGGTTGGAGTCATAAAATTGAATTTGAAGTCATGTCACGGTGACGGATAGAAACCGGGGAATGCGAGGATGGCTATCGCCGTCATGTTCAGTTCAGAAACTGATCGTGATTTGAGTGTTGAAATTTGATATTGGTGCAGTAATAATTACTTAAAAATTTTGTTACCTGTTTAAAATGTGGCGTCGTTGAACAAGTACTAATAGTAATGACGGGTATGATAATAACGCAGATTTTTTCCAGTGTAGTGATTTCAATAGCGATGGTGAACAATGCGAAAAAGAGATACCAGTGAATAAGATTCGGATGCATTTGAATATTGAAACACAGAGAGTATGTTTCAATGTATATAAGAATCTACATCTCAAGTTTGGTTTCGAGGGAAACAAACTATTACAAGCAACATTAGATTTGACCGAAATTCCTTTCTCAACTGTACGTAAAATAGTCAAAAGCAAACCTTATGAACGCAAGACGCGATGTGATACAGGATAAGACCTTCAATGTTCATCTAATGAAATCATGGAAAAAAACCAATATATGACTGTTACAAAAGCAATGAGATTCCTACAACTGAAATCATTAGGAAGAAATTGAATACTTCCAGCCATAACGTGAGCTGCTGTGACGAAACTCTTCAATATTGGATAAAGAAACTAGGATAAAGAAACGAGGATTTATAATTCAAATAATAAACAAACGTCAAGCAGTTATGGAAAGCAGTTAGCATAAAGCTGTTATGGAAAGCAGTTAGCATAAAGCAGTTATGGCTCAGGTTAAACTATCGTGCACAACGTTAATGGAGAAATTTTTCCAAAAGCTGTTTTTGTCCTTTCAGTGAACATCGAAGTCATGTTGCATAAAAATTGAACCTGTCAATTGGGCAATTGATAACAGACAATTTTGCAGTTTGTTTAACATACTCGTACGTACTCGATTGTATAATAATTGCACAGTTACTCACTGCATACGTACTATCGGTGGTTTTGAAATGATTCTCTTAAACAAAAATAAATTTACCTTCGAGATGAATTCTTGAAAAAATAAACCTCACTGGTAAACAACACAATTCTGAGAAATGGGTACGCACAGGAAAATTTTTCAATTTCAATAGGTGCTGAAGGTAAATAGCTGATTCGGATTTTTGGATGAGGTTTAGTGAAAAACAGTTTTTGTTTTCAAGGCCCACGTGGATGTAAATAGAGATAACGATTACAAAGTGAATTGGCAGCCACCAGGTAGTCGTCAACATTCATATACTCATTTTGATCGTATTTATGGCAAGGGAGATGAGGTCGTTTGCATTTCCTCAGTTTTAAAATATATTCGATTCAAATTAATGCCAGGTAAGCGTAAGTATTAGGTAGGTGATTATTGACAGCTTTATTCAGTAAAATACTTTTGGGTTATTTGCGAAAAACCATCTGAAAATTTGGGTTTATGGATGGAAAAATTGACACTTCCATTCGTGAATAATTCAAAACCTATTCATCCGAAAAAAAAACTCTATGGAACCTGAGAATTACGAATACTCCGACTCGTTATTTGGTGAAAATTAATAACACAATCCACGTTAATGGTTATAGAGTTTTCACAAACTTTTTTATTCAAAACGCATTAATCAATGACATTTTATGAGAAGTTCAATGATACATATTACTGAAGTTCTATTCCAACACCAAACCGTTATTTTCAACACTTCGACCAGTCTTTCAATCACCAAGTGATCATCTTCAAGAAGAAGAATAAACTAAGTCTTCATACAATATTGGTTTTATTTATGAAAAAAGACACTTCTGCTAGGTATAGTTCAAGTAAACGATATAGTACACCCTAACTTCCAACAGATCCCCTTCAATAATATAGTTAGAGAGCTAATTAATTTCGTTATTCAATAATCATTTCCAAATATATAAGAATCACAATAACTATATAACGTATATAATAAAAAAATATATAATAATATATATAATGAATATTTCGTTTATATCAGTGAGTGGGAAAGTAGGGATTCAAATAACAGGGTGATAATTGAAAAAAATACTATTCACTCACATATATATATATATATATATATACAGTGTGACCCATTTAAAATGGAACCACCCCTGTAGAATGTGCATTTTTCAATCAATCTCAATTTTTTTTTATTGAAATATTAAGCATGAAAAACTGTATCTTGACACTAACTTTCACAATTTTAGTTTCATTTCCAAGGCACTCTATGGTTTTTTTTGTTTGTCAAAAACGGCAAAAGTTTATTAGGCACTTTTTGTTTTCAAATTTGACTACACCACTGGATTCGTAGTCGTTATAAATCAAAACTGTCAAATTTTCATTAAAAAATATTTGTTAACAACGAAGTTACAACAACTTCAATTTTGGAAACAAAGTATTTGTTTGTAATTTTTATTCAGATTATAGACATATTTGAGATCTGACAACACTGTCATCACCAAGTAGAACACCAGTGAATTTGTACAGTGAAAATCCGAAGTCAACAGCTCAATGCGTTCTACAGTTATAACTCCTGAAAATATGGTAATGTGAGAGATTTGTGGTGCAAGCGTTTTGTAATAAAAATCTGACTACGCTACTGGATTTGTGGATAATATTCCCTTAAAATCATTCATCAGTAGTAGACCAAGTTCAGAATCTCATGTCATGGGATCTCCCAATTGCGCTTTTACCAAATCTTGATAGAATCTTGAAGTATTAATGGTCATACTTGTAAGCTTTTTGGAAGTTTCCCAATAATAAATAATAGTACTTTTGTAACAGCGCACCTGGAAAATCACATTTTATGAGATTCTGAACTTACTCTACCTTCTTCTATAGCTGATGAAAACAAAATGTATACAAACAAGTTTCAAAGTATTTATTCAACAATTAATTGCCATTAAGAAAAAACTGATACTAAAATAAACATTGATTTAAAACTAAACATTCAAATTTTTGTGGCTTCTACCAAACCTCCATTAAGTTCAATACATTTATCGTATCTCTTCTGAATATTCTTTACACTATTTCTTATTTGTTGAACTGTAATTTTGGCACAAGCTTGTCGTATCCTTTGCATGAGTTCAGCTCGATTCGTTGGTCTTATTCTGTATACTTTTTGTGTCAGAATACCCCACAGAAAAAAGTCTAATATTGTTAGATCAGGCGATCTAGGTGGCCATTCAATTAAGTCACTACCTCGTCCTATCCAATGATTTGGAAACTGGTTATTAAGCCACTCTTTAACAATCCTCGAATTGTGCACGGAACAGCCGTCGAGCTGAAAATATAAATTTACTTGTTCCGCAAGAGGCATTTCATCTATTTCGTCCGATAATTGGTTATTTAGAAATTCCAAAAAATTTTGCCCGTTTATGTTTCCATCAAAAAAATATGGACCTATTATTCTATTTTGTACTATACCACACCAAACGTTAACTTTTTCGGAATATTGACTTTTACAATTTATGATCCAGTGCGGATTTTCCGTAGCCCAATACCGAGCATTTTGCGATGAAACTACCCCATTGGTGCTGAAAGAAGCTTCATTACTAAACATTATGCAGTTTAAAAAATTTCTTGTATTCAGGTACTCGCCTTGTGCCCACAAACAAAATTCCATACGTTTCACTTCATCACCTGCCTTTAAAGAGTGAAGAAATTTAGGTTTAAATGCTCTCATTTTGTTTTGTTTAAGACATCGTCGAATAGTCTCTCTCGGTAAGTTTAAATCCAAACTGGCGACTCGTAAACTTCTGTTTGGGTGGTTTCTAAAATAATCTAAAACAGCACCTTCGTTTAAATTTCTTCTTCGGTGATTATTTTTTAAAATATGTTTGCTGACTGCACCGGTTTCTTTAAATGTTTTGTTAATTTTACTGACGGTGCTTCTGTCAATGGGAAGTCGATTTGGATGTCTGTGATTAAATATCCTAGCTGCTTCTCTTTCACTATGATAATTGTCCCCAGAAATTCTCACAATTTCAATTCTTTCTTCTAATGATAATTGCAAAGCCATTATTAAATGCACGTAACTAACAACTATTATTTTATTTATGATTAACTGTCAAAATCACAGCCTACTGTTGATTTATTATAAAACCTTTGCAAAATGAGTTCAGCTTCCTCACATTATTGATATCTCCTCTAAGAGATTGTTTTAGCTGAGTTATGAAGAATTTACAGGGAACAATTTTTGTCCTACTCTCTGTTTTATTATTGAATAAATGATTTCCATGCTTTAAATCAATTTGATTTTAGCGGCTATGCGGAAGAATGTACTAAGTACTGCATAACTTGAAAATGAATTTTTAATTTTCTGTTATTCTAGAATACACTTCTCGTAACCTACACTCAAATGAATGATTTTAAGGGAATATTATCCACAAATCCAGTGGCGTAGTCAGATTTTTATTACAAAACGCTTGCACCACAAATCTCTCACATTACCATATTTTCAGGAGTTATAACTGTAGAACGCATTGAGCTGTTGACTTCGGATTTTCACTGTACAAATTCACTGGTGCTCTACTTGGTGATGACAGTGTTGTCAGATCTCAAATATGTCTATAATCTGAATAAAAATTACAAACAAATACTTTGTTTCCAAAATTGAAGTTGTTGTAACTTCGTTGTTAACAAATATTTTTTAATGAAAATTTGACAGTTTTGATTTATAACGACTACGAATCCAGTGGTGTAGTCAAATTTGAAAACAAAAATTGCCTAATAAACTTTTGCCGTTTTTGACAAACAAAAAAAACCATAGAGTGCCTTGGAAATGAAACTAAAATTGTGAAAGTTAGTGTCAAGATACAGTTTTTCATGCTTAATATTTCAATAAAAAAAAATTGAGATTGATTGAAAAATGCACATTCTACAGGGGTGGTTCCATTTTAAATGGGTCACACTGTATATATATATATACATACATATATACATATATGTATGTATATATATACATATATATATACATATATATATACATATATATATATATATATATATATATATATATATATATATATATATATATATATATATATATATATATATATATATATATATATATATATTATAGTAAACAAAAAGTTACATTGGAAATAAATTTTAGGGGTTGCGTTTTCCACCCCTTACCACCATGGGGTAAACCAAATAAATTACTGGCTAAGTGTCTTTTTGGTATCACAAAACGTCAGGTTAATTTCAATATTGTAACTTTTTCGATGCTTGTGAAAAAAAAATTTATAAAAATTTTATGTACCCCCTTCAAGGGGCTGTATCTTAACAAGGGATGCTCCAATGAAGTTTCTTTATATGAAAGACCCTATCATTTTTTCGATGAAGAATCATCTCTTTAAATGTTTCACACTTGTTCAGTTACACCCTGTATAATATTCACTGTTGTTGGTATTTTCCTTCTCAAAATACCAACAACACATCCCAAAATACCAAGGCCATAATTTTTCCAGCCGATTGTTATGCTTCGGGTGCTTTGGACAAGATTCAGATGAAGATCGTTTTGATTCCGGAGTGACGTGATGGATCCATGTTTCATCCATTGTCACATAACGACGCAGAAATTCCAGTTTGTTATGATCAAACATGGCCAAACACTGCTCATAATCATCAGGACGTTCTTGTTTTTGGTCAACAGTGAGCTCGCACGGCACCCACTTTGAACAGAGCTTTCTCATAGTCAAATGTTTATGCAATATAAAGCCAACACGTTCTTTTAATATTTTCACAATATTAGGTAACTCATGCAACATCACTTTTCAATCATTCAAAACGACTTTCCATGTTTTCTGGTGTTACTTCCTCATGTGGATGTCCACTGTGTTATGCATCATCGGTGTCACTACGACCATGTTTGAAGTCAGCAAACCATCAACGTTTAATTGTTGTTTCTCATGGAGCGAAGTCCTTATAACACTTTACAAGCCATTGCTTCGCTTGAACGGCATTTTTTCCATCAAGAAGCAGTGTAAACTCAAAACATGAAATTGTTTTCGATCCATTGTTTTGAAAATAACAAAAGTAGTGTCACTCTTAGCATAATAACTGACAAACTCAATGATAGAATATCATAAAATTTCAACATCTCTCTTTTGATGGTTAGTACTAACTGAAGAAGTGGTGAATGCAATAAGACTAGCGCCATCTATGTGTCATTGCCGAAACTTTTCAACCCATTTAGTAAGTACATCGTTTGTTAACTCTTTCAAGTACTCTGGTTTAAAATTTGAACCTTAATTTTTTTGGTGTAAGAGGTATGCTGGGACAAAATATATATATATATATATATATATATATATATATATATATATATATATAGCCCCCTTAAAGGGGCTGTATCTTAACAAGGGATGCTCCAATGAAGTTTCTTTATATGAAATATCCTATCTTTTTTTCGATGAGGAATCACCTCCTTAAATCTTTTACACTTATTCAGTTACACCCTGTTCTAAACAATAACTATAACCTATAACTATAAACAACTAAAATTACTTTTTTAATCCTTTTCTGCCAGTCTTCGGTAATATCATATACTTCTTCAATTAGCTCTATTACCTTCTTATCAAATTTTGGAAAATTATTCCCATGCCTGATGCTTTGTTTCAATTTTCAACAAATCAACTTGATGGGATTGAAAACGCAAAAATAGGGAGAAAGTCTTAGTATGGTGTCTCCAGACTTCTCAGCAATACTCTCAAGGGCAAACACTTTTTCAAGTCGTCGGTTTTTGATCTAGTAGTCTTCAAAATACAAATTACTAGCCATAAAAAAACTTTGTATTTCATCTTTCCTCGAATTTTTGTTCGGTACTTTGATGAGCTGTCGCGAATGATAGGAAGCGTTATCAAGAACTATTACACTATTCGCATCAAAATTTGGGATCAATGTATTTTTAAATAAGTCCTCGAAAATATTATCTTCCATGATAGTCAACATTGCAGTCCTCAAGTTTTTTTCCACATAATTTCAAAGAATTCGGAACCCATCCTTTACTTCATCCGCAATGCACAATGATTAGTCGCGATCCTTTGTTTCAGGCATATTAGGCGTATACATTTTCGAACCATCTGTCCAGCCTTTCGTGACTGTATCGTGAGTATCATACCAAGTTTCGTCCAAATAGAAAATTTGCCGTTGTTCACGTCTATATTTACTTTTTGTTTCAATTCCACTATTCTTCTGCCTTCCATAACTGCTTGAAGTTTGTTTATTATTTTGAATATAAATCCTAGTTTCTTCATCTCAGTTTCTTTATCCAATTTTGAAGAGTTTTATCACAGCAGCTCACGTTATGGCCGGAAGTATTCAATTTCTTTCTAATGATTTCAGTTGCTTGCTTGCTTCTAGGAATCTCATTGCTTTTGTAACAGTCGTATATTGTTTTTTTTTAATGATTTTATGAGATGGACACCTGATGGTTTTGGTAATCCCGTATCATATCGTATCATCTTGACTATTTTACGTAGAGTTGAGAATGGAATGTCAGTCAAATCTGATGTTGCTTGTAATAGTTTGTTTCCTTCGAAACCAAACATGAGATGTACATTGAAACATACTCTCTGTGTTTCAATATTCAAATGCATCCGAATCTTATTCACTGATATCTCTTTTTCGCATTGTTCACCATCGCTATTAAAATCACTACACTGGAAAAAGTCTGCGTTATTATCACACTCGTCATTACTATTAGTACTTTTTCAACGACGCCACATTTTAAACAGGTAACTGCACCAATATCGAATTTCAACACCCAAATCGCGATTAGTTTCTGAACTGAACATGACGGCGATAACCATCCTCGCATTCCCCGATTTCTATTCGTCACCGTAACATGACTTCAAATTCAATTTTAGGACTCTTCAAACAATCATGAAACTGCGTTAGTAAAAATTATCCAATACGAAACGCCAGTTCTAGAGTCCACGTGGACTACTTCGCAGCCGATTCATTTCTATGTATTGGTTTTTTGGCCTTCGAGAGTGCCGCCAACTTTGACAACGTTTACTTTGACTACACCTGCATTCCAAATGTCTTGAAATTGATTTCACTATGTTGCCTTATCAACTTGTGTAGTATAAAAAAATTGAAACCATAGAAACCAATAAACACAACATCTACTAGTCAGGTAAATCTGATTTACTGGTAGATGAGGTAACATTGTGAAAATACTATAATAAATGACCAAAACACAATAAACTTGCCATTTTGGAGCTTCGCATCTGAAGCTTGCATTATTTGCAAAAACTTGTTGATATTTTTGGAAGTTAATCGTGACTTAGTATTTTTTTTATTGAATAACGTGTTCCAATTGTTTTAAATAGCCTGACAGTTAAACACCATTATTTGTTTCATGAGAGGATTCGTTTATAAACATTCACCATTCGGTCTCCAAAATACACCATGTATACAAAACGGTAAGACATTTCATTGATATACAATCTGAATTGAAATGCGATTTCGAAAACGGGTGCATTTTTGTGATTTGTCACATATGAACAGACCCAAATTGTTTTATATTCATTTTATTTCATTTCGTGTATTCTTGGAAGTTGTTCAAGTTCATGTCAGGTATCATTTAAATGCATGGTTTCAAAGATATATTTGAACGACTATCAAGCGCTGATTCCTTTATGCCAAGCATACCTAGTTATTCAATATTCAGCACGAATTCTCTACGAAAATATTTTGTTTTTGAAATAACAATATCATGCCTTGGGATATATCTCAACACCGATGATCTTTATAACATTCATACTTTAAAAAAAGTCAACTACAAACAAGGAATAGAAAATTATAAAAAAACATAACATTCAAAGAGGTTTTGGGACAAAAATTCGATGAGACCATGACATTTCTGGAATTCAAATATGGAAAAACCAGATGTAAAGGCATACTTGAAGATATGAATGACATTTCTTCTAAGTTCAGGTGTCTATTTTTTTCAAGGACAAAGCTCAAGCACTAGAGGAAAAACTTTAGGGCGCTTGAACAGTGTAGCTCTAGATGTACTGAGTTGAACCTCAAAACGATGAGCAGCCACAGTCCGTCGCATATTTCTGATTTGTACCGCTCTTGGTGGAATAAAGTATGTCAAGTCACTTGAACACTTCCTGTGGAAGTATCTATAGAAGAGAGACAAATCTCCAACCTTTCTTCGATGTTCTAGACCAGTGTTTCACAAAGTGTGCGCCGCGGCGCTCTGGGGCGCCGTGGAACCTTTACTGGGGCGCCGTGGAACCTTTACTGGGGCGCCGTGGGCCACGGGTGAGTCTCAAGGTACAACGTTTCACAACATAGATAACTGAGAGTAAAGGTAATACGTCGGTACCTATTAATAAAAATCCTCTGATAATATGATAATATCGGTAATTGCAGAATGCAATCCGTTCACACAGCCACCTACCTACTTTTATTAATTAAATATCTAGTGTAGTCTTTACGTTCGGGGCGCCGCGATTACCTTCGAAAAACATAAGGGAGCCGTGCACTCGAACAGTTTGAGAAACACTGTTCTAGACTATCAAGGTTGCAAGTGATGTTCGCGTCTCCAATCAGGCGGATGGCTCTTTTCTGGATTGAATCCAGCAGCTTCATGGTATACTTAGGGGCGGAGCTCCATATATGAGAACAATACTCCAAGAAGGTCTGATCTAAGCTTTATAAAGCATCAAAATTTGCTGAGTTGTGTACAGCTTTCTGGTTCGGAACAGTATTCCAAGCTGTTGAGAAGCAGCCTTTGCGATTCCAGTGACATGACATTATTATATCCGGTTCGGAGACATTTATCTTCTTGGAGAAAACCCATGCCTGAGTTTTTGTGGCATTAAATTGAACCTGTTTTTAAGTGCGATTACAAGAACTTCATCAGGACCAGGAGCTTAGTTAGTTAGTGTTTTTTTCCCTGAATTTTTCAGGAAATGAACCATTATTAGAAATGTTTTCTCTGCTGCTGTTGAGCCATCCGTGTTATTGGTGGAATTATAGACCTGGTGGAATATTAAATAATGGCTTTAGACATTAACCAGAAAGATCTAAACCGTCGGGACTAGCAAGCAGGTCATTCATAATTAACTGATTGTTAAGTTCATTACTTTATATTTGTTGCTAACAAACCTTTCGGCTCTGTTCTTTTCCACCACTGTCGGTCGGTGAGATTTTCAGACAACTTCTATTGAAACTTGAAACATGGTTCATGGTTAGAAGGTCACTTAATTGAGAAACAAATTTATGCATTTACACCTAGTAATGGAATGTGTTTGTAATCACATAACTCCAATGAATCATTTATAGTAATTGTGTAAAGTTCAGGATTCATTTTTGAGTACATTGTTTATTGAGATTGTTATCAGTTGTTGAGAAAACTAGCAAATTCCAAATTTGGTCCAGATTCTGACTTATAAAAAAAACGCTTACGTTTTACAATGGAATCCATTACTTTTTTTAAGGATAAAACACAAGCACTACAGAAAAATCATCAAGGCGTTCTCAGATCGGTGCCTGTGCGCGAGGAGCGATTCACATCCTTTCTGAGTTGAACCTCGAAATGATGAGCAGCCACAGTCCGTCGTTTATTTCTGATATGTACCGCTCTTGATGGAATCAAATGTGCCAAGTCACTTGAACACTTCCCGTGAAAGTATCTACAGAAAAGAGACAAATCTCCAACCTTTCTTCGATGTTCCAGGGTATCAACGTTGCACGTGATGTTCGTGTCTCCAATCAAGCGGATGGCTCTTTTCTGGATGGAATCCAGTAACTTCGGGGTATGTTGGAGGTAGAGCTCTATATATGAGAACAATACTCCAAAGAAGGTCTGATCTGAGCTTTATAAAGCATTGCTGAGGTGTGTATCTACAGTTTTCTGGTTCGGAACAGTGCTCCAAGCTTTTGAGAAGCAGCATTTGCAATTCCAGCAACATAATTATGCCAAGACATATTGGTGTTCCTTTGAACCCCCAACAAACTTATCGAAGCAGAAAAAAGAATTGTCTGACTTGACATTATTATATCCGGTTCGGCAACTTCCATCTTCTTGGAGAAAACCGATGCCTGAGTTTTTGTGGCATTGACTTGAACCTGGTTACTTTCACCCCAATTCGAAATCACTTCTAGATCCTCATTAAGAATTGCAACCTCTTGCTGCCGGTGAAGATGTCAATCCGTAGTCGATGTCTTGGAATCCAAGTGGAATGACGAGGCAAGTGTGCTGTCGTCATCAAAGCAATATATTGGATTCTTGGTTTTTTCTAATAAGTCAATTAGTGACGTGCCTTCAGTATGGCAGAGTACATCTCTTTGTCGATGACACCCAAATCTAGTATCCTTTCTAACCACACAGGGTAAATGACGCTAATAGGCGGATCAGTCATGTTCTCGACACTTGCTGGAAATGTGCTTAATGAATAATACATCTAAGTTGAAAGTACTAATATTTGGTCCAAAACATCACAGAGATATTGTAAAACAACAACTCAGTATCAGTATAGGCTCTAATGGATTGGAAATTTTGAAGAAAGCAAACAATCTTGGGGTGACAGACAGTAATCTCCGATTTGATTCCCATGTCAATCCAGAAAGCTTACCTCTCAGTCAAGCTGATTTACGGAAATCAAAAATTCCTCCCCTAAAACACAAGAATTACTCTATGTGACAATCTCGTTCTTTTATCTTTGAACGATGCAGATGTACTCTATGGACCATGCGTCACAATTAGGAACAAGAAGATACTCCAAAAGATTCAAAACTCCTGCCTTCGCCCTATTCATGAGATACGTAGAAGGAACAGAATCTCATCAAAGCTGTCAGAAACTGGTTGGCTCAATATGGAAAACCGAAGATCGCTACAATCAGCGTGTATATATCATAAGGTTATCTGCAATGAAATTCCGACTTATCTATATAATAAAATTACATTTCGGACTGACGTACACAACTTGAATGTACGGCACAAAGGGTTATCATCTGCTCCGATACACACTCATGAATTTTTCAAGCGATTATTTACATATCAGATATGCAACTTTTACAATAAACTTCCCCCTCATTTAAAACATTTTGAAATAGGTACTTTCAGGCAAAAATTGAAAATTGAACTACTTGGTGAACAAAGTTGACAAGTCAATAATTTTTCTATATGTATATGTATTTTTATTGTTATTCGAATGCTGATCGATATCAGGTTAATAATATATTTCTTTTTCAATTTTTTTTTTGTTTTTTTTATGAATTTGTTATATTTTTGTTGCCAGTTCTCGTATTTTTTTTTCACCGTAGTGTGCGCTGGTCAGGCCCTATCCCCCGAAGCCCCGATACTTTCGGGAGGGCGCACCAGCATTATCAACCAATGACCACTCCCCATACCGTAGGGTAAATGATCATTGGGTCCGAGAATCATGTGCCCTGAGCAAGCGCAGTGAGTCAAGAATGACAGCCTTCTGCATCTGTGCGGCTAAGATTTCTGCCTTAGTGCGGCAAGCCGGTATGATTTCAAGATTCGAGAGTTGAGAGGACATCATTCCACCAACGACTCCAATAATCAGAACAACCATCTTGACAGAGTGATCTGGATAGAGTCTGTGGAGTTAGAAGAAAACCTCGATATTTTATCCGTTTTTCCTCTTCTTTTCTGACGATATTCGTCTCGCCTGCTTGTATGAGCCTGAGGGTGGGGAACGAATAGTTCCAATAAATTCGGCACTTCTCGTTCCCCACAACGGATTCAATATCCCACGGAGCGTAAGGCAACACCGGTGTCTCGTCAATACCGTAAGAGTGCCGTAGATGGTAATATAGCACTCTTAGGGCCGCGTTATGTCGATGGATATAGGCCGAGACCGCATATGCTGGACATGCTGATAGCAAGTGCATTAGGGTCTCGGGCGCCTCGCGGCAGGCTCTGCACCTCATTATAATCATTATATACGATAAAAAGAGGGTTTGAGACAATATGGACCCCTGGGGAACACCAGCGTTGATGGTAAAAGTATTCGAGAGATATCCATTGACGGCCACTTGCAGGTAACGTTCTTTCAGGAAGCTGGAGAGCCATAAACAAAAATGATTCGACAAGCTATAGCATCGAAGTTTGGCCAGCAAACCTCCATGCCACACACAGTCAAAGGCCTTAGAAATATAAAGTGCAATGTGGTGAACCGACTCCAAAGCGTGCAAAGACGCAACAGTCGTCTGGCAAGATTTCAGTATTTTGAGATGTGCATGGTATAATATTCTTTGATTATCTTGAGAAGGGAAAAACCATCAACAGCGACTATTAAATAGCGTTATTGGAGCGTTTGAAGGACGAAATCGTGGAAAAACGGCCCCATTCAAAAAGTGCTGTTTCATGTACAAATAAATGGGAAAGATGGCAAAATTGCAAGAATTGGGCTTCGAATTGCTTTCAAATCCACCGTATTCTCCAGATCTGGCCCCAACTACTTTTTCCTGTTCTCATACCTCAATAGAATGCTTCCTGGAAAGAACTTCAGCGTCAACTTGAGTATTCAATAATATCCCAAATGAATATTGCTGGAGTTCTTTCCCAACACCAAATCGTTATTTTTAACACCTCGACACGTGTTTCGATCACCAAGTGATCATCTTCAAGAGACAGATTAAACTGGAAACTTTCCTAAGCTGAAGCTATTTTTACTATACAGGTATACTATACAGGTATACCACCTTTAATTAATTTTACAATTTGCCTCATCTATTATTGTACAATATGTCCTTATGTAGTGTTGAAATGTTATACATACATAAGGACATATTGTAAAATAATAGATAAGGCAAATTGTAAAATTAATTCAGGGTGGTATGTATGGTTTACCTGTATAGTAAACCTGTATAGCATAAATAGCTTTAGCTTAGGAAAATTTCCAGTTTAATCTTCCTCTTGAAGATGATCACTTGGTGATCGGAACACGTGTCGAGGTGTTAAAAATAACGATTTTGTGTTGGGAAAGAACTCCAGTAATATTTATTGCCACAACAAAGGTTCCAAACAGTTCATCATAAGTACCCAAATGTCTCTCGTAAACTGCATACTTTTATTTTCTTGAATTGAGTATCCCAATGCTAGATACTACAAACTTATGAGCAATAAAATATTATCTTGATTCTATTACTCAGTTTTGTGCATTGCCATCCTATCATAATTTGGTTTTTTGAATGAAATGCAGGTAAATGTCCATTTGATTTTGAAATCATTCAAAGAGCTTACCTTAGGCCTTTCAACGATCTTAGGGCTAACTGATCTGAATTTAATTGAAAATTGGAATAACAATCACAATTTGAACTTCTATTCGATTATGAATGATTCAATAGAATAATTACATGGCGCAGTCGGTAGGATTCGAACAAATTTTCCTAATGAGAATCCTAATTCTAAGATCAAACAAAGAATTACTTCCCCAATCAGCAATATGAGAAAAACATACAGAATGCTAAAATTTATTTAATGACAGTCAAGGTATAATATTTGTACACTGAAAATTCAATTACACAATGATTCGATAGATAGAAATTCGTAAATGGGGTATTTTTCGATTGATGGCAACTGAGATCATTTAAATATTGAAAAAGAGTGGTTCTCGTAAATCATATTTTGAATCTGAGACAATAAAGTGAAATTAACAACTTCGATAGACTGGGTAAAGCACTTTTTACAACTCTGTTCAGAAAATGTAGTAATATTTCTTTTTCATTAAAATAGATTTATTTATTCATCAATTTCTATTTATGTCCTTCAAAGTAGTCCTCCTCAGATAAGGATAACTTGTGGCAACGTTTTGTCCAATCCTCTAAGCAGTTTTGGTATGTCTTTGAGCTCTCTCAGCGATTCGGTTTTCAACTCCTCAATCGTTGCAGAACGCCATCCTTTCATGGGTCTCTTCAATCTTAGGAACATGGAAAAGTTGCAAAGGACCAAATCTGATAAATACAGTGGTCGAGGCATGATTACGGTGTTGATTGTGGGCAAAAAATCATGAACAAGCAATAACGAGTGAGTAGGTGCATTATCGTGACTCTTTGGTAATCCAAGGAAACAATGAGCAAAACTCTGACATTTTATCGAGCTTGGCTTGCTTTTTATGGTCTTGGCTCTCCTGTGCTTTTCCATTGGGACGATTGTACTTTGGTTTCGATGTCATAACCATATGTCCATAACTCGTCACCAATTATGACCGTTTGAAGCAAATCTAGATCGCCGTTGACGTCATTCAATAATTCCTGAGCGATGCTCATGACACGGTTTTTTCGTCAAAATTCGGAAATTTTTAAACTAAACATGCTAAACAGCTGAAACTGTGAACCAGACGAGTGTATAGTCGAAGTAAACAGTTTTGTGCATACTTAAAGGTGTCGGCTTTCACAAAGGCCAAAAAAACCAATACAGAGAAATGAAGCCGCTGCCAACCAGTCCACGTGGACTGGAGAATTGGCGGCTCATATTGGATAATTTTTACCAATCGAGTTTTATGATTGGCTGATGAGTCATAAAATTAAATTTGAAGTCATGTTACGGTGACGAATAGAATGCGAACCGTCGTGTTGTCAATGTTCAGTTCAGGAACTGATGGCGGTTTGAGTGTTGAAATTCGATATTGGTGCAGTTATAATTACTCAAAATTTTTGTTATCTGTTTAAAATGTGGCGTCGTTGGACATGTACTAATAGTAATAATGAGTGTGATAACAACGCAGACTTTTTCCTGTGTATTGAACAATGCGAAAAAGAGATTATTGAAAAAAACAATATACGACTGTTACAAAAGCAATGAGATTCACAACTCAAATCATAAGGAAGAAATTGAATACTTCTGCTGCTGTGACAAAACTTTTCAGAATTGGATGAAGAAACCAGGATTTAGATTTAAAATAATAAACAAATTTTAAGCAGTTATGGAAAGC
Source organism: Leptinotarsa decemlineata (assembly GCF_025532065.1). Classification (NCBI taxonomy): domain Eukaryota; kingdom Metazoa; phylum Arthropoda; class Insecta; order Coleoptera; family Chrysomelidae; genus Leptinotarsa; species Leptinotarsa decemlineata. The sequence continues at coordinate 15,460,759 of NW_027412694.1, forward strand.
AGAAGAATAGTGGAGTTGTGTAACAAATACTAAGAACAAATAACTGAATATAGACAAGAACAACGTCAAATTTTCTATTTGGACGAAATTTGGTATGACACTAACGATACAATTACGAAAGGGTGGACTGATGGTTCGAGAATGTGTACGCCTAACATGCCTGCAAATAAAGAATCAGGACTAATTAATGTACATTGCGGAGGAAGTAAAGGACGGGTTCCGAGTTCTTTGAAATTATGTGGAAAAAAACTTACTTGAGTGCAATGTTGACTATCATAAAAACATGAAAGCTAATATTTTTGAGGAATGGTTCTTGATTGTAATAGTTCTTGACAACGCTTTCTATCATTCGTGACAGCTCATCAAAGTATCGAATAAAAAATCGAGGAAAGATGAAATTTGTATTTTGAAGATAACTATACCAAAAACCAACTACTTGAAGTTTTACAGACAAAAACATTTGAAAAAGTGTATGCCCTTGAGAGTATTGCTGAAATGTATGGACACACCATACTGAGACTTCCCCCCTATTTTGTGTTTTCAATCCCATCGAATTGATTTGGGAAAAGTATCAGGCGGAAATTATGTTTGTTTTGTATGGCGTGTGTTGCGAGGTTTGATTTATATACTATATATATACAAAAAGGTATACATAAACCCAATAGTATATAAATCAAACCTCGCAACACACGCCATACAAAACAAACATAATTTTCCCCCACCAGAGAACATAAAACTCATAAAACAAGTAAATAAGGGAAACCGCATGGACAAGTGTTTCGCTATATACAATAACCTTCTCAAGCAGTTCTTATTATGTTATGGCGACGATCAATGGAAAAAATGTTTTTGAAAGTTGCAATATCGATCTTTTGTGAGTTTCAGGTTTGTTGAATTATACTTTATGTCATGTATATGTTTATTTTGAGTCGTTAGGCATTTTGGAAAAATACCTTTGATCTCGTAAGATTACCGGTAGGCGCAAAATGTTCTAGTTTCATATCAGATTGGCAATGCGATCCTGTTCAGAAATATTCGCACACTATCAGTATCAATCCACATCATGCAGAATTGGTGTTGAATAAATGCCAACATGTCATACATTATATAATAGTATCATGTTTAAGTTTATCGTACTTAGTATTATTAAATTTTCAGGAATAACATAGCTTAAAAATAATTTCAGTTGAACTAAATTATATGTTGATTATATCATAACGTAAGTGATGATATAATCATGTAAGAGATGATGTAATCAACATACAATGAGTTGAATAAGCGACATTAAAAATTCCAGAGACACATTGAATTTTTTATTTTGATTGGTAGGTATTTTAAAAAAAGATAATATATTATAAAGGCCAAATACATAACCTGTATTTTTGATTAAATATCCCATTTTCAACAATTTTCAGTAGCGTCCAGTTGGAATGCAAAAATATCACAATTAAAGTAATTTATAAAATGGTAGGAATCGCATGTTGAAAAGACCTTTTTAAAGCTCATCTCGCATAAGTTTAGAGTTTCGAGGGTTGTCGATCGTGAGGGGCTGATAGTTAGTTAATGGAAAAATATTTACACACGTAGATATATTAGTATACAATGCGCATGTAAAAAGTTCTCTTCCTTCTTAACTTCTAAATTGAATAGTACAGGAAGCTGAGACAATATTCACCTGGAAATGTAACTGTTGACACTTTTTGGGCCATTTTTAATCCATCAATAAATAAATAAAAAAACACCTATTTTTTAAAGACATGACATCCCACACAGCACCAGATATTCATGAAATATTCCCTCTATGTCATAAAACGAACGTATATATTCCAAATATTCATAGAATACTCTTGGAATATATACATGCCCTTGGAATATTCATAGAATATGCTTGAATGAATATGGCAGGATTAGTCCCGAAATAATGTGCATAGAATGTCTATAAATGGATTATTCTCCCGTGAATGTTCTAAGAATATTGTCGATCGAATATACCATAAGGTATATTCTTAGAATATATCCCCACGGTATATTTTGGAATATTGTATTATATGTATTACTGGAATTTTGAATTATTTTATGATAAAGTATTTAAATAATTCAATTTTATTAAAAACAAAACTATTGGAAGATTTTAATTGAATGTATAACCTAACTTTTTGAACTTAACGCGAAGATTCTGACGAATTGCTCCAACTGCAACTGTTGGAAACGACGAAAAATTCGAATGGGCCAATAAATGAACCAATTGCATCCATGAATCGGTTGATTCTCATCCTATTTATCTTTTTGTATTTGAAATTATTCAATTATAAAGCGACAAATCCTGGCAACCGAGAAATGGGGAAGTGAACTATTGGACGTTTCTCATTGGTCATCTTATTGAAGTGTAGCGCGCGACAGACAACGCTTGGCAGCATGGCAGCTTTGAGTTGAAATCGACATTTGATTTAACATGGCGGTTGACATGGCAGGTTCGCGTGTGTAATGCATTGTCTATTGGTGTTATTATCAAAGATTTTAATTATCTCATGTTTAGTGTACCATTTTTAGTTTGAGGATGTCGAATTTGCAGCACAGCAAATAGTTTGCTTTTGCATCTTCAAACAGTAGTTACATATTCAGTCTTTAAGAAAAGTATGCCATGATGCTTAACCTACAATACCTCATTTCAGGCCCGAGGAGAGTTGGTGTGTGGAATTTGTTGGTTTAACTAAGTATATGTTTAAACTAGAGTGATTTCAGTTGTGTATCTTCAGTAGAGAAAGGTAAGTGATTGACACATTTTTCTGTATAATTTGTTTTCATAACTTTTATTACTCTTTTTCAAGATAGTATCAATATTCCCATAAGGAAACGGTTTGGTATCTGGTACAAGAAGGTGCGCCAAGAAACTGAAAACGTAATAAGTACTTTTCAACAAGGGAATGCAAGTTGCTATCCAAGTCATAAAACGTTGTAAATGTTCATGAGGAACCTATGAAAAAAATATCTATTTGATTTTTATTCCAATTTTATTGTGTCACTTTCAAATACTGATAATGAACGTTAATGTTGGACAAATATCAGGAAAACTCTTCTGGTGAGCAAAGTTTGGATAACTTTAATCAAGTGAAATTCATTGAAGAACCCATCATACCACTCATTTAAAACACTTCATTTGTGGGTTTATTTTTTGAAGTGAGAAACCTATTTCTCGCTCATTTCTTAATGTAATACATTTCTTCTTCAATGAAATAATATATTTATCATTTTTTAATTAGCGCTGATGAATTCTCAGAGTTGTTATTTTAGTATATTTTTCAGTATTCATTTTTATGAGAGTAGGAATATACTAATTTGAATACATTTCTAATATTTGTAACATGACAATATTCAGGAATATTTTATTCAATGAATAAATATCTCCAATTAGATTTTTCATTTTTAATATTGGTAGAAACGTCAAATATTTCACTGTATATTGATTTTGAAATATATTTGTTTTTGAATATTATGTATTTTATTACTTGTGTGGATCTTGCATCAAAATGCAATATGCATTTTGATGCATGAGTATATGCCTGATAGCATATACTCGTCACATTCTTGGAATATTCCAAATATTCCTAGGATATTCATAAAATATATTTGAAGAATATTCTATGGTGATTCCCTATTTTATATTCCTACAATGAATTATGAATATCCTGAATATTTTATGAATATTCCTCAGGTTTTATTTCTGGAATATTCTTAATAAATATATACATACATATATTCAACCATATCATGGAAACAATCAGCATGACGAAAACACGAGTTCGAACAGCGAGTGATTTTATCTTTTCGTACTGCTGGTTGCTCAATTGGTATTGTCCAAAAATAATAAAGTTGAAAAATGTACATTTATATGCGAAAATGTTCAGATCGAGTGGTAATCATTACGCGTTCTTCCCTGAACTATTCTTATCAGGATGTATCGAAATAAAAAAATCATTTTAATTAATGACACGTAGATGTTAACTTCGTGGCTGTCAGTGTTATCGTAGTCAATTTTATTGTTGATCGAAAGAAGCTGTAAAATTGTATTTTGGCGGCCTAGCCTCATTTATGGCTTTCAACAAAATAATCAAAGTAGAACACAAACGAAAAAACAAATCTAACCAAACCACAAAACTTCAAGCATGCACAATTACTCATCCCGACATTTACTATAATGATCTAAAAGCGCACATCAGGAAAGCCGTAATATCCAAGTGGCAGACGAAATGGAACATCTTTAAAACCAAACTTTCAGAAATAATATCAACAGTACTACTAATTGGAGCAATCTACTTCAGAAGAGAAACATACAAACAACCCTATCCAGACTACGAATTGGATACACACGCCTAACTCACAGTTATCTTCTTAAGTGAGAAGAAGCCTCCACGTGCTACATCTGTGGAACAACATTAACTGTGAAACACTTTTTGGTGGAGTGCCCGCTATACACAGATAAGAGATTAGCAAATGAAGTGACAGAAGAAGTGACAGAACGGTCACTGAAACAATAAACTATTGAAATTTCTGAAAGACATCAATTTTCTACATAGAATATGAGTTACTAGTTACTTCTGATTCACTTATTGTAGTCAATGTAAGGAAAAAACATTTTATGTAAATTACTGTGAAGCCAATAACCCCTGGCGGTTGAGGCTTGAATTAAAAATAAATCTAATGAAGCAGACCACTAGAAACACGAAGATGGTGTGGAATTGACAAAAAACAAACTACGTAACTAAAGTAATTCCAGCAATCAGTTTTTGTGAACCCTGGACGCATGCATGTGAGATTGAAGATTGAATTTTCTGTGATAAATAGGACTAGAAAAATTGCTTTATCACTTGAGCAGTGAAGAGGCAACACATCAGATTGTAATGAGTTGAGACGTAAAATATCTCCTAGAAAAATGCATATAGAATAGGAACATAAGGAATTCATAGGAAAGACATATTTTGGCTGCCATCTTCACTGGATGACATCTGAAACATCGGATTTCTACCAGAGAGGATGACCTCTTTCGGTTACTATTTTGTGAAACTATCTTGTGAATGATATCTGATTCAATTCCATAACGAATATTTGGAATAGAGAAACGTGTTTTTTGTATAACTCAGTGTTCATGTGAAGATGTTGTTTCGAAAGTATTTTTCTTTTATGTAATTCAATATTTATTTGAAAGAAGGCTTTTTGTTTCAGTTTGCCTAAAAGTTACTTCTTTGCATGATCTTTGTATAGAGTTAAATTTTCAAAAATATTTGATTGCTATCTACCTTTCTTTGGAAGATTCACACATTTTTGTATAGAGATGAATAAGTAGAAAGCCAAAATCTTTCTCTCCCAAAAATTATTCTCTCTCAAAAATATACCCCTTTCAATTTACATAAGGAATTCACTTTCGATTCACAGGCATAATTTCATTGAATCATCACACCCCGTGACAGGCTTACAAAATTTGATTTTCAAGTGATAATAACATTTCGTAACATAATTTTTCATAATACGAATACAATTTAGCGAATCGACCCGGCTTTGCACGGGTGCAATGGTGATACTAAATATACTACAGAATGTCTTTATATACAACGTTCACAGATTTTTTGTCAGTAGACAATAATGTTTTCTTTGGAGGTTACTTTCGAAAGAGGGACATACTGTGCATTCCATTTAAAACGAGATTCACTGAATAACTTTCGGTACAATGATTCGCAGGAAAAATAAAAAAAAAGTCTGGTATATTGTACTGAAGAAGTATGTCGCTGGCAATCCATTGTAATACCACATTTTCATGAATCTAGCGAAAATCAGCTGAGAAATCAAGGTGCAACTTGTTGATCCTTGTCATAGTGAACTGCTAACAAAAAAAACTGGCACTCACCACTTCATTTTTAACACCTGAAAAAACGCGAATCCTATAATCCCACTCCGTTTCTGAATCAGATGCACATCGTAAACTAGCGAAAGGTCGACCTGAGGTTCACTTTTGTCCGACCGAACGTTATTTTCGAATTTAGACCCGGTGTCTGTCGTCTGCCTCTGGACTTTCGAAAATAATTCGTACTCGCTGGTTCGCGATACCTCTTCTCCCACCATAGGAGTATTTTTAGATTACTGAAAAACGAAATTTACTATTTTCACCGAAAACGGTTCATTAACGTAATTGTTATTGGTTTGTTGTTGTGAGATGGGAGCGTCGCAACGGATCGGTGCGATATACCGTGTGACACAGATTTATGGTACACCCCCTTTTTATCTTTATTCTTTCACATATTTTTATGGAACTATTAATATTGATTATGCTTACAAAGAGGCACTTTTTGACGTATTTTGAGAATTTTTTCGGTTTCCGGTTTTTCCGGAAATCTTATCAACGTTTAATCTTCAAATAGAACACCCTGTATGTTTATTTTTGAAATCTACACAATTTTCTGAATCCAATGATACTCCATACTTGATATTTTAAGTGTTAAGATGCTCGGTTTATTTTTCAATCTAGAGAGTCATGAAAATTAGTAAGTATTTTCGCAATTTAATGAAGGTAAGGTAATGAGGTGGCTATGAATTACAAACAACTTTTGACATTTCTATAAACTGACATTGTTTGTTAGTTACTGAACACATTGTTGTCAAACAGATTTCTAACAGAAATAAGTTAAAAATGCCACAAGTGTATAACAGAAACGAGAAAGTAGATATGCTATTGATTTATGGGGAATGTCGGCAAAATGCAGTTGCGGCTCACCGATTATACTCGGAGCGACATCCCGCACGACAATGTCCGGCTAGAAATTATTTCAAGCATCTTGAAGAGGAGTTCAGACGTGAGCTTGATCATAATGAGGGTAACGAAAATTTTATTATATCTCAAGAAATGGAAATAAATGTTCTCATGAGGTTGGAAATCGATAAAACAGTATCTCTTAGGCAGCTGGCTTTTGAGTTGGATATCAGTCGTGAAAGAAGAATTGTAAAATACACAAGTATCGATCTTTCAAAAATCAACTTCACCAACATCTGTATGACGCCGATAGCGTAAGGAGGGTGGAATATTGCAGATGGGTTCTACAAAAAAATGTGCAGCCCAATAATGAGTTTTTGAAAACAATTGTATTCTTAGATGAGTCAAGATTCATCAATCTTGGTGTCTTTAATAGACAGAATACCCTATATTGGGCACAAGAAAATCAGAATTTGTTTCGGCAGGGAAATTTCCAAGAACGTTTTGGATTCAATGTATGGCTGGGAATAGTAGGGGTAGGATAATTGGCCCCATAATATTTGATGGTCCTTTGAGTGGTGATAGATACCTAGGTTTTCTCAGAAATAAAATTGAAGGATATTTAGAAGATTTACCGCTTAATCTGGCAAATCGACTGTTTTTTCAACAGGATGGAGCACCTCCCCATAATAGTGACGGAGTTCCTTCGTGATAGATTTGGGAAGCAATGGATTGGAACACATGGTCCTATTAGGTGGCCCGCTAGATCACCCGACTTAACCCCGTTGGACTTTTTCATTTGGGGTCACTTGAGAAATATTGTCTACACAACTTCCCCAACAACCCGCGATGACTTGGGAGTACGAGTAAGACAAGCCATTCAGAATATAACGCCTCAACAATCGGACAGTGTGATTCAAAATACCGCGAAACGAGCTCAAAAATGCCTGGATGTTGACGGTCTACATTTCGAACAGCTGTTATGATTTATTTGTGTATTTAAAAAAGTTTTGTTTCTTAAATGAATTACAATATGAGAAAATGAGTATCTAAGTTTTATTCAATTCAATGATGTTGATTCGTTGTGTTGACTTAATTGAAATAATATTAATTCTTTTCACGTTCATGTCCCTCTAGATTCTAGATCTAAAAATAAGCCGAGCGTCTTAACACTTAAAATATCAAGTATGGGATATCATTGGATTCAGAAAATTGTGTAGATTTTAAAAATGTAATAATATACAGGGTGTTCTATTTGAAAATTAAACGTTGATAAGATTTCCGGAAAAACCGGAAGTTGAAAAAAATCTCAAATTACGTCAAAAAGTTCCTCTTTGTAAGCATAATCAATATTAATAGTTTCGTAAAAATAGGTGAAAGAATAAAGAAAAAAGGGGGGTGTACCATAAGTCTGTGTCACACGGTATACAGGGCAGCCCCGGATCTACGATTTTTTTAAGTCGGAGTGAATATTCGAGGTAACTTACAAAACAATTATTATTCATTTGTTACTTGGTAGCCTTCTGACTTGTCAATTTCTTCAGCTAGAATTCTCTGATCTGATCTGTAGAGTGGGAGGGTGAGTGTAGACCTACAGCACTTAGGCTACATGTGACCGATTGTACATCCCCCGAGGAGTTGTCCTCCTAGGTCCTCGTCCATCCTGCCCTTTTCAGGAAGGTTAACAGGTCACTAGGAGACATCTCCTTTATATTGGCAGGTGTAGGCCAAGACTCACCGAACACACACTCTTTGGCAACCTTGAGGTGTCTCACGGTGGCCTCCGCGAAGGTTTTGGAAGGTGCAGCGATATTAACGTTGTTGCGCGGCTTCTTATAACCCCCAAATTTTGTAAAGGTAAATTGATTATTTCAAAATTTGGGATGCACACAGGTCTGATTAATAGCTGTTACTGATTCTTTTACTATTATTCAAATAAACCATGAGTTTACTTGACTAATTCTGGTATTTGGGCGGCAGGAGGCAAAAGGCAAAACCAAAGAGAACGATATAACTTGTACCTAGCGCTCGGATTGGAAGGCAAAATAAATACAAAAAACAATTAAAAACTTTATTTCCTTTTGACGACATGGCTAAAAGCCAGAAATATTTATATATATATATATATATATATATATATATATATATATATATATATATATATATATATATATATATATATATATATATAATTATAATACAATAATAGTAAAAAAAATTCAGAATATTTACAGTTGGTCGGTTGTTGTATGATTCTGTTCCGCTGATTGGAGGGAATACCTGGGGTGGCTGATTAGTGGTTAGTCCTGAAGAGGGCTGCAGAGACTTGTAACCATCTACTCTGGCTGTAGATGGATTTAAAGCTCACGTTAGAGTGCCTCTTTGATTATGTTATGTAGGAAGCCTCCTGCTTGTATCAGTCCTTCACCCAGTACACCGTTTCTCGATATCATGTGGAACAATGAAATGAATCAGATACAATCATACGATGATGGGAAAAATACAGATATCTTTAGAATCTGAATACTATATTCTGAATAAAAAAAAAATTCCAATGGAAATTCAGTTACATCAAAAGGTAATGAATCTTAAAACAAGGAAAAGAAAGGAAATAATAGTTTGACATCAATCAACTATTTCAACACTAGACTGAAAATTATCAAAACAAATTGACAACTAATCCAAGGAAATATTAAAGGTAAGGTACTAAATTAAATGCAAATAGAAATAGGCAACAATCTTTGATAGCTTGTCAATATACTTTAAAGGTCATGAGAAACAAAAACTATTGATTTTAATCAATGAAGGGTGGCAAATCCTTCTATAAAAAAATGCCAGAGAAATAACAAGCAAAAGTACATATAGACAGAAGATAGCATGGACTGATTGATTATTCTTAAGAAGATAAATCTGAAGATAAGGATAGAACTGAATCAGTCAAATACTAAGGAATAAATCAGGCCAGAGAATTCGCATCTATTTCTCAAAGAGAAATTAATTTGACCAAAAATAGGTCGTATAGAAAATAAATGCTTACCTGAGGAATTGTCCTCGAATGGTAGTGCCTGAATTTCACTAAGCAATCAACTTCAACTCTCCTGCCCACTTCCAAAAGTAATAATGACTCACTGCAGAAACAGGTAGCTCGAGAATTGAATTTACCAGGAATAAAATACCAATATCCCGTATCTGAAATTTTACTAAGCGTAGATACTGATTTTCTTTAACAATTCAAAGATGAAGGAGGTATGCAAAGCAGATACTTCACTGTGGTTTATTTAGAGCAAATTCAATTTTTATGAAAAAATATCACCACAGTAATCTGATGTGATCTAGAAGGAACTCTGTGATCTCACTGTATTTAGAGGATGATTTGAGATTACGAGAATAAAAAGAAATTAATCCTTTAACCTGAAAACTGCAAGATGCAGAATCACTTCTCAGAACAATTCTAGCCAAAAATATATCAAGAAATAGGTAATTTAGTGAATTAGCAATCTTTGCAACACTATAAATTTCATCGATGACTAAATAAAAGCTAGTATATGATAAATTGAAAAAATATAACCTCTAATCACATGCAGTGTAATTATTACAAATTACATAATTAAACTGATTTATATGACTAAATAGCAAAATCCAGGAAAGGCAAAAGATTTACTCAAACAGATCTCAACAAATTTCATATGAATAAAGATAATTTCAAACAAAAAGATCAACACGTACCAGATATCAAACGTTTTCGTCAAACGCTGGGAAGGAAGAGAGCATTTTTTTCGTTTCCTTCGAAAACGAATTCCTTCGGTCTTTGCGTTTTTTTTTCAGATCTAACCGGCAGTGACTATTATACCGTTTACGGAGTATAAAGATGATCGAAATTGTGTTGATTAAACTATTGGTATTATAGGTAACATTAAGAATATATGAATGTAACGAAATATTCGTTACATTCTTCAACCTTCTTGGGGTTCCCTCAGTGGAGGTGCACAAGTGAGAGGAACCCGGTTCCTTTCCTGTATTCAATGCGGAGCTCTTGACGCCCGCCGCCGGAAGTGCCCTTGCTGTTGAAGGTGATCTGCTATGTTCAGCCTCATTCCAAGCGGTAGATTGGGTTGGACATGTCTGTTCATCCCCAGCCACTGCCTTAGATTGAGGTGAGCAATTCTGCCCATCCTCGGGATTGGTTTTTGTTTCTGTGTTGTTTCATTCATGTGTGTTCCCACGAGTAGTAAGGGAAGAGTTGGTCACCTCTGGCAGAGCCCCGCATTACCGGAGGTAGGCTGATTACAATGAGGTTTCGCCCAGTTCCCCAAGGGGATCGTTCGTGACCGCATATTACCCTGTGGCCATTCAGCTGTTGGCACGATTCCTTACACCTTAGTTAGAGTAGGCTGGTTCACGTTGCATGTTTTGCAAAGGCTTTTGGGGGGTTTTAGTTCCTCTCACCCTACTTATTTCTGCCACTGACCAGGAGTCCGGCGACCACGTCCGTAAGATCACATTGGCTTCCCGTACAGGGCCGTCAGTCCCCTGGCCGTTACCCTATCCGCCACCAGGGGACGCGTTTGATAGGTAGCCCAACCCACGGGTTCAGCTAGAATGTTTGCTGCCTTTCAAATCAACTTTTATACTCACACCAGACTTGAACTTAAAATTTGAAAGATACTTATTCTATTTCTACCCAGATGCTGAGTAACCTACATATGCATGTAGAAAGTCCTACTCGTCTAACTCAGCAAGGCAGTTCCACAATTGATTATGTATGTAGCAATCTGGAGAAATTCATTACGGATTGTCTGATCATGAAGCAGAGTTTCAGTTGACAAGTCAAGAAGAGTACTTCGATTACGTCACTGAAGATGACTGCCGCAGTTGCAGTCGAAACGTTTGGAGATCATAACCAAAGAAGACCACGGCAAAACCCTGAAACCAACCAAAACATGAAGCTGTCAATTTGACTGATAACAGTAAGCCAATTAAGAAGTCTTCCAAATTCAAATACGTTATTTTGTATAGTTCGTCAAACTATGATAGGTTTCGCCAGAATCCAGAACTGCCAAATTACTGATTGGAATCATGTTCTAGAAAGAAACAACCCATTTGATACCTTCTACAATATTCTTGTTAATATCTTTGACAAATCATTTCCATGAGATTTGAAGACCGCATCAGAATACTCACTAAAAAACTTTCTGCGGATTGTTATGCGGTAAGAATAACTTCTAGAGAATTGGGATCTTAGCAGCTGTGAATATTTACTATTCACTAATTGACTCACACTTGAGATATAGAAATCCGTTCTGGAAAATATGCTCTAGAACCCATATTAATTTAGTGTTTGTACTTCAAAAAAGAGCGATACGTTATCTCTTCAATATAAAACAAGACTCCAGTAGGCCTACATTCATTACAAATAGTATTTTGACAGTTTATGCCTTTTTGGTATTAAAAAAAACGGCTTGTTTGATAAACATTGAACTGACGATTTCAGACTGCCTATACCCAGAATTTAGAAAAGCGATCTAAATTCCCTTTAGCATCTGCAATACTTACACCATTTTTAAGTTTTGTATAATTTCCCTCTTGATTTTTATATCTCTATTTTTTACACATGTGAAGACTTTTTTTATTGTGGTAAACATCTGTTTTCAGCATATTTTCACATGTATATGTGTGAGCATATGTATATAAACATTTTTATAGGTTTGCGAGAAAGGCATTTCAAACATAAAATCGACTTATGCTTATCTTATAAACTGTTCGAAATGTCGTTTATTTTACCCTAAACAGTAATTAAGTCTGTTTTAGAACTCCCCTCTAACATTACGGAAAACTTCACAAGGAATTGACTGGCATGCTGCTGTAATTCATCTTTTAATTTCTTCAATATATTATAAACAACGGATTAAGGCTGCCCCGAAAAAAAAATCTAAGAGTGTTAAATCCAGTGACCTCGGAGGCCATTCAACTGCTCCACTTCTGCCAATCCATCTATCCCGAAATCTCTCGTTTAATCATGTCGGACGGATCACCGTCCTGCTGGAAATATAACATACCCTTCTGCAAAAGTGCATTACCTTCTGCATCCATTTGAGTTTATAGCTCGTGAGTTATAAGAGGATCGATAGTATCTTCAAGCATTTCAAGATTCAGATTGCCAGTCGAGTTTTCTTCCAGAAATAATGAACCAATAATGGCATTTCCAAGAATAGAAGCATAAACATTAACTTTTTGTAGGTGTCTGATATGCCGTTCCCGAAAAATATGTGTGGTTTCGTCACAATCGCGACAATTTTGTCTATCAACATTGCCATTCAGACAAAAAACACCCATTGCTGAAACATCTGTTTCAGCAATGAAACATGGTTTCACAAAACTCTATTCTTCTATCATAATCATCCTCGTGGAGCTCTTGATCTGCATTTCATAAGGGTGAAATTTATGCATTTTCAATGCTTTTTTTAGTCTCGCGTGACATTCTCATCTCTTTTAACTTCAAGGAAAATGTTTCTGCACTTCATATCCAACATGAATACGACTTACAGCGCTAACTTGGTTAGCACGCGTCAAGAGGATGAGAGAAATTTTTTTTCAATATATTGGTGATTATTGTTATTGATTCCTAAGTGGTTATTTCCATCATAGGTCTATATTCACTGAATTATGAACGAGTTATTTCAAATCAATACGGTAGGTACTGTATTTTGAATCGTAAATGATGAGTTTTATTATAATGGTTCTACACTAAATTTGAGAGTTAATGTTAATTTTATAGGATACCGTACAAATATTTAGGTTTCAACGGATCTGTTTGTTATTATTTCTTTTTGCTGGAGTCTGTGTTGTTTTTTGCTGGAGTCTGTAGGTGAAAAGGTTGCACATGGGGCAAAAATCCCATAAACTTAAGAGTTTATGAAAAATAACTACAATAAGGATACCAAACATTCCAATAACTCTGCAATTCTGTACTTGATTTCTCACAACACAATGAAGAAAATTATATTGGATTTTGCTATGAATCATTTTTAAACGGCGATACAATACAAATTCCAAATTTGATTCATTGGTTTTTGAGAAGTTATTCTCACCAGGTAAGTAATAAACATATAGTATCATTTGCCAACTTCAAAAAATATTGAAGAACTCAATGAAAAATATGATAGAATTTTGTTTGGAGAGGAAAACAATGGTAATTTGCCCTTTTTTTACAAAAAATAATATTAATTATTAGAACATTCTTTCATTGTAATGAAAATAATAAAGACGTATTATTATTATTTGTTTACCGTAGTGTGCGCTGATCAGGCCCTATCTCCCGATACATTCGGGAGAGCGCGCCTGCATTATCAATCAATGACCACTCCCCATACTGTGCGGTAAGTGATCCACGCAAATATCGTTTTGGTCTGGTGGTCGAGAAGGAGTACATCAGGCTTATTAGCTTGTATGAGCCACAACGGATTCAATATCCCCTGGAGCGTAGGGCAACACCGGTGTCTCGTCAATACCGTAAGAGTGCCGTAGATGGTGATATAGCACTTTTAGGACCGCGTTAAGTCGATGGATATAGGCCGAGACCTCATATGCTGGATATGTTGATAGCAAGTGCATTAGAGTCTCGCGCGCCTCGCGGCAGACCCTGCACCTTGTGTCAGAAACCTCTATACCCATCACGCGAGTGCGGTAGACTAAGGTGTTGAAGACACCATCCTGGCAAGCCATGATGAACCCCTCAGTTTCCGACTTCAGCCCACTCGACTTAAGAAAAGCGAACGTCAGGCGCTTTGATGATTGAAGAAGACCCCATGCATTGGCTTATCCTTGTGTCTCCGCAGAAGTAAAGTGATCTCCGTGGCTTTTATCTGAGATTTTTGCTGAACGGGTTCCAACTCGATGACAGAGTTGTGGTCACCTCGTTCAGAGTCGAAAATTATACCGAGTTCATCAGCTGTTCGGGCAGGTGCCCTAAGGATAAATGCTCCGAACTCCTGACGACTTTACAGGTTGTATCCAGCCATTCTGTCATGTAGACACTCCAAACTCAAAAGTTCACGGCCTCCCTGTTATCGGGGGAAGTACAACCGTGGAACGGACGATTTGGGATGCAAACTCTTATAGAGATACATCATTTTTCGGGTCTTATGTCGAGTCGATACAGCTCCTCCCGAGTCCACTACACTACTCCAAATGAGTAGAGTAAAATTGGAACGGCAGTATATTTGTTGCGGCAACTTTGTTCTTCCCCGACAGTTCCGATGACCAGATCTGTCGAAGTCTGTTCTGATACTTGCCGCGGAGAGAGTTTTTCACAGCTGTTACCTCTTGTTAGTGGCGTTGTTCCACCTCGAGGTAAGTATACGTCTCTCCGGCATCCAGATGGTGTATGATGTTTCCATCTACGAGCTGTACATCCTCTCCGTAGTCCCCGCATCGTCCTCTTTTGAGATGGCCATTGCACATTTTTCTATCCCGAATTTCATACCAATAACATGTGTGTACTCTTCCACCACCCTCAAGGACTGATAGAGATCCTTTTCTCCAGAGGCATAAAGTTTAAGATCATCCTTATAAAACAGATGGGTGACCTTGTTCCTCCGGTTTCCGAGGGTGCCACAGTTATACTCTCGAATATTTCTGAGCGCAACGGATAATGGCAATAGTGAGATGCAGAAGAGAAGGGTACTGGGGGTATCACCCTGAAATACACCCCTTCTGAAAGTGACCCACCCTGTTTGGACTCTTGTTTGACCAGATGTACCAGACCAGATGCAAGTTCACCAAAGTGGTATCAGTTGTTCAATGCATCTCACTATGTTGTCGGGTACCGCAAGGCATCTGAGCAAATGCAAGATGAGCTCATGCGAAATTGTATCAAATGCCTTACGGTAATCGATCCAGGCCATAGAGAGGTTACGCTTATATTGTATCGTCCTGCGTTATTATTATTATTATTATCATATTTGGACGCTTGATGTAGGTGGTCTGGTCTATCTTCATGACATTATTGTGATCGAAAAAAGTTTTGACGAACATTTGTCAAATTTGTGTCATTCTCTGTCCGGATGCTTACTAACATGGAATAGGAGCAGTACTATCTCAGGTACAAAAAGAAGAACTTTTCATTAGCTCTTTCAATAAGTCCCGGGGAACATCCGAAATAAATTGATGCGTTATCAGGAACGAGCTCTCCGCAGTCGTGAAAGCGGTGGATTACTACCACCCCTTGTCGCAAATTATTGATCAGGTCAGACCATTCAGCACTTTGGTGGCTCCTCAATTTCAAAACCCCAGAAGGACACACAGAAAGGTGACTTGGGAAGTTACAAACTCACGATTTTGAAATTCGTCATCGGAAAGGAAAGAGTCACGAAAAGGCAGATATGCCTGACATCCGGATGCAAATTTTGTCAACGCCAGAAGGATAATGATATCTAGTTATCACAAGAGGAACTTTCTATGGATAGTTCTGGTATAGTATGGATAGTTCTGGTAGGGATATAAGCTTCCCTACCTACCGCTGCTTTGGGTTTTCTCTGACCTGGAGGGTATCAACATGTAAGGGTCTCTTGTCAGGGATCTAACAATAACTTCATGACGTGGCAAGATATCACCGCATAGCGAAAGAAGGATCCGGTCTTGGAAACTGTACAAGAATGGATTTACAAAGAGGTGATGCCGGAATAGCAGGAAATTTACAAGCACGGCCAGCATGAAAAGTATAACTGGCTCTGAAGGGACTCCTTGTGCATTTGAGATGACTTACTCACTCGGAAATGGCAAAGCCTGGTTAGACCTGTATCCCGAATGTACTCAAACAACTCCATCATGGGCGCACTGGAGGACATTTCGGGGTAAACAGAACTGTAGCGAGAGCACTTGGAAGGCACTATTGGGTTAATTGTTGCCGAGAAGTGATGCTCGTCTAGAAAGGGTCCTAGGAAGACTAAAGAAGAACGTTAAAGCAGTACCTCAGTAATTTTACTATCGATAGAATTACCGTTGACATACTGGGACCATTTCCTACTATTACATGCGGTAACAAGTACCTGATGATTTGATTATTTTTTTCTTCAAATGGTCTCACTTAGAAGCCTTACCCAACCAAGAGACTCAAACAGTGGCGGAATAAGCTCTATCGCAGAACGTAAGTGCCAAGCACGAAGTTCCTAAGGAGGTACACTTGAATCTTGGATTATGGCTCCCACTTTGAATCGGACGAATGGGAGAATGGGAATGAAGAAGACAAGAAAAACCACTCTTCACACACAGTCCCATAGAATGGCCAAGACGCATAATTGCACTATTATCAACTACCTCGTGATGTTTGTCTCACTCACGACAAAAACGTAACAATATTAACCTAAAATTCAGTTCCATACCTATTATTTTTTTCTTCAGAAACAAAGTCTGATCGATTTGTATACATTTCTGTTTCAATGAAACTTTCAAATTGTTCGTATATATTTTTTAAATGATATTTCATTCTCATCCATATTTTTTGTTAGTTTATATCACTATGGTATTGATAATTCATATTCTAAGTATTTGGAATGTTTCCATATGATCATTTCTCTTAACCTTAACATTTTATAGATGTAAATTATATATACTACTACAACTGTGTTTTGTATTGTCGCTATAATATTCGAGTCTTTATTCTATAATTAGGTACCATATTTCCGAATTCAACAGAATCTGTTTGACAATATTTTTTGTCACACGTTACGAGATTTGGACTTTTATTGAACAAATAATAACTGATTCAAACGATTCCTTGGATTCAATTTAAATGAGTCCGTTTAGGAACAAAGTGATACCTATTGAAAATAGTAACAAAAAATAATAACTCACAATGAAATATAGAAATCAAGGCAGAATATAAGTTTAAGATCTATGATCTATGATTTGATATTATTCGAAACAACATGTGTTTTTGGTTTCACATAGAGAACATAAAATAACATCCGATTCAATAACAAAATCAAATCTCTATAGGAGGACTATTTTAAAACTCTAATCGAGGTGCCTGATTAATCGGAAGTGTCAAAAGCATTTCCCATTTAATGTTTCAAAGCGACAACAAGGAACATTTCAATTCGATAAATATGTCAATATCACATTTAGAATCATCCTCAATTTGCAGACAAAATATGGCAGGCATTCCACAGCATATGCGAGAGTACAAACTGTTTGCCGGCCTTTCTTCGCAAAACTTTTTCCACAGTATTTTACATGCTGGTGTAACGAATCTGAACGTGACCGATACGCCAGCCGACTCACCGAACAAACACATGACCTCACCTCGAAAGAATGCAGTCTAGAACCGCCGGTAAAATTCTAGTCCAGTACCGAACCGTCTACAGAATTCTCGAAAAGACATTTACCGATATAAGCCCACCTTCCCGACTCAAGAGGTCTGTTCAGAAAGTTAATCGAGCGGCTAACAAGAAATTCAAATTGTGGAAATAAATTAGGCGTTAGTTATGAATAAGTTAGTTTGTGATTATTGAAATATTGTTGGAAATAAATTTTTTTGAGACAGTTAATTCATTAATTCGCCACAATGGGTACATTAGTGAAACCAAGTCGTTTAAAGTCCGTATTAACGGGCATAAAAAGAACACCCAGAGAACAGAAACCAGCAAACCGGGAATAGTGGATCATGTTTGGACCCCCCAATATGAAATCAAGTGATTCGAAGCTGAAATCCTCCATGATAGTAAATAATTTACTTCACTACATTACATAAGAATGTTTGTAGCAATTTGACTTAATTAAATGACTCAAATAATAAGCACCAAGTAGTGAAATTATAAAAATATTGCGAAAAACGTATGAATAATGCAAATTTACAACTGTTTCCTTTTCCATTCCTTGAAGAATATACAAAATTATTATCAATACATCAGCTTTAGAAGTTCAATAGGTCAGTTTGGGAGACTGGCATGAAAACACAGAATGATAAATGGGCAGGTAAGTAAACATTTTTATGATAATCCACTGTTAGGTGTCACACGTTAAAAGGTAAGTAGGGCAGGTAAGTAAACATTTTTATGATAATCCACTGTTAGGTATCACACGTTTAAAGGTAAGACCTCGTTAGTCCTTAGCTCGCACAAGTTTCGACTTTGGAGAGTTGTCGTTCGTAGGGAGGCAACAACTGGTTAACGGAAAAACATATTTTAAACAGATTTAATCGAATACTCGTTCACTACAAAATTCTCCACGAAAGCTGAAAGAAATAGGATACCAAAACTTAAAATTCCTATAAAAATGAATCGTATACCTAACTTTAGTATGATGCACAAAATAGCCTTGAAATTTTGCGAGTTAAGTGGGTAACCCAAATAAATAACAATGTCGAGTTCAACTGCTGTATTGCACTATTTTTACAGTTATTGGAAAAATATACACATACGTATTTTTGGCAGCCGAACAGCTCACCTGATGGCCTATTTTCAACAGGTAATTACAAACGTGTACTGTGTCTCTTTCCACCTAACGATATTTTCATTGAATTTTCCTTCGTCTCGAAGTGTGTGAATTAACGAATGGTTTGTGGTAGTTTATTAAATATGACCTTGGTGGAAATGTATGTTTTTCTCACGACATGTAGGTTAATCATATCCACGAAGATAACGAAGATAGCGTTCTAAATGTTTCAGCACAGTGAATTACCTTTTTAAGATATATGTCCTGGTAAATCATCCATGCTTCTTCCGCATTTCCATTTGCTAACCCATAAATGAAGTCCATGTTGAATATTACTGGAGTTTTTTCCAACACCAAACCGTTATTTCAACACCTCGACACGTGTTTCGATCACCAAGTCATCATATTCAAGAGGAAGATTAAACTAAAATTGAGTTTTAGTTTAATCTTCCTCTTGAAGATGATCACTTGGTGTCGAGGTGTTAAAATGACGGTTTGGTTTTGGGAAACCATTACTACACCAAAGGTTCCAAACAGTGCATCACAAAAGTTAGCAAACACCCTGTATTGGGGTGCAATAGAAATTCAAAAACACGGGGATAATTTCAATAGAAGTAATGAACATTAATAAAATCTGGCTACCTGTCACAAACAAGGGCAGGTTATCCAATGAAGAGAAACCAAGCCACGCCTACTAATAATAATATAAAACCAGAGTCAAATAAAAACTCGGCACTGTGACTGTTACCACATCGTCTTTGATAATGTATACCGCAGTAGTAGGCAAAACGTCAGGCATAAAACCTGCCGACCACGGCCAAAAAACATGGAAAATACTGTAATGAATCTGAAGCCGGCCCTGACCGACGCATGACGCATCACGAAATACCGCGAAAGAGCGGGAAGGATGCGGATGAGTCCCGAAATCCGCAGAAGGATCCGGAACGTTCGTTGACGATATAAAAAAGGTCGCTAATCGTCTCGAAGAGTAGTTTGTACCAAGAAAGCGAATCGAGCAGTTAACAAACGGTGAAGATAAATTAAGCGTTAGTTACTGAGTGGTGTAAATAAATTAGTTGTGATAGTGAAGTATTGTTAAAATAAAATTGTTTGAGACAGTTAATTCTTTAATTCGTTACAATACATTTCACACAGTTATCTATCCCCGGCAGTGTAAGTCAACATTCTTTGATCATTATTTTAGAAGTTCTGGAAAAAAAACAAATTTATTTTTTATACTCATACACCTTGTACTTCGAAAACAGTACACTTTTAGACAAAGTTTCAGAAAATATTGATGAAATTATGTGTAGAACCCCCTGTACCAATTCAAAAACCATTTTCATCAACACCTGATATAAAATTTTCAGAAAAATATTTTTGGGAATTTGAAATATCTCTCGGTCGGCTGCCTTCATGAAAAAAGCTCATATGGTCAAAACTATTCCAAATTCAATGATCTATCAAATACGCCATATATGAAAGTTGTTGCCATCGAAGAATATACGTTCTTCAATAATATGAATAAGTTTATTGGTTGGTAGGAATTCAATAGCTTTTTGATTAAATTTAAGTTTATTTTATTATAGTCAGTAACAATATATCAACACAATACACGCTGGATGTGTTTTTTTTTTAGTAATATAATGATATAATTTTCCATTAACAAAAACAAATTGAATTTTAAATTTTTTATTGAACATCCACTTATCAATTGAATCTGTATATTCAAATAATACTTATGAGATGACCAAATATGGAGATGAATAATCATGGGGATATCCACCTAATTGCTTCAGGTATATCCTTATTTACCTACCTAATTATTTCCATATTTTCTATGTGTAATAACCTGGCATTTATTGTTACTTACTAGTCATACACATAATCTTCAAGTTGGATATTTAATTAAAGTATCTAGTGAATATCTACTGCATCTACAGATTTCACAGATGTAGGTATTTTTTTTCGTTATGAACATCCAACGTTTAACCTGTGGACGTCGCGAAGTATGATCCAATAGATATTATGTGAACCTCCATTTCATTTTCAGATAAGATAATGAGTTCAATACTATTTCCAAAGTTCGATAATTACATCCCGTGAACGTCTATCAGATGTATAAATCTTTTTATATGTACGTCCATTGATTATCCAGTGAATATTCTCTGTGAGTGGATTGCACATTCATGGTGGAATTCACCGAACGTCCAAAATAGAGGTCTCAGAATATGCTATGTAAGTCTAGATGCCATGAATTTTATCCTAATTTGGACGTCTTCTGGACATCGTTTTTGCATATGGAGTATATCCTATGAATATCAAGTAACAATTTTATTCATATACATGAAAATGTAGCTGTGTTTGGTCACCAACTTATGAAATTCATAAGTACACTATAGAAAAAGTACAAAACAAATTTATAAAATATATTGCCTTTAAGTTGTCTATACCTCTCAGTGATCACTCTTTTTCAGAAATTCGGTCTGTAACTGGTTTACCGAAACTTAGTTTACGCAGAGAACATATAGATATTATATTCCTTCATAAATTGCTTAATTTTAGAATTAATTGCTCAACTCTTCTTGCCCAAGTAAATCTTCATGTTCCCTCTAGAAAAACACGAAATAATCTAACCTTTGCAATAGATTACCATGGTGTAACTATGGAATGCATTCTCCTTTATCAAGAATAGTCATAAACGGGAATAATACAAAATTCGATCTCTTTCATATTTCCGAGGATATTCTTAGAAATAAGTTAAGATATACTTATTCTTAAATTGCTTGTATCTGTCATTTACTTTTATTCTCGCTTCATTTCGATTCTCTACTGTAACTGTTTAAATTGTTCTTACTTATAATTAAATTAGATAAGATTTGTGTTAACAATCTGATATTTGTATAACTTATATTGAATGGGAGTTACCCGTGAATAAAAATAAATAAAATATGAAATCAACTCGGTTGAGATGACCACCGACAGACATAATTCAGAAGAAACAAAATTTCTTTTTACTAGTCGTAATATCCGCCTGCAGTTTATTCGGTAGGCCACCGCGCCACCTACAGATAGAGTCCAGAAGCAATTCCACAAACACAAATTCCGAGCTGGGGGTCAGAATAATAAATATTTTCCGGAGAGGTGCCTACGAAATTCCTAAATTCTGATAGAAATATCAAACCATTCCCTTATATATGAGACCTTACCCAGCTAATGCTAACTCAGACGGTTTATTTCTTGTGAATACAAACAAAACCCCAAACACAGTGACAGGTGCTGCTATACCAATCTGGTATGACATCTGTGTCCAGGATAAAACAAAACTAAATGATGAATATTGAGTAATATGATGTAAATCAATGGATAAAAGAAATATTGGACTAGCACTCATAGAGAAAGGTGGGCCAACCATAGACACATGTTTCTAGTTAAATAGTCTTTGTCAGTAAGTTAAAGCTGAGTGTGAAGGAAAGGCAACATCTGATGGCTAAAAAAGGTTAAAACAAATATATCATCATCAGTAAAGTACAGCCAAGTTTGGAGGAAAAATGGTAAAAACAAATGAATTCAGCATCATCAGGAACCAATTGCGGCTTCGTGGCATCGTTGGAAGACCTTGATCACATTTATCATTTACTACTACAATCATCCAGAAATATGTGGCAAGAGAATTTATGACAGATATAAATCGTACTCTGTTTCAGATTGAATTAAATATAGGTAAGATCCTCCACCACAACCCGCGAGGGTTTATTGTGGCTCACACCTATTCACACTCGACCAAATAAACCCAGCTTCTTTACGAAGCCGATTGGTTTGTATGGTGAGTGGGGACTTTCACGTCAGATGGCAAGAGTACGGCTCTGCAAAATTCTAAAAAGCTAACTCGATCCCCAGCGGCACAAAGTATGGGCTCTGTTGTTTCATCATTTTCCAAAGGGGGCGACACACACTGTCTTCCGACAGTCCGAGTTTCTGAATATGATGATTCAAATGACAGTGACCTGTAAGAAGGCCTGTTAGACATCATAGTTTATCCCTACTATAGTCCAACAACTGTTTGGTATCAATCTTTGACGGGTGAATAAACGCCTTATAACTTTGAATTCAAATTCAAAGAGGAAATTAATAAAATAAATGTCATGCATTTGGTAATTGACTCACTCAATATTCTCCAAAGACAATCCAATCAAATTGTTAATGCATAAGATTTGCAAACATAAATAGTTGATGTTGTTCTAGGTACCACATTAAATTGTTATTGATGATTTTTTTCTACTGCAAAAATTTCTTCTTGCCATGCTATTAGGAAATAAGTTTTTTTTTTAAATATGGCAATCTTCCAAAGAAAGAAAGCAGTTAATTGCTTTTTTTATTTTAGTTGCGCAAAAGCAAGGAAGAACAAACCTCGAAACGTGACAATTACTGTCAATCATTCAATTCGTGGGGGCACCTACTTTTTCAATGTTTTGATCTTTTCAATACGTTATAAACCACATCGGACCTAACGCTTAGTTCTTCCACCATCCCACGCTGCGTTTGTAATGGGTCAGTCTCCACCCGAGTCTTCAAATCCTCGTCCTGGCTTACTATAGGTCGATCACTTCGAGGCTAGGCCGCTGAAAAAAGTTTTGTCACAGTTGGCTGAGCTGAGCGTTTCTTTTCCAGTTTCCAAAAGAAATTTCGCAAACCAGCATTGAACAGTGAGTTCATTAACACTACCATTGCCAAATGCTTGCTTAATGTTCGGGCTGTTTCGGTAGCGCTTTGGTTCAATATGAATTCGTGGAGGAAATTTGTCTGAAAATCGCTTAATGACATCGTGTTAATGACCGTGTTGGGAATTACACGTTAAAAGGTAAGATTTCGGTAATTTTTAGCTCGCACAAGTTTCGACTTCTGAGGGTTGTCTTTCGTAGTGGTGCGACAGCTGGTTAACGGAAAAACAGACTTTAAACAGATATAGCGCTACAAAAACATGTGATACTAAAACGGATAAAACTTTTTAAACTACCTAATATTTGGTAAGACGTTTTCGTCACGAGAATTTTTCTTGTGAGCTTTTTTTAGTCAAACCTTATTGCCAAGATTCTATTAGTTGAAATATTTGTAGCTAAGAAATTAAAGGGGATATCGTATGTTTGTTATAAATAACAGAAAGTTCTCGAAATAGCAGAGAAAATCAATAGAGAAAGAACCATAAGAATTATGACTCATTACCTGCAGCAGGCCCTGAATATTATAACAAGATGACCCGAAGAAGAAGGGCTTAACATAAGCCCATCCAAATCGACCATAGTAGCGTGCACCAAGAGGACTAAAACAGAGGGTCTCGGACCTCTAAAACTTCGAGGTGAAGAAATACAAGTGTCGGGTGGGTGAGGTTAAATATCTAGGAGTAATCCTAGATTCCAAACTGACCTGGAATTAACACTTGGACAGGATAAAGAGGAAAGTGGAGGTAGCACCGATGCTCGCTAGACGCACCTATGGAAAAACATGGAGGCTAAAACCAGACATGGTATATTGGCTATACACGATGATGGTTAAACCCATGATAACATACGCATCTCTGGTCTGGTGGCCAAATATGAAGCAGGCGACCGCCATCAACAAACTAGGCAAGGTGCAAAGACTTGCATGTTTGGGAATGACGGGAGCAATGAGAACTAGCCCAACAGCTGCATTGGAGACACTCCTGAATCTACCTCTACTACTCCTACTAACTACCTCTACCTACTTTGTGATAATGGGGGAGGCTAGAATGGGCCAATTCAGACTGGAAAATTCACCGAACTACAAAAGATCGGACCGAATAGAAATTTCGGAACAAGTGGAGAAGCACATATTTAACATGTGCACAGACCACATGACACCAAAGTACACCTTTAACACAAACTTCACGGCCAAAATCATAAGCCATGAAGAGTGGAAAACAATTAGTCATCCCGAAAACATGTTTGGAAAAAACACCTGGTATACAGATGGATCGAAGACCAAACATGGAACGGGAGCTGGAATATACCGAGGGGATAGAAATTTAAACTACAACTATCCGCTAGGACTATACACATCCGTTTTTCAGGCGGAAGTGTATGCTATATTGCAGTGTGCAAGGCTTATTAATGAGCAGATCAATATTTTTACAGACAGCAAGAGCGCACTAGGGGCTCTGACAAACCCGAAGGTGACATCAAAACTGGTCTGGGAATGCCATGAAGAACTGAATGAACTTGCAAACAGAAACAAATTAACTTTGTACTGGGTGCCAGGGCATTCAGGAATCACAAGTAATGATAAAGCTGATGAATGTGCTAGACGCGGATCATCAACTTCATAAAAAGGTCCTGAACCAGCTCTGGGGGTACCAAAAACATTGATACGAAACCAGATTAGGACATAGACCAATAAGAAGCACACAGAGTACTGGACAAAAGTACCTGGCAACAAACACAGTAGAACCTTCATTAGGTAACCGTCCGAGAAAAGAAGCGAAGAACTACTTCAATATAGTAGGGACCGGCTCAGAATAATTACTGGGTTACTAACCGGTCATTGTCCGCTTAGAGGACACCTGAATAAAATGGGGCTGTATAACGGAGACCTCAGCTGCCGATTATGCAACGAAGGGATAGAAACAGCTCTACACATCTTATGCAAATGTGAGGAACTGAATCACAGGAGGCAGGCAATATATGGACGTACGAAATTACGTCCAGAAGAATATGACGAACATCCAACACGGAACCTGTAAAAACAAGTACAGGGAACGAGACTGATGGAATGGGTGTCATGAGAAGATGGGAGAATAAACGCAATAAGCTGTAGGGTTTTCTGGAGACTTGGACTAAATGGACAAATCAGACAGCTCCCAAGGTACCAAAAAAAAGAAAAAAAAAGACCTCGTTAATCCTTAGCTCACACAAGTTTCGACTTCTGAGGGTTGCCGTTCGTAGCGGTGCGACAGTTGGTTAACGGAAAAACAGATTTTAAACAGTTTTTTTTTAAACAGATATAGTATATACCAGTATATGCCAAAACGCGTTTATAATAGATATTTATTGAGATATGGCGCTACAAAAACGTGACATTAAAAGGGACAAAACTTTTTAAACTACCTAATATTTGGTAAGATGTTTTCGTCACGAGAATTTTTCTTCTGAGCTTTTTTACTCAAACATTATTGCCGATATTCTATTAGTTGAAATATTTGTAGCTGAGAAATTAAAGAGGATATCGTATGTATGTTATAAATGAACAGAAAGTTCCCGAAATAGCAGAGAAAATCAATAGTGAAAGAACCATAATGAATTATGACTCATTACCTGGAAACTCAGATCAATTTTCATCTATTTTGATGAGGTAGCAAAGGAAGTTCACATGCAAAGATATAGGTTATTCATCGTTATTTAAAAATAATCATTTTTTTTGTGATCAAATCGTGAGGTGTAGTTTAAAAAAAAACTATCACATTAAGTAATGACATACTGAGCTACTTTTGATACCTTTTCTAGCTTCAGTTTCTATTTATGCATCAATTGAATCCCATGTTTTGTTTGCTGCTTTTATAGGATTTGTAGGTAAATTTGGAGAACAAGTTGTCAAATAATTTGGTATTGTTTTACTGATCACAGAAAATTGTCGAATCATAACTTATCGGGGTAGATTCAGTAGTCAATTTTTTCAACGAGTTGATTTTCTTCAGAGTACCAAAATTTATATAAATATTATTCTGAAAAATCGACGGCCAATAAAACTAATGCATTTTAATAAAATTTACTTAAATTACGATACCTACAGTGTGACAGTAAAATTTACATACCTAAGAGCAAATACAAGTATTTTCTGACATTTCAGTGTCTTAAGAGTAAAGGTCGTTTTGTTGATGGGTAGATTCTGCAAAAGAAATTTCTTATTCACAGCTGACGACTTAAAAAATATCATATAACTAATCATCACTAAATTAAGAACACGATAAAGTCTGATCATTTAGGAGTACAATCCAATTGAACGATGCGAAGTCGGCAGTCCCCAGAGATGTTATATTGCGAAGGTAATGAATGAATCAGAAATTTTGAATCCTCTAGTATTGAAATCACCTTTTGTGCAGTTGCACAATTGCATATATTAATAGATGATTCAATGTTATTAGTGTCAACTTTTTTATTTGAGAATAATTTGAACTGCTGAGGACACTTTTCAATTCAAGTACAAATGATATCTGCGATGGAATCGGTCGATACTAGATATGAATATCAATAGCTTATTTACGCCTGAATAAGCTATTATATATGTATAGACACACCTGAAGTAGCTATTGTATATGTGTATAGACTGAAGAAGCTACTTTATAGTGAAACATGTGTTGCGTTTTTGTAAAAATATTCAGTGGAAATCTCACAATAAAGTGTTTCTTGAACACAAATGATATACTTGAGTGGAGATTTGTGTGATAGTTTTAACACAGTTTACAAAACTTCAATATTAAAACTCTGACCACCTTCACATTTTTAAAAATTTTATCAAGCCAATGTAATTTTGCATAGATATTTATTATAATTAAAGTGAAGAGGTATACTCCCTCACTAGGATTATTTTGAAGAATTATTACTATTTTATGGTTGTCTTCAAGTCCTCAGCATATTAAATTTATTAGGAAATTGGATATATGTATAAATTTATATGGTAAAATAGGTGTTATGACTGTATCTAAGATAAATTCTATAAAAAGAGTGGAGTGATATTAAAACGAAATGAGAAGTAGAGAGCCAAAACATTTCTTTCTGAAAAAGTAATCTGTCCTAAAAATACACCTGTTTCAAAAACGGGCCATTATTCGATCGTCTCTGGGAACTGACAAAAAAAAATATAATTGTTCACCGAGTGGAAATTCTAAATATGTATAATGCAATATGAACAAATGTGAACTGTACATTTATGATAGCTGAACCACTAACAAATGAAATAAACCGATCAGAACATAAAGAATGATACGAGATACTCCCAACATTAATAGGAACCCATTCGAATATTTATACATACAATCAATATTGAAACAATGAAATGCAAACAAATTATTTATTCAACTGAAATTTCTCATTTTTTTTTTCAGATTCTTAATTGTAAAATTTCTCAGTTGTCATGAGATCTTAAATTAAAGAAAATTGTAATACCTGAGAGAGATTCTGGAGGCATTGAAATCCATCTTGTAAACATATGTTGTATAAAAAACTACGGAAACGACATACAAAAAGAGTACAAATTCCAACACTCCCAGAAACAAACTGCAGGTATAATTGTTTGAAGTTCACTTGTAATACAGCCATTATACTAACATTCCTCTTGTTCTTGAGACTTCCTGACACATCGGGCAACTTTCCGTTTGAACTCTGAATATGATTCTCTCCACTCTTTCTGTAAAAAATAAAAAAACAGTAAGCGCATTCTTCGCATACAGCGCATAATAATAATAATGAATACATTTTTAACACGTGCAGGACTTAATTACAGGAGATGCTTGAAAACTATTTTTCCAAAAATTATAAGGTATTTTTAAATAAGAAATAGTACATCAATGGATTACGTTGGATATAATGCAGCGGGAATATCATTGAGAGATATCACAGGTGATTTAAATGCAATATTTGTCTTGTCAGTATCTAAGTAGAATGTCATTCATATCTAGTCTCATGAGTTGTCAATATTATATTCATTAGAGAAAGTTTACTGGATACTTCTGAATTTTTTTCACTTCCAGGCCCTAATTTTTAATTTTGAAGTACTCAAAAAAAAAGTTATTAAATACCAAAACCATTATCTTGTATCTAATTTTTTGTCGATAGCTTCACTCGAGTTGACATGGAAAGTACCATAATTACATTTGGATTGACCTCAATGATTATATAAATTTTCAGATTTTATCTAGAAATACTTACAGCAGCATCAACATTGGCAGGCGATTCATCGTTTGGATCAGCTAACATTGAAATTACTGATATTAATATAGTCTCTACAGTATGCACTGGTAACCACCGTTCTGAAGCTTTTTCATAACCGAATTTGTCATCACCTGGCTCATGAAGAATGGATATACAAACGTCCCCATTTTTGTCAACTGAAAATTAATAAGTTATAACGAAAATATGTAATAGAGACAATTCTGCAAATTATTTTTATAGAGTACTTCTTGGTGTACTTGGAAAGTGTGAATAAAATATCTAATAGAATAGAATAGAATATTTATTTTGCACAAGGGACAAATTACAAAAATTGATAACCAAGTGTTATGGACACTTTGTTATCAATTTCAGGAGATAATATAGAAACACTAACTGATCAAATGAATTATGAACTAAGAAATGTTTTCAAATACAGGAATCGCAATAAACTAAAACTCAACACCTCCAAAACAAAATATATGATCTTATCAACTGGTTATAAGTTATCACTCATCAACAAACACAACATAAAATTACAAATTGCAGGTGTTGTAATAGAGTTCGTGAGTGAATTCAAATACTTAGGTTTCATGGTGGATAATCATTTATCTCTTCATGCTCAATTTGATTATATATTCAGAAAAATTACTATGAAAATATATTTTTTCTCAAGAATTTCATCTCAGCTTTCGATGTACTCAAAAATTACATTATATAATTGTATAATCCAACCCCATTTTGATTATTGTGCTAGTCTTTTACACTCATTTGACCAAAATGAAGTATCAGCTTTACAAAAGTTACAGAATCGTGGAATGAAGATTATACACACATCGGAAAAGTCTAGGGATATTTTTAAAAATGGCAATTTTTTTTTAGATCGCTTTAGGGAAAAAAAAGTTGACGGGTGATTATTAAACGAATGTAACTTACAACAAACTTTATTAAATGGTCAAAAATACTGAGTGCGCATATAAGCAAAACTAAAAAAAAATATGGTTCTTCTTTGGCACCCCGAAAAAAAATCATAATACAAAAAAAATTGGAATCAGTACAAAGTATGGCCTCCACGCTGGTTTATTACGGCCCTACATCTATCGTGCATCGACAAAATGAGATTGTCAATGTCTTGTTGAGGTACATTTGCCCATTCAGCGATTAAAAGCTCTCTCAATTGAAACGTTGTGTGAATGTTCCCCATATGCGGAGTAATTCTTCGTTGAAGCATGTCCCACACATGCTCGATGGGATTCAGGTCCGGTGATTGTGCTGGCCATGGCAATACATCAACTCCTTTGTTGGTGAGCCAGTCAGTCACTAGACGCGCGACATGTGGACAAGCATTATCGTGCATTAGGTAGAAGTTTTCACCAACAGCACCAGCAAACGAACGGACGATAGGTAGAAGAATGGTGTCGAGGTACTGTCGAGCTGTGAGAGAGCGATTTGGAAAAACGAGATCGGTTCTGCCGCCGATCATGATTCCGCCCCATAGCATTACTGTACCACCTCTGTATGTGTGGACTTCCTGGACGTGTCTCAAACGTTCATTATTTCCAGGTCGTCTCCACAGTCTTACTCGACGAGAATCTGGATGAAATCCAAATCTGGATTCGTCTGTAAACAAAACTGTGGCCCAGTCATTTGCATCCCAGTTTTGATGTTCTTAACACCACTCTAATCTTCTACTGCGATTGCCTCTCGACAAAGGTGGCCTTCTGTTGTGGAGATCTGCTTCATGCAGTCGATTTCTGACAGTATCACGACCAATGGTTACCTGGTGCGTCTGCTGCAACACGTTAACCAACTCAGGTGCTGTGATTGTCATTTGTCTTTTTGCGGTTAAGACAAAAAATAGGTCTTGAACTGCAGTTGTAGCGCGTCCTCGCCCTGGATGTTGTTCGGCTGGACTGCCAGTTTCACGGAAACGCCGCCACAATCGACTGATAACACTGATAAACTGGGAGACCCCCAAAAGAAGAGCTACATCATTTTGTCGCATGCCACCTTGAAGAAGCCCTAGAGCTCTATTCATCTCAGCCAATGGTAAGTGATGGCTTTCCATGTTAAAGCACAATATTTCAAGTTTAATTGCTGAGCAAGAACTGCATAGAATGTACAAACTCGACACTTTCCGATTATTCATTTTAGCCGAAAACCTACAGTTTGTAAAAAACCTTATTAAAAGATTAGTTACCGTTTCTGCAGGCTTTGTTCCACCCATAGAAATCTACAGGGTGGTCGAGTGTACCAATTTAATCGAAATTAAACGACCTCATGCATTTATTTTTATGATATTTAGTATGTTATAAAAATATCCCTAGACTTTTCCGATGTGTGTATTACAAGTGAATAAGTATACCAGTATATCAAATATGTTAAGTAGATTGCAGTGGCTGTCTGTTTCCCAGAGACTGTACGAGTTAGCAAAGATATTCATTTTCAAACTAACACATAACTTGCTTCCAACTTATTTTGAAGAATTCTGTATATATAAATCTCAAATCCATAACCACTCAACAAGAGCGAGTAGCTCCCAAAAATTTCACCTTCCTTGAACTAATTTGACTAATACGATGAAGTATTTATTCTATTAAGGTCTGAATGAGTATAACAATATCCCACTTTCGTTGAAAGATTCAATAAATGTTTTTCAATTCAAAAAAACTCATGAACTAT
This sequence comes from Leptinotarsa decemlineata, assembly GCF_025532065.1. Classification (NCBI taxonomy): domain Eukaryota; kingdom Metazoa; phylum Arthropoda; class Insecta; order Coleoptera; family Chrysomelidae; genus Leptinotarsa; species Leptinotarsa decemlineata. The sequence continues at coordinate 15,492,550 of NW_027412694.1, forward strand.
AGTTTCCGAACGAAACTGGTGTTCACGACCGAAACCGAATTTCGGCAACCATCTCAGTTTCGGCCGAAACGGAATCTTCCTTAAAAAGATTATGTTTTGGATGGAAAATAAAGAAAACGTTATTATAATCAGTCAGTCTTTATTAAATATTAGTTGCACTGTAAAAATACTTAAAATAGGTGAGGTGTTTATTTGAGTTGGTGTAGATCCTTCTTTTGAATATTATTGATGGTTTTTCACAAATATTGAACATAAAATTACTTATTTAAGTTGTTACCTAATATCACAACAGGTACTTAATATTTCTGTAATAAACAAAGTAAATCACAAAGTAAGTCACGAGTCACGACATGATTAGGCACGTGGACGCGGCAAAATGTCTTCGTCGCTTGTATGAAATTCAACGCGCCGAACATGACCGATTACAGCGCGGGAACTCCCGAATGCAGTATCGGTTTCGGTCGTAGTTTCGGTAGGTTTGCCGCCGAAACCGAAACTTAACCGAAACTCATTGTTTTGCCGAAACTCGACCAAAACCGAACTTTCGGTCGGACACTAATGAACTATATAAAATTTCATCCCTGATTATCTTTTTTCTGTTTTGTAATATATTTGTTATGTATATCCTCATGTTGAAACCATTCTGTAATCATTGAAAAATGTGTTTCTTATTTGAAAAAAGGCGTTTTTCCAAGTTGTACCATCTGTTTCAGTCTGTGTCACCTCTACTCACATTGTATTAATTGTCGACAACTTTTTTGTACCTCCAAGTGCTTTGTGTTGCCTTGAAGGTAATTACTTGAGTGGACATTTTTTGACCAAAACATCGAAGTTAGTTTATAACAATATCAACAGTGATGGTGACTTTCATATGAACGTAAATTTTAGAGGGCTCCATTTCAAAAACTTATTTAGAGGAAATTTTTTTGAAAGATATCGATGATGTTCTCAGGAGAGCTTTTTGAAGACTCTCTAGGCAGTCTAGGCTGATTTTGTTTCTCTTGCGCAACTCTTATCATGAAGAAAATATCGTGTATTCACTAAGTTCTAGACATCCCTAATGAAAAATGATATTCAAAATTTTTGTGATGTACTGTTTGGAACCTTTGGTGTAGTAATGAATATTACTGGAGTTTTTTCCCAACACCAAATCGTTATTTTTACACCTCGACACGTGTTTCGATCACCAAGTGATCATCTTCAAGAGGAAGATAAAACTAAAAACTACTCAAAACTAAAGCTACTTATACTAATCAGGTACATCATACAGGTAGGTAATCAGTAATACCACCCATACAAGTGTACCACTCTAAATTAATTTCACAATTGGCCTTTCTCTTAGTTTACAATATGTCCTTATGTATGTTTAAATGTTACAGCTATATATAGAACAATTTTCAGCTATATAAAATTAGTTTCACATATTGCCTATCTAAATATATTTACAATGTGTCTTTTTGTAGTAATCAGTAAACCCAACAATATTATTTCAACAATTAATTTAGGGTGGTACACTTGTATGGGTGGTATTACTGATTACCTACCTGTATGATGTACCTGATTAGTATAAGTAGCTTTAGTTTTGAGTAGTTTTTAGTTTTATCTTCCTCTTGAAGATGATCACTTGGTGATCATAACAAGTGTCGAGGTGTAAAAATAACGATTTGGTGTTGGGAAAAAACTCCAGTAATATTCATTGATATTCAACAGTATTTACAGAGAAATGAAAACTCAATGAAAATGCTAAGTTTAGTTTCTTAGAAACTGCAGTAAATACAATGATTTCAATTATGCTTTCAGAAGGGCATTCTGAAGTCTTTCAATACCGCCTTTTTTTAATTTCTCCACTAAATTCTGAGACACCCTGTATAATTTTTTTTGTGAAATGAAGTAAATCAGTTTAAAAACACACATCAGCATTTCAAACACATTATACTCCATATTTTCAAAAATACTTACTATTTGGATGCCAAATTTCTGTAACAAATTTCATCTTCGGTGGCCTTAGTGGATATTCTTTAGGAAAATATAGGTGACATTTGAAAAATCCGCCTTCACTGGAAATGAAAATGAATCAGTGGTAATATAGGAGTTTAGAGAAAATAATTTATGAAGGTAGATCCACACAAGCATTTTGAATATTATCTTATCTGGACTGGAATTTAATGGGGGAATCTTAGTCCTGGAAAACAAGTAATGAAAAACACATTGATAAGATAACCCCCACAGTATGAATAAGCAATGGCATTAAAACAAGACAGTTTCCAATTAGAAATTAAAAGCATTATTAGGAAGGGAAGGGACATTGTATTCAATGTGTGAGCTTAAAAGAATCTTGAGGCATTGCCATTACAGGATTCAATTATACCAATCTCATCAGGAGAGATTAATTTATTTGGGGAAAAAAGGTTTTTTTTGGGAAACTTCCAAGGAATGGAATAAAAAAAAACTATTATAATAACTCTTTATAAAGCTATGTAGATCATACACATATATTTCTTTGGAAGAAAAAAATCCTTCTGAAATAGTATTTTCACATGAACATTGAATTACATAAAGGTGAGGAGTCTTTTCTAAACATATACTTGCAGATGAATATTCAATTTAAAAAAAAATTACTCATTCAATTATTTCATTAGCACCCCATTTTGGGTAACATTACAAAAAGAAGCATTCATTTCTATCAAAAAATTATGATTTTTTCGTTGATGATGGTAAAATAGAAAGCCAGAAATATTTTTTTCAATGAATTATTAACCTGAATATAGTCAATATTCTAGTTTAACTTTTGTGATTTTTCAACAATCAGCTGTGTTCTCTAAAGAATCCTCAAAAGTCAAAATTTGTACAAGCTTTCAAAGTGCAATTCCTACATAACCAACTTATACTGATTCATTCCATAGCTTTTTTTTCAACTTTTTTAAAGTTAACAACATATAATTTCTGGGCAGTATCAGAAGTGAAATTATGACATTGTACACAAATACATCTCAATTTAGAAAACACCATGATAAACAATAATTAAATTATACAAAGTTTTACCAGTCATAGTCACAAAACAATGTTAAATATGCTATGTGCTTTACGTCTGATGAATAAGACTGGTGACAAGTTGACCTGTACCTGATTAAATAACCTGAGGACTTGTATTGCACTGACTGTTAAGAAAAACGTTATCAATTGAAGGATTTAGTACCAACAATTCAGAAAGGATGATTATATACTAGATTTTAATTCAATATAATTATCAATATTACTATAGTATTAGTAGTTGATGGGAGTAATAGATCGATGACAGTGAGAATCTGATGAAGTTCAAAATACTTGCAAGACTTTTGGTCCTTATTTTGAAGTTTTTTACCAGAATTTTTAGGTTACCTTCATCGTTTTCATTGAATTTTAGAAGCGTGCATTCTGAAGAAGTGATTCCATATCTTTTGTTCAAAAGTAAGATTTAATAAATTCAAGTTGGTTTTGCAGTATGGAGAGCAACTTCTTAACCTGTGACATGTTTTGCAGTTTATTGATAGCTCAGTAAATTTTGAATCAAAATTAATATATAGTGTGTAGAGATTCTTTTATGAATTTGAGGCCGTCATTATAATATTCGATTTGCATATAATGGTTGATAAATCTTTAGGAACAAAATAGGAATATTGAGAACAAGTAGCATGTTACCACTCTAGGTTTTTATTCATTCAAGTCAATAATTGTATTGTATATTTAACTTGGATATTATTGTACAAAAACATTTTATTTACTTTTTGCCAAAATTGTATTTGAGTTTGCACAACAGTATACTGTATTTTACGAAATCAAAAATTTATGACAGTCCCAAAACACTACTGTTTGGTACTAGGAGAGTACTGTGTCTCCTGAATACTAATCATGTAGTTACCAGAGGAAGTCAATATTTAAAGAATCAAGGTTTGTCAAGTAATAGCATTGGTGATTTGTAATGTTTTCTTGCAACTATCTAATTCTCGGAATCAATTATATCAACTTCTTAATACTGAAACACAAACCCTTAACACTATTTATTTACTGGTAATAAAAGGTCACAATGTACTTACTATAAAGTATCAGGGGGTCCTATTATGAGTACTTCCCATCTATAGATATCATTGTCATCTATAAGGCCAGCAGAAAAACCCTCTACTGGGTTCTTATTTAGTTCTGAAATAAAAATACTTTATAAGCCTTAAGCTCTTAAGGTCTGAATCAAGAAAGTAACCATAAAGACATACATTTTGCAATTTTGACTACACAAAGAGGCGACATATCCAAAAATAAAAAAAATGACACATCAACTTGTTTTAGAAGTTGAGCATACTTCTGCAGGGTTTCAAGTTACATTTTCTTCCTGAAGAGTATATATTACAATTGAATTGTAATGACTGAATCTCTGGTGAGGTTTTCAAGTGAATATACATCATAAATAAAATATATTTAGAGGTATGCTTCATTTTGACATACAGGATGGGGAAATTCTAGTTATTGATTTTGAATAGCAAAGAATACTCATCAAATTCTAGTATAACCCAAGTGGTTCTTGAACCCGACCACCGAAAATAGTACACAGAAACTATTTTTGTCCAAGGCAGACAAATTTGTTTGAAAAAAAACCGAGGTTGTTCGAGGACGTTTTGGGTTCCTACACAACAAATCTCAAAACTTTATATTTCTTTCACTCTGAAAAAAATGAGGATATCAACATTTTTCACTAACCTGCGAGCTGTTTTCTCAATAGAAGAGCTGACTGTGGTTCTGACATTTAATTACAATTTTAATTTTGAAAGGTATTTTAATCCAACTACAGAGTATTGTAAAATGGCCGGTGTCGATATTGAAAGTTTCAGACCGCATTGACTCAAACATCTGTTATTTCCGGAAAGGTTTGTAACTTGACTAAACGTCAAAGTTGACCTGCCATCTGTAATTGAGAGGCTACACTTGTTTGGTCTGCCGCACTCTGATGTGTTTTTGAAAACACTTGAGAAGGTCTCTTAAAGGGAGTGTCTGAGAATTTTGGATAAAAGATAAAATCAGAAAGTGTTGTCTATACATAATGGGAATACGACCACTTTATTAAAACATATTGCAAAAAACCACCCAAGTGATATTGTAGAAACTAATAATTTAAATCAGACTTTATCGTCATAAAATGAAAATAATATTCCAGTTAATCCGTCACAGTCGTCACTATCTACAATGGAGGTTAAGGCTCCCCAAAAGAGAAGCAAACTCAAACCCACGTGAACGTGCCAAAGAAGATTACACAAAATTCTGGTGACAAAGGATAGTGGAGAACTCTGGGTTTCAACAATATATGAAAGCATTGAACGCTGATTATGAACTTCCAAATAGAAAAAAACTAGTATTGATGATAAATTAAAAATATAAATTGGAGTCGGAATCTTTAAAGAAGTTGGGGGATGTTTGCTGAATCGCTAAGACGTCTGATGTTTGGTCTTCAGATATCACATTTCATAGTAAAAACGAGCTTGAAATCAGTCGTTATTTTTACTTCAGAAATGAAAGAGAACTACATGGCTGAAAACACTGCGAAGGTTATTCAAAGAGTAACGGACCAGTGATATATAAGTTCAAAAGTGGTAGTTAGTGTCACAGATAACGCTGCGGATATTGAAAAAGCAGTAAGTGAATGTTTGAATAAGCGAAATCATTTTTGTGTCACTCTCGCGGTTAAATACTGTATAGAACAAGGACCATTTGAATTGGAAGTTAACAGTAACACTGCTGTCATTTATAACAGTCGGTTGCAACGACATTTGGCGAAATGTCCATTAATTGTTTCGCATTTTAAACATAGTACGAAATTTTCATATGCCTTACTCAAAATACGATTGCAATTGCCAAATGCAAGAGCAATTGAAAGAAGATACAATAAAACCCAAGCAAGACATTGGTACTCGCCAGAATAGTACTTTCTATGTGTTCGAGCACAGTATCGAGCGCCTATTAAAAGTTGAATTTGCTCTATCTGCTACTTTGCCGCCACTGGAATCCATTGAATGGTTATGCAAAGACGTCATGGCCCTTTTACACCCATTCGAAAATGTGACAAATATTTTATCTGGAGAAAAATATCCCACATTATCATCTGTTATTCCTCTTATACTTGGACTACGAAGGGCAATAGACAGCAAGACGCCAGTGACGGAATTAGTCAAGTGTTTTTCTTCTAGAATAGAAAAACGACTTGGAGTATATGAGACTAGTAGGGTAGCATCAGCACTCAAAAGCTTCCTTCCTTGATCCACGTTTTGAAAAAAGAGTTTTTGTGTTATAAGGTTATGCCAATAACTCGAAAATGTGGGTACTAAATGGGAAATTAAACAAGAGTAGCAATCAACACCTGCCTTCTTCTAGTACAAACAGTCTCAGTCCTCCCGTTACTTCTGCTGCTATTTCTAATATAGTTATGTTGGCATTCGGTTCGGGTAAAAACGATAAATGAGGAGTTGTAGGTAAACAAATCATGGAGAGTACCGCTAAGCCAACTCCATACACATCGGTAGCTTCAATGGTGAAACAATATAATGAATTACCATATCTGGAGAGTAGAGCAATAAGTATGAATGTAGAAGGCATCACAGTGAGAGGACTGGTAATGGTGGGTCAGGGAGGGGTCTTATCCCCCCTTCTTATCACACTGTGCGATAGAACGCATGATGGGCTCAAATTAATAGAAACATGGTGTAAGGAACACTCATTGTCGATCAATCTCAAGAAGACTGAGATTGTGCTTTTCACCAGGAAAAGAAGTTTATCGGGCTTAAAACCTCCCGAAAACTTTAAAAGTAAACTTCTTCAAAGAGGTGAAATACCTTGGTACTATCCTCGACAGGAAGCTAACATGGACCTCTCACTTAAAGAGTAGAGCAAAAAGAGCATATGTGGCTTATGAGCAATGTCGGAGGACAGTGGGACGCGCATAGGGTCTTTCACCCTGTGTGGTCACCTGGATCTTCACTGCCATAATAAGACCTATGTTAACGTACGGAGCCATTGCATGGGGACTGAAAGTTCTACAAGCAACGGTCATCCAAAAATTATATCAAATACAGTGATTGGCTTATTTAGACATCACAGAAGCCATGAGAACAACACCAACCGCAGTAATGGAATTATTTACTGGCCTGCCCCCACTGGACCTGTACGTTAAGGAGGTTGTGTTAATGGCCATGTTACGATTGCGCACGGCTGGTGTGAACCTCGAAGTAGAAATGGGTCAAATGAGGCGGAGCCTATAGCGAGAAGCGTTTACTGCGCAATCTCTGCTGCAGGTAACCAGTGATGCAATTGAACCCAGGTTTGTGTTTAATAAACCCTACAAATTACAAATGAAACAGAACACAATTCAGATGTTAAAAATGCAGGCAACTCAAAAACCAAAGAAGGCTCAGGATGTGGAGTGTACTCCAGATCACTAAGCCCAGCAAGGATTAAGTAGGGAATAGGAAAAATACCAGCGTGGTTCAAATAGAACTGGCTGATATCTCAATCGCCACAAAAAATTAACCTGGAAAGAAATTTCTGGCAAAAACATAACAGTTTGCACTTATAGCAGACAAGTCCTATTAGCCTTGAAGAGACAATGTGTTACCTCAGGGATAGTACTAGAGTGCCATCAAGATTTAGCCAAAGTCTCGGTAGATGATAACATTATTCTGAGGTGGATTAAAGAGTACGACAGGAGTGAAGGTAATTGCATTGCCGACTCTTAACCGAGGAAGCGGCTGGACTAAGGTTTTTAGGACCCAGCGACACCTACGGTCTGATGACTTCGACAATTGCGGAACTAGCCAAACGGTACACCCATGCTCAAACCCTACAGAGATGGGATGGAATCATAGGATGCAATACCCTGGGAAGCTGGCGCCGAAAAAATATCTGGCGATGACCAAGAAAAATCCACGCTCAACAGTAGGATTTCTGACTGGCCACTGCCAACTAAGGAAACACCTCCACAATATGGGGCCAGTGGACACACCTCTATGCAGGATGTGTGAACAGGAACATGAAACTGTCAGGCATGTCCTAAGTTATTGTCCGGATTTTTCGTCAATAAGAGAGTGTGTGTTCGGCGAGTCTTGACCTACACCTACCGATATGAAGAAGATGTCTCCCAGAGACTTGCCCACATTCCTGGAAAAGCCAGGATGGTCGATGACCTAGGAGGACAACTCCTTGGGAGGATGCACAATGGGTCAAATGTGGCTTAAGTGCTGTGGGCAACACTCACTCTCCCTATTCTACAGATACAGATACCATATCTGGTGAGAAAGTGCGATCCACTTGAAATCTGGAACGAGAAAAATGCTTGTTTCCGATATTATATAAGATTGCCTACAAATATCATTGTTATTTGTTTCTGTTTTTTTCGTTAATCAGCTGTCGCCTCCATACGAACCACAACTCTCAGAAGTTGAGAAACTTGTGCGAGCTAAGGACTAATGAGGTCTCACCATTTAACGCGTGATTCCTAATACAGCTTCAACCAGATGAATTATCTCGAGAAAAATATCTGGTCGAAGCAGGAATCAAACCTACGGTCTTCCGATCGTGAGTCGGGCGTACTACCACCGCGGCCAATTCCACAACCAGCAATATCAGTTCCTTCAGAGTTTCATCATCCATTTAACTCAAGTTACTCAACTCGAGTTACGTGAAATATATCGAGTCGTGTTCATCCTGAGTTGGCACATCTATACGCGGCGTTTTGGTGTAGTGTGTAAAGGTTTCATTTTTAATTGCAGAACGCTGGAGTATTGTAACGGAAAGTGTTTTCAACGCTGGGCCATCAGTTAATATGAGGTTAGGGCATTGATAGCTCATTGTGATTTTAATTCGTTTAATTTTCATTATTTATATTGAAAATAAAATCAACAAAATACAGCACGTACAAGAATACTCTTCCCGTGTATGGAATTCGAAACTGTAAAATACACATTCCGTGAGTGAATATTATCTCGTCTCATTCGTATCAGCTTTGGAGGTCAGGTATGGTAGTAAACACCTTCAGCAAGACTACCAAGCTCATCTGAAGGTGAGAATTCAAGGTCCATCCAATAGTCTGTAGGAGTTTGGAGATAAGTGTCCATAGTTTCATCGACGGGGTTCGTGACACGGAGCTGCAGCAGCCGCTGAGGATGGAGCGTCATGAAAAACTAAATGGAGCCATCATGTATGCTCTAGAATTTGAATTTGCCAAAACTGCTACGCGCCAATAACGAAAAGTTTTAGTGAAGGTTATCAATAGAAAGGAAGATAATGGAACAAACCTATTCATGGCAGGTCTAGAGAAACTCCTTGAGAAATATGGAACTGCTTTCATGATAAGAGGCGGCCTAATTGCCACGGTGGATACAAACCATTTTTTCATCGAGGTAGATTTCTGGAAGGGAGCGGGGTGTCACATGAAGACACCAATCACAGTGACGCATTGACGTATACCTATGATTGTCGTTCTTTGTTCTATGATAAATTTGACGATCGTAATCAAAAACATGTCAAATGTCATTGCATCCAAATTTGGGATCGATGTGTTTTCGAACCATTCCTCAAAAATATTAGCTTCCATGTTCTTGTGATAGTCAACATTGCAGTCCTCAATTTTTTTTCCATATCCTTTACTTCCTCCGCAATGCACAATGATTAGTCGCGATCCTTTGTTTACAGGCTTGTTTGGCGTACACATTCTCGAACCATCAGTCCACCCTTTCGCAACTGTGTCGTTAGTGTTATACCAAGTTTCGTCCAAATAGAAAATTTGCCGTTGTTCTTGTCTATATTTAGTTATTCTTTCGAAGTATTTGTTACGCAATTCTACTATTCTTCCGCTTTCCATAACTGTTTGACGTTTGTTAATTATTTTAAATCTAAATCCCAGTTTCATTATCCAATTCTGAAGAGTTTTGTCACAGCAGCTCACGTTATGGTGGGAAGTGTTCAATTTATTCCTTACGATTTCAATGCAGGAATATCATTGATTTTGTAACAGTCGTATATTGTTTTTTCCAATGATTTTATCAAATGAAGATCTAAAGGTTTTGGTAATCCTGTATCACATCGCGTCTTGCGTCCATAAGGTTTGTTTTTGACTATTTCACGTAGAGTTGAGAAAGGAATTTCGGTCAAATCTGATGTTGCTTGTAATAGTTTGTTTCCCTCGAAACCAAACTTGAGATGTAGATTCTTATATACATTGAAACATACTCTCTGTATTTCAATATTCAAATGCATCCGAATTTTATTCCCTGGTATCTCTTTTTCGCATTGTTCACCATCGCTATTGGAATCACTACACTGGTAAAAGTCTGCGTTGTTATCACACTCGTTATTATTATTAGTACTTGTCCAAAGACGCCACATTTTAAATAGATAACAAAAATTTTAAGTAAATATAACTGCACCAATATCGAATTTCATCACTCAAATCGCAATCAGTTCCTGAACTGAACACGACGGCGACAACCAAAGGCCTCATTTCGTGATTTCTCTGACTCTTCAGGCATTCACAAAACTCGGTTAGTAAAAATTATTCAATACGAAACGTCAAGTGTACAGTCCACACAGAGAAATGCTGCCGGTTCATTTCTATTCATTGGCTTTCATGACTTTTGAGGGTGCCGGCAACTTTAATAGTGTACAATATCGGTTACTCCGACTATACACATAACTACATTTGCATCACAGACTGAGATTGCACATAATATAAACATTTCCACATTGACGTTTTCAACTTTAACTGAAAATGTCGAATGTCATGTCACAAACATCAAATAACATTTCACACGCACAGAGCATGATCACGGCGCTCGGTATCATTGGAAGACATAACATTAATATGTCGGTGGTGTAAAAGTCTAACAGTAAGACACAACCCAAGGAACCGCCGCCAGCGGCGCTACTCAGTCTACGCCACCGTTGCCAAGGGTACTCGGCTCGTGTAACGCGGTAGATTAAACCTAAATATTTGTTAATTTTTTCAATTTTTATTTTACATTCCTTTGCTTTATATCTGAGCGGCGTAGATTTACTTGAGGGGAGTGAGAGGGTGAAATTGAGTTCAAGAGGGGTAGAACTACCCCGTACGGGGTAGCTGTGGCAACAGTGGTAATTGCTATGACTGTGACAGAGAGGGAAACTTCGAAAGTGCACTAGTTCACTACTGCGTTTATATCAGCTCACTTGGTTTCTCTTTTAGTCTTCTTGTTGCTTTAAAACTGTACTTGTAGATGATAAGAAACATATAACTAGGCTCTGCCTGTTTGTTTCGAAATAAATAAATATGAGGTGAGACTGTCCCTCACCTTCAGGAACCAGGAAGAAGAGAAACTGACCATAGTTTTTAATGACGTTTGGTATGACTAATAAGTAGTTGTATGCTTCAACTGCCATATCTTTTCAAATATCAGTATTTCCACTATTGCTGTGGACTGAAAATTATTCATATGATAATTTCAGGTAGGTTACTGTTACTTCTTTGGCAGTTAGCTGAGGTTAATTCGAATTGAGGCTTTCTACTTTGAATCATCTTTGAATTATATTTATGATCGTTTGCAAGAAATCTGGGTAAACGGTATAACCAACAATCATATCCTAAAGAAGATAACAGTCCTCTTTGGGGACAAGTTTCAATATAGTTACTATGAGAAAAAATATTACGAGTCTACTTCAACAATATCTATGTCGATGATGGCATGAAAATAATTTTTTTGTACAAGTGATAATTCAAAATATTTTTTCCAGCAGGTTCTGAAAAGTCTGCTTTTTGCACAACTTTTTTGTGAATTGGATTTTCTAGTAAATTGTTTCTATAAGTTTATTCATTTGATTTATTATCTTCAGAAGATGTGAGGTGAGGCTGATCGGAGTTAAAATTTTGATTTGTCTGTTGTATAGGATTGAAAACCATCTATGAAAAATATGTTTGGGAAAATTAAACAAAATGTATATGAAGTATCTTTATTCATTCGAATATTGAACATTCATCCCCAAACAGTCTTGCCAAACATTTAACAAATATTTAATACCATATAAACATTTCTAATCTTGATTTTGACCTACACAATGTATAGGTAGTTAGTTAAATTAAAAATAACACAATGTTGTACAAAGTATTAGTAGAAACGACAAATAAAATGTATTTACATACGCTTAGAGAGTAGGATCTACCACAAATCTACACCTATAATTTCCTACACCTATTTCATCTGGATGATATTTATATTTACAGAAATTTTTAAAAATAGATCATAGATAATTTCTCTAAGAATTGATGAAACGATTAATACGTCTGATCGACATGGGTCTAACTAGTATTTTACTTAGAATATGATGGAAGGCGATTATTTTAATTTTTTTGTTGTATCGGGCCAGGGAAAAGAATGGAATCCTACACGAATTCCTTTTTTCCGTGAAACCTTATTCACAAAGTTTTTACTCTTTTTCATTCCGAAGACATTTTCTTCTAGAAAAGTTATTTTTTCTATTTCAATATATGGGCTATGAAGATATTTCTACATGAGCTTATTCTCTTTATCTCATCTTCTATATATTTAGCGTCTTTGAGAAATTAAAACAAAATTCTGATCTTCATGACTTGTCCTCCAGTTTTTGAGTCATCTCATCATTCCAGGAAGATTACGTTTTAGACTGTAACAACCAAACTGAGTTTATTACTGTGTCCATGATCTTCCGAGTTATAAAATGAAAGTAATAAGAATTGAAAGTTTCACAAATGATTTGAAATGTTTTTCCAAAAACAAATTGTAGAAACAATAAACTGAAACCATATAACGCATATGACATAATTTCATCCAAATTCACCCTTTTGCTAGAGAAGTATCGTTTGCAGAAATAGTTGAGAGTAGCTAAGAAGAAATTTAGCACAGAAAAGTAAAAGAATAGTCGAAAAGTTATATTTGATATAATGATGTGTAATAAAAATCAGCAGAAACAAACATAGAAATACAGATCATAGACTTCTGTGAAACTGTGTTGAATTATTTTACACTCAGTATGGGGTTTCCACCTACAGTGAAATCATTCATAGACGTCACAACGTTTCACTGTAGAAACTGTGGCTAGGTGAGGAGAAAGTGAGGCCTCAAGAAAAATTCATTAAGGCGACATTCGTGAAATAACTGTTGTGACATAATGTATAACAGCGAAAACTTAATTGAGACCAAAATTCAAATATTGCCATAGGGCTAGAAAATGACATCACTATGAAAGGGTTCGATAGGATTTCATTTGTCCACGAGATGTTTGTATCTCAAGTAAAAGAGACCTTGTGATGAAATAACGACAGTGTACCAATCAATTTTACCAAGATTTTACCAGGCATGTCCCATGTGAATGTTCGGAGTTATCGCCAATAAGAAAGTGTGTGTTCGGCGAGTCTTGGCTTGGCCTACACTTGCCGATATAAAGGAGATGTCTCCCAGAGACCAGTCCACCATTCTGGAAAGGACAGGATGGACGATGACCTAGAAGAACAACTCCTTGGGAGGATGTACAATGGGTCACTTGTGGCCTAAGTGCTGTGGCGCTACACTTACTCTCCCTACTCTACAGATACAGATACCAAGAGATCAATTCAAAAATGTATTGGAACAACTTAATAGTAGTCGAACAGGAAAATATCTAAGAAATTTTGGCATACTACCGGGTCAATTACTTTCAATGATATACAGGAATGATTTAGAGTTATATGTAACATAGATATACATGATTTTGCTTATGTGTTTTCAAAATGGCCTAAACTTTTTTCTATTCTGTATCAACAGTCTCGAACAGAATCAGGCAACTCAGCTGCCAAGCAAGGAGAGCTCTTGGATTTGTATCTCGATCAGGGACGGAATTTCCAATTGCAACTATGTCAAAACTGAAGTGAATATAGTTGCAACTGCAACCAGAGCTTCACAACAAACTGATCCACAGTATCTGTGTTGGCTAGTTTCTGAAAATCAGGAAAACTAGGACCAGTGTTTGCGAATATCTCTTCTATCATAAAGGAGTGCTGTCCAGAAAGCTATAGATTGTTTTCCATAATGAAAGGTAGAACTGAAACCTTCGGCTTTGGATACATCTTCAACAAACACTGTCTACGAACTCCAAATTTCAACACTCTCCTTGACGTGTGTTTCACCAATAAAGTTGGCATCTTCAAGATATGAAATAGACGTAGTCATTAAAAAATTTGACTCGAAATAATAGTAAACATTCCTGATGATCGACAAATTATACCTTCATTATTTTCTTTTATTTGTTTGATTGACGACTTGTTTATTTTGTGGAAATTCATGTTCACTGAGAATACACTCTAAAAACACACTTTTGTCTATTTTCCACGATATTTCTTTATTATTGACTATTTTCGGCTATTACACCATTTGCATTTTATTTTATATTTATTTTTTTTAATACTAAAACTTTTGGTGAAACAATTATAAAACAATCATATATGGGAACAGTTAAATTAAAATGATAATCCATATCCACGATGGTTAAGTAATACAAATTTATAAATTCATACAAATTATTTTTGTTATCTGAAGTATGGTGAGACATAGGCTGAAAAAAAATTTTTTCCGATATCTTCTATTCCACTGTTCTTCTGATAACAAAGTTATCGAAACAGAACATTGTTACCTGAAATCAATAATTATTTTTTTTATTACATTAATACAGAATTCAGACATTTACTGCATTTAGTGAAGCCATTTGTTGACATGGGTCCTTATATACTTTATCTTAATCAGGTGGCAAATGACGTAAGACAATCAAAGAAGGTATTTCGCGAGATGCATAGATTATCCCTGGTATGATCACTTGGATAATTTTCCCATATAAATATTTTGTCAAAAACTCTTGACTCACGGCACTCTTAATGAGGAAGTAATAAAGAGATGCAATAACATATGGGAATTTGCGGCAACTTGGATTCAAAGTTATCTCACTAATCGAATACTTATAACTCAAGTTGACGGATTTAAGTCTTCTGAAAGTTTAGTATCATCCGGTGTTCCCCAAGAATCCCATTTGGGACCATTGCTGTTCCGTGTTTTCATGGACGATATTCTAAAGCAGGACGTCTGTGTAGAAGTCCAGAGCAAGCTGAACCAATTATTCAATTGGTGTTTTGACAGTGGTATGGAAGTAAATACAAATACTATTAATCAGGTTCAGCAATGTTACAGCTATAAAAGACTTGGGTTCACTCCTAGACAGCTCACTTTCATTTCAGCCCCACATGGCAGCCATTGTTAATGAGTATCTCAAAATGCTAGGCTTCTTAATAAATGCACCTCAGATTTCAGTGATATCAAATGTTAAAAGTTCTTTACGGCTCTTTGGTAAGATCTCATCTTGAATAAGTATTTTCTGTATGGAACCCATCATATGCAAGCCAAATCCATATATTAGAACAAGTTCAGAGAAAATTCTTAAGACTGGTCGAGTTTAAATCCAGAATTACTCCTGAGAACTACATATATAGCCATCCTCAACTAAATTCTCTCATAGATCTTGCAACACTCCGTAACAGAAGGAATACTGAAGACTTGAAGATATATTTCAAAATTATTAGTGGAATTGTTCATTGTTTCTCGTTGCTCTCCAAGATCGGAGTTTCAGCCTCTCCTAAATTTACTAGAAACACAACAACATTGTCTCAACCATACTGTAGAACAAATGAGTTTCTTCATCACTAACTATAAGAGCGATAAATAAAACGGACCTCGATTTCCTTACTTCTGCATCAGTCTCTCAGATTGATTTGGGGTGAATATGTAGTTTCTGCAAAAGATTTTCTAATAGAACATTTAATATAGTGACATATTTTCAGTGAGTACAACTCACATGTGACGCAGCTTGACGATGTCGAATTGGCACTTGGCATCGCCATCGACTACATTGTTCATCAGCCTCGTGTCCTGGGTAGGTAATGTTACTAACTTCCCGAACCATCTAGGGAGCATCATGGCTGGCTATTCTCAGTCCGTCAGCCATATAACGTTGCAGAATCATCCCAACTTCAACTAGATAAATTCTCTCGAGAAAAATATCTTGTCGAGGTTGAAATCGAACCCAGGACCTTCTATTCGTGAGTTAGGTGCACTACCACTGTGTCAATTCACTGCTTGAATGTTGTTTATATTTTGTTGAAATTTTGTTATACAATTTAGTCCATGAATTGAATGGAATGGTCCATGAGAGTTTCTGACAAAACATAACGGAATCTGTTGAAACAATAGGGATCTTACGCATCTTTGAATTTCGCCAGTCAAAATCACTATTTTCGGACTGATTGAAATGGACTTTACTTTTTGTATATAAAAAATAGTCCAACGGAGATACATTTGGTGATCTTGCTGGTCATTCGATAGGCTACTGTCTGCTAATCCACCGATTACGAAATAATTGATTGTACTCCCGATTTGGACATGTATAATAGTGTGGAGGCACATCGTCTCGAAAGAGTATGATTCAAATAATTTGGGAATTTCCTTTGCCAATACATACATTCAGGGCAGATGTTGCCTCATCCCGAAAGACGATATTCCCTCTCAAACAAAGATTAACATTGGAGAATTCCAAAGTTGCACTCATGAATCGAAATCAACATTAGATAATTCTTGTGATACCTGTACTTTGTAGTGGTGGAATTTATCCTTATGAATACATCTGGAAACTATATTTTTCAACATACGAACTTGTAAAGTGACCTTGAAAAGTTCTGGGTAGTTGTGATACCATTTGAAAAACATCTTTCCTAAGGCAGATGGACGTCCTACTAAAGGCTCATTGCAAACATGCTCAGCATGGAATTAATTGGTGAACTGTTTGGGTGAGTTTCACTGAACAAACTATAAACTTCGTGAAGCATCCAACTCCTAAGTATTTAGAGAATCAATCATCAAAACTTCGATTCGTTTCGTTTCAGTGTCATTCGTGATTTTTTTGAACAGTAACAAATGAACAAATACATTATATTTGAAAAAACATATTTCGAAATAGAATCTCGAAATATTCGTAAATATATGTGAAAAAAGTGAAAAAAAAATAGTAAGTCAAAATAATCAGAGAAAATTTTTTATACTCTATTATAATCATGTTATCTGTACGAAAAGGAATAACAAAACGGTGTTGTTATGGAGTATGTAAAAATGATACACGATACCAAATCATTCAAAACCAACACATACTATTTTATAAATTTTCCAAAGCCAAATCATCAAGCAAATTACATATTGAAGCATGACCAAAATGTGCGAAATGTGAATTATGGGTGAAAAAATGTGGCAGGAGTGACCAAGGCTTTAAATCTATTGATGATGTTACCAAGGATACTTATATTTGCTCACTACATTTCATTTGAGAAAGTGATCCAACTGAACAAAATCCTGATTCTTTAAGCTACCAGGAATTTCAACATACGTACATTATTCCTTATTGCATTTTTGACTGTAAATTTAATAAATTTCATATGTATAATGTTGTATTGAATATTTCCCTCTGATAAAAATTACTAAACATATTCAATTCAGTATTTACATATTTGTCTAAATAATAATGTCATATGTACAGCCTCAAAATATTAATGGCTTGATTTATTTATTAGTTCCATAAGTAATACTCTTGTCAACTGAAATTTTTTTTTCAATAACATCAAATAAATTGACATTATTAATAAGAATGAAACTGTTAATACTATTTTTTTATATGTTTTTATATAGTAAAGAAATGCTGATACCTAACCTCTCAATCAGCTCACTTTTTTCCTTTTTGCGGACGCCCATGACGTTTCAACCATCTTTTTAATTGTTCACAATTATGACCCTCAACTGAATTATAAACGAGTGAAGCACCATCAATGGTTTTTTTCAATAATTTATTCGTTTGTAGAGATAATATTCCTTGCCCAGCCATTATTGATTAAAACAGTACGAATGTTTTGATTTACTGCCATTTCAATCTGACAGCTATGCTTGCGCTTGTCTTATGATGAAAATGGCTATTGGTGAGCTTCATTAACAATTGAAGATTATTTCCTGAAATATTCTCAGCTAAATAAATCGATATAAGAACAAAATATCAATTCCCAAATCGTATTAGTGTTATAACCTGTGAACATTTGAACAAGAATATTTGTTTGAAAGTATAATGAATGAATATACAGTGCATTTCATTCCAAACGAGCCAACCTGAATAACTTTTGGTTATTATCAGATGCTCCATGATGAGCAGATTTCAACAAAGTATAAAACATATGGTCTGAAAGCTTATGGTTCGGGAACTACAAATTATTTGAGTTGAAAACGAGCCACCCTGAATAACTTTTGGAACAATGATTTTCAGGAAAAAAAACACCACAACAATAGTATACAGGGAGACGCATTTTGATATTCACATTTGATCTAACTTTCCCTATCGCAACCCCAGAGCATGTCACAATTTTTTTATGGATCAATTGTTTTGCATTATCAGATGTTCCATGATGAACATATTTCAACAAAGTAGAATACTTCCATTTTGTGCATTTAGAAACATGAATTTCTAACAACTTGACCATACCACACAGTCCCCTACGGCTCTGAGGAATGATTGATTCTCTACAGCCCCCTACGACTCTAAAGAATGATTCTCCACAGTCCCCTACGACTGTGAGGAATATATCTGATAGACCATAGCTGAATGAACTTCTGTACATATGTTACCTTGGTTTTATAGGTCTTTTTGTGAAGTATACTTCAAAACAGTCTTATTTTGCCTAGTTGAGTTTGAATTCGATATTTTCTCCATTTTATTTTTGTCTCATTCTACAATAAGGATTACCTACCAGATGAAGTTACAATTGGTGTTTCTGTTTTTCTGAATTCTTGAGAAGCAATGGTTCATACGCTTCAAGAACGGATTGAACTAGTAAGTTTGTACTACCAGAATGGAAATAGTGCTAGAGCTGCTGACCGTATGTTCAATGATAATCATCCAGGAAGAAATGTATGACACAAATACTTTTCGGAATTATTAAACAAATTTATGGAAACTTGATCTGTTAATAATAAAAAGCATACCCGTTCAGGAGTTGTCAACAATGAAGCTATCTGTACTGCAGTTTTAGGGCACGTTGGACTGATGGAAAATGCGCAATTTTAGGATCCTTCATAAGTACAAATTTCATTCATATAAGATTACACTAGTTCATGAATTGACCAAAGATGACGTATCGAGTTTTGTGAAAGTCTCACTGAACAGATCAGCTTGCATCAGAATTTCTTGTATAAAATTTGTTTTTCGGATGAATGTACGTTTAGTTTGAATAGAGTGGTGAATCGGCAAAATTGTCAATATTGGAGTGATATTAATCCTCATTTATACCGTCAAGTTCATACCCGACGACCTCAAAAACTGAAACTTTGGGCAGGAATTTTAGGTGACCACATCATAGGACTTTTTTTTATCGATGATAATTTGACTAGTGGTAGATATTTGGATATGTTGGAGAATCGAATAATACCGTGCATCAACAGGGCAATTGAGGAGGATATAAATTTATTCAAAAACGAAATAGTTTTTCAGCAGGATGGTACACCTCCTCATTATGCTACTCTAGTGCGACAATTTTTGGATGATCATTTTCCTGGTCGCTGGATTGGCAGGAAAAGTCCTACAAAATGGTCACCAAGGTTTTCGGATCTCACTTCTGTAAATTTCATTATATGGGGTCATTTGAAGTCAAAAGTGTATGAGATAGAATCAAACAACATTACAAGATTTGAGAGAGAACATCATAAGGCATTGCAAAGAAATAACCCCCGAGATTCTCAAATATGTGAGGGCTGTAATGAAAGCTCGTTTGTACCATTGTATAGAAGTTGGTGGAAACGTTTTTGAATATTTACTATACATTTTTTTCTTCTCATTGTCGATCCATTAGATTTTGATTCAATAATCAATGAAAATTTTCTTTTTCTGATTTATTGCTTCCGTATTATGGAGTATAATTTAATAAAAATTTAATTTTTATGGCCCATTTCGGATTGATAAAAAAACTGATATGTGTGGAAATGTGTGTCTCCAAAGCCTTTCATTTGAAAAAGTTGTCTATTACGTCACTGGTTGAACTCACAGACGGTTGGTCTGAAAGAAGGCTGTAACAAAAAGCTAGGTTATAAATTGATCCACATATTCTGGGGTCGAAAATGACTCGATTGGATATGATTTGGAAAATACAAAGTGAAAATGGATTTTTTCCAAAAGTTCATGAACTGTTCAACATTTTATAACGAAAATGGATCTATGGCTTTGTTATCGTTAGATCATCTTTTTCATATAAAACCACGAAATCTGTTCAGCCCATTAAAAATTCAGGGGGGTATTGAATCACGAAAACCCCCAAACTTTTCTAAGTATAAGTATTGTGACATCATTGGTTTATTACATCATTTGTGATTAAATTTTGCTACCCAGCACTTTTTCGAAAAGCCAGTTTTTAACAGAGATGTGGGCCCATTTTCATTATCCTTTGACAATTCTTCAGTTGGGTGTTCAATACCTGTAGTTCCTACAGGTGAATGACAAACAGTTACTTTAACAATAATATACCTACTGTTATATGTAACATCATTGGTTAGATATAATAATTTTTTATATCTCAGCACTTTTTCCAATAGCTAGGTTTCCAAAAGCTAGGTTTTGATGCGGCAAACATTTTGAGTAACAGAAAGTAGGTTATAATAACTAAGTATTCATGTTATTTACAGGTACAAAACATATGTATAAATGAGGGTACTTCCTAGAATGAATTTTCGAAATTTTTCGAAAGATCATCTGACGAAATCGATTTGCACTTTCAATGATTGGATGCCTCAGTTGTTGTGTGCCGTTTATTTCTACAGAACACACGTCCTCTTCCATGAAACCCCGAAAGCAAAAGTCAATAGGATTGAAATCCAGCCTGATTATAGACGCGAATATCATGTGCGACCTTGGTAGCCTGGAACATCGAAGAAAGGTTGGAGATTTGCCTCTCTTCTATAGATACTTTCACGGAAAGTGTTCAAGTGACTTGGCACATTTGATTTCACCAAGAGCGGTACATATCAGAAATACGCGACGGCTGTGGCTGCTCATCGTTCTGAGGTTCAACTCAGTACACCTCAAACTTCACTGTTTGAGAATTCTTTCATCTGGAGAAGTGCGTTTATGTGAAATAAACTTCCTGAGAACGTTTTTCCAAATGAATTTAATCTCCAGCGATTCAAATCCAATGTGAATCACTACTTTCGCACAGGCACCGCTCTTAGAGCACCTTAAAGATTTTTCTGTAGTACTTGTGTTTTGTCCTCAAAAAAATACCACTGAATTCCACATGTTTTATTTTATTTCTTAATTTACCTGTGAGTGACTTGCACCATTTAAATTAATCGCAAGAAATACTCTTTCTATTGGATTTTTATCCACAATGCCACATTGATTAAAATAGTCTTTTGGTGATGAGTCGTTTTTTGCATGAGGTTTTTTTCGGATCATATGTGTAGGTTATGGTGATTCGTAGTGCCATTTCTATTGAAGGTAGTTTCATCGGTAAATGAAATATGATTATTGAAAATGATATTTTGATTTGTTTTCCGTCGAGAACCTGTCGCAAATATCCATTCTTTTATGATAATCTAATAATCTTCATCAAGTCATTCTTAAACGGTTGTTAAGTGATAGGGATGAAGCTGCTGTACCTTCAATCTTATCCAAATCATCATGTGACCAACATCTAATTGAACAGCTATTACTCTTGAACTGCTTCCAAGGTTTTTCTTTGACAAATTCTAAAATCTCTTCATCATTTATATCCATTTTTGAACGACCACTATTACCAACAACTTACAGTCACAAAGTACCCGTCTCCCGTAAACGTCGATCAATGGAATGAATGAATGGAATATTTTTCCGCATAACGCCTTGCAGCAGCTGTACTATTCCCATGGCATTCACCTGTGACTACCAGTATTCAGGTAATTATCTGAAACCTTGTATTAGCCTGACCAAACTCACCCAGAATTGAATGTACATCTGCCATTTCTGCAAAAGTATTAACCATTGTAACAGAAAGCTAAACTTTTCTCAACACTCTCTAAATGCGCATTAATAGAGAGCTTTAATTGACAATGTGTAATTGTTAAGGCAAATGTTTATTATTTATCTGTAGGAACTACAAGTGTTGAACAGCCAACTGAAGAGTTTTTAAAGGATAAAAAGCGATTCGAGACGTATTTCCAATTGAAAAGTTAGATAATAAAAAGTATAGAGCTTTGACGTATTTTGGACAAACAACGGAAAAAGTGGCTTCATTTTTGAGGAAACGAGATATTAAAATTGCATATGGAACAAGTAATACGTTGGGAAAGTTAGTTAAAAATAATAAAGATGAAATATCCAAATTCGATAAATCAGGAGTGTATAAATTGAAGTGTGAAAAGGTTTATATTGGTCAAACTGGTATAACATTTAGGTATCGAATCCAGGAACATCATATTGGCTATGTGAATAAGAAAACAAGTTAAACATATTAAAATCATCTTTTAGAAGAAAATCATATCTTTAACGACGACTTCGAAGTTTTACACAAACATAGAAAATAAAGGTTTGAAACTGAATCATTTGGAAGCAATGGAAATTAATAAACTTGAAAATAGATCGCCATTATTGAACTTGTTTTCTTAGAAAAAAGAACCGATTATTGATGTGAAAGTGAGGTAATATGCTTCAGGTGATCATAATTGACGAAGTACCTTAGGTAGAGGTTGAGGTAATTTATTGGAGGAAGTCTCAATTATGGTTACCTGTAGTATATAAATATAAGTGTAAGAAGCAACTTGTAGTATTCAAATCACTGTTGATAAAGTTACTGTGTTAGCGAAACTTGTGATATATTTTTCAAATAAAGTTCGTGGAGATCAAATCGTGAGGGCTAGTTTATGAAATTACTATGGCCGAATCAATCAGAAAAAAAAACAATGAAAAAGAGCCCGCATTTCCATAAGAACTAATTTTCGAAAAAATACTAAGTGACAAAAAAATTTCAAAAATGTATGTAATAAACCAATGGTGTCACAATACTAATTTAATTGTAACGAATATAAATTTGGAGGATTTTAGGGATTCAATACCACTTGAACTTTTTATGGGTCTCACGATAATAAAGCGATGGATTCATTTTCAAATAGTTTATTAACTGTTGCAAAATATCGATTATCATTTCACATTTACATTGGGGTAAGTTATATCCAATCGAGTTTATTTTTGGCCCCAGAATATGTGGTTCAATTTGTGATCTATTTTTTTGTTACACCCTGTATAGTTAACGTGATTCAGGACTTTTCTGATAAATATCAGATACATAATTTATTCAAGTTAGGTCATATGATGTAAAGTTACAACCATGAGGCGTTTTCTGGCACTCATATATTCAATACGTATTCGTCTGTGATTCAAATACATTCATTCTGCCGTTGAAATAGTGACGTCACATAAACTGGTCTAGAGAAATGAACTTTAAACGTTCAAGCCAGTCTCGAATATACCTACACAGTAGGTTGAATGGACTGACGCCTATCAGAAAACAACTACTCCCGTGGCTAATAGCACGAAGGGCGTTGGATTACATCTGACAGGTGTCAGTGCAGGAATCTTCACAGAAAATTTCCTGCATATGCAATTGGATATACAACCGAAAGAGAACCTTCAATTTTGGAACGGGCACACTTGCAGACCGGTTTCGGGCTCATTAGCCACCCAACAGTGCAAGATACTGCCCATCATCGACCTAAAGTCAATGATATTCCATAATTGAAAATAAGAATTCTTTCAGAGTATTTCATTCCTCTTCCTAAGTTGGAGCGAACAACAAAATGTCACTCCATCATAATGATTCGAAACTAGCGTAAGGTTGGTTTTGAAATGAAATTTGACGTTACGTTACGTCAGTTGTCAGTTTCAGCTTTATTTTGATTGTTATAGTTTATAGAGGGCTGAAACTTTTTATCAAATACGTTCTAAGGATATACAAAATAAAGCTGGAAAATTATTGCTTAAACAAATCCGATTCTGATTGAGGTTACAGAAAATTGAATAGTTTGTTTTTATTATCGAATTTGACATCTGACATAAACTGAATCATTCCATTCTGGCGAATCATATTATTAATGGCGTCACTTCGAATCGTTTTTAGATTCACGCTCGAATACGATTAAACGCTAGAAAACACCTACTATCTTGTGAAGTCATTCCAACTGAATATCACGATATAATCAGAATAATCGTTTCAAGGGTAAAAAAAATGGCGCTCTTTCATATTGTGGTTTCCTGGTCGAAAGACCGTCAGCAGACTTAATTGAAATTGCGTGCGTTACAACGAAACACCGCTTTTCGCCCACGCTTTCATGTAATACATTAAAAATACAATTAAGAACTGACTAATTCACATTTCCGTGTTATCTTCCGACGTCTCTTCGTTTTCTGGCTCCTCGGGCAGCGTGTACACTCCGGTCATGACCGGTCCTTCGAGCACTTCCGGTATTTTCGCGTTAACCGGATTCATTTCTAGTCCCATACCCATATCCACGACGGAAGTGGGGGTGCCCGTGCTCAAAAGCGTCTCTTCGGTCAAGTTTCTGTGATAAATGTTGGTGTTTTTCTGCGGGAATTGTCATGACGTCATGTTGAACGGGTCGCTGACGTTCAGGTCCTCGGGAAAGCTGGTTGAGTTGAGTTTCGGCAGTTTTTTATCTTGATGCTTCAACCTGAAACGAAAGCTATTAGCTGATTGTTTTCAGAATCAGATCTATTTATAAAAATGGCAAAAAGATGATTCTTACAACTACCGCGCAATCTCGGTATCATCAGTTTTATCAAAAATTTCACAACGATTGATGTATAAAAGATTGACCGATTGTTTGGAAAACAATAATCTTTTGTATATTGATCCGTATGGTTTTCGCAGGTCCAGAGACATGGTTTGAAAAGTCTTGGGCCTAACACATAGATGGCGCCAGTCTTTTTGCAATCACCGCTTATTCAGTTAGTACCTACTAACCTTCAAAGGGAAGCTGTTGAGATTTCATGATGTTTTACTCACAATTTTGTGATTTATTGTGCTGAAAGTGCCACCACTTCTGTTATTTTCAAAATAATGGATGGAAATCAATTTCGTGTTTTCATTTTACACTGCTTGTTGGTGGGAAAAAAATTCAAGCGAAGCAATCCCTCTTCTTCATCAGAAACAACAATTAAACGTTGGATTGCTGACTTCAAACGTGGTCGTAGGGACACCGATGATGCAAAACGCAGTGGACGTTCAAATGAGGCAGTAACACCAGAAAACATTAAAAGAATCCACAAAATCGTTTTGAATGATCGAGAAGTGAAGTGGCGTGAATTAGCAGACATTGTAAAGATATCAAAAGAAAGTGTATATCGGTCTTTGTAGACCGATATTATGAAAGGGATGTTTTTAACGATCATTTTTTTGATCTTATTCTTATAAATAAAGTTTATGAAACTAGGTTTATGTTATTTTATTATTTGACATATCCCAATCAAGAAAAGGTTAAAAAATGATAACCGTCATTTCTTATTGAATATTGTCTGTATGCAACGCGAGAGCCTCGTGCAAAGAAAATAAAACCAAAACGGAAATCATATTCTTTGGGTGACGTAAGTTAGTTGTTAAGTGAGCAATAACAGATTCAACACCGGTTGCACAAGAATAACTATTTAGTATACAAACTGAACATTGAGCAGAAAGCTTTTTAATCTGTTGATCAAAGAATGAATATGACTTATGGCACACATATGAAAAACATATTTTTCATTTCTGAATACTTTTTTTTTTATTTAAATTAATGATTTTTTGTAATTATAGAATTCGTCAGCATAAATTATTGAAAAAAAAACAAAATGTCTGTCCACCAAGACTCCTACCCACACAGCACTAGATATTCATGGAATATTCCCTGTATATCATAAAGCGAACGTATATATTCCAAATATTCATAGAATATTCTTGGAATATATACATGCCTTTAGAATATTCATAGAATATGCTTGAATGAATATGGCAGGATTATTCCCGAAAGAATGTGCATAGAATGTCTATAAATGGATTATTCTCCCTTGAATATTCTAAGAATATTGTCGCTCGAATATACCATATGGTATATTCTTAGAATATATCCCCACGGTATATTTTGGAATATTCTATACAATGGAATTTTGAATTATCTTATAATAACGTATTCAAATAATTCAATATTATTAAAAACAAAAATATTTGAAGATCTTAATCGAATGCATAACCTAATGTATATAACCCTGATAGTGTTAACCAATTTTTGAACTCAACGCAAAGATTCTGGATGAATTGCTCCAACAGCAACTGTTGGAAACGACAAAAAAATTTGAATGGGCCAATAAATGAACCAATTGCATCAATAAATTGGTTAATTCTCATCCTATTTGTCTTTTTGTATTTGAAATTATTTAATTACAAAGCGAAAAATCTTGGAAACAGAGAAATGGGGAAGTGAATAATTGGAGTAAACGTTTCTCATTGGTCAATTGAAGTGTAGCGCGCGACAGGCGAATAAGCTCTGTGAAAGCGCCTGTCCCTTAATGCATGGTACATTTGCGTTTGCGTTAAATTCGACATTTGATTCAACATGGCGGTTGACGTGGCAGGTTCGCGTGTGTAATGCATGGTGTGTTGGTGTTATTATCAAAGTATAATTCTGTCACGTTCAGTGTACCATTTATAATTTGGGGTTGTCCAATTTGCAGTACAGCGAATAGTTTGATTTTGGATCTTCAAACAGGAGAGTTGCATCTATTCAGTCTTCAAGAAAAGTAAGTAAAATGCAATAGTATCGATAGTAAAGTCATGGTGATTAACCTACTATACCTCATTTTAGGTTCGAGGAGAGTTGGTGTGTGGGATTTGTTGGTTTGACTAAGTACATGTTTGAACTAGAGTGATTTCAGTTGTGTATCTTCAATAGAGAAAAGTAAGTGAATTCACACATTCTTTTGTATCATTTGTTTTCATAATTTTTATCACTCGTTTTCAAGATAGTATCAATTTGCCCAAAAGGAAACAGAGTGGTACCTGGTACAGGCAAGTGCGCCAAGGAACTGAAAACGTAATGATTACTTTTTTACAAGACAATGCATGTTGTTCTCCAAGTCATAAAATATTGTAAATGTTCATGAGTAACCTATGCGAAAAATATCTATTTGATTTTTATTCCAGTTTTATTGTGCCACTTTCAAATAGTGATAATGAACGTTAATGTACATTTTGTTCCAGGTATTACTATTGAAACACTGGCTAATGCATTGTTGGACAAATTTAAGGAAAACTTTTCTGGTGAGCAAAGTTTGAATAACTTTAAGTAAGTGAAATTCATTGAAGAACCCATCATACCACTCATTTTAATTACTTCATTTGTGGGTTTATTTTTCTAAGTGAGAAACCTAACCTAACTTATTTCTTGATGTGATACACTTTTTCTTTTTCAATGAAATGATATATTTATTATTTTTTAATTAGTGCTGATGAATTCACAGAGTTGTTTTTTTTTGACATATTTTTTAGTATACATTTGTTTGAGAGTAGGAACATCCTAATTTGAATACATTTCTAATATTTGTAATATGACAGTATTCAGGAATATTTTATTCAGTGAATAAATATTTTGAATTAGATTTTTTATTTTTAATATTGGTTGAAACGTCAAATATTTCAGTGTATATTGTTTTTAAAATATATTTATTTATGAATATTATGTGTTTTATTACTTGTGTGAATCTTGTATCAAAATGCAATATATACATGCCTAATAGCGGTTACTCGTCACATTCTTGGAATATTCCAAATATTCCTAGAATATTCATAAAATATATTTAAAGAATATTCTATGGTGTTTCTCTATTGTATATTCCTACAATAAACTAAGAATATCCTGAATATTTTATGAATATTCCTCGGGTTCTATTCCTGGAATATTCTTAATAGAATATACCTTAGATATTCTAAGAATATTATAAGATATTCCAAGAATATTCCCAAGGAATATTCTTAAAATATATCAAAGGTTCGCCAGGAGCACTTCCAGGGAATATTCTCCAGAAGATATATATATATCCATGGCATATTCATAGCATAATACAATATCCTTAAATGTATATTCATGAAATATACCTGGAATATCTATTGCTATGTGGGTAGATACCTATTTCGAATGGAATCACATAATAATATCAAACCTCAATCATAATTATGAATATTCATGATTCCTAATCGAAAATTCTTTATATCGGACCTCACAAACCGTACCGCTTGTTCATCAAATCTGAGAATAAGTCACAAATTTCTTCATCTGATTATATGAAGTGAAGTTCATTACTTTCAAAATCAACATTCATCATTGTTATGAATTAGTTCATTTGAAATAATTTGATTTTAACCCAGTAAACACACGCTTTATTATAAAGCCATACATGAAAAAAATCTAGTGGGTGGTAGAAAAACTGGCCTCATTTCCATAATCACACAGGTCTGCGACCAAAAAACTGCATAGGATTTTTTTACATTTTCTTACAGATTTTGACCTCCCAAAAACAGAAAAAATATTCAAATTATTGTATCACATAAGTTTTTATGTATATTGCATTATCTATGTTCATTGGTAATAAACCTATATGATTTTTATTTGATAATGGAGAAAAACAACCTGAGTTGTTGGTGAGACAGGGAATGTTTTAACATATTGAGACAAGTCAAATGACGTACACTTTTACACAATTATATGCAAACTAAAATTTAAGCACATACTTTTTAAAGAAAAATAGCGGTAATCATTTCTTCTTTGATTTGATTTCTCATTTTTTATTCTCTGCTACAATCTTTTCCTGTTATTTTGGCGTAAAATAAGTTGTAGCATAAATATTATGTTGCATTTATACCTTCAATTGACGCCTAGTGTATATCGCTTGAAACAAAGAAAAGCTCTCAGTAGACATACTGATATTCAAGTGAACAGTGCTGTTGTCTGTTAATCATGGCTACAAGGGGTTGTGTTATTTCTCCAAACAGTTTTTGTTATATCTGTGGTGAATTCGCTATTAAAAGCCAACAGAGAAATATAAGTGATTTTGTAAGGAAAGTTTATTTTGCCTACTTTAAATTGAAAATTGGTGATCAAGATAAACCATGGGCCCCGCATAAGGTGTGTAGAAGATGCGAAGATCTTCGTTTGTGGTTTAAGGGAAAGAAAAATGCATTTCGATTTGGAATTCCTATAATATGGTGTGAGCGGAAAAATCAAACCACTGACTGCTACTTTTGCTCAGTTGACGTAAAGGGCTTCAATTTAAAAAACAAAAGAAACATAAGTTATCCTAATCCTGACTCAGCTATACGTCCAGTGCCCCATAGCTCTGAGATATCTATCCCGCAGCTGTTTGGATGAATACCCTAGTGAGTTGGAGGACGAAGCTACATTGCCTCCTCCGGGTGAATCAAGCTCAGATTTATCTTTTGTGGAAGATGAAAGGCCTCAACTATTTTGTCACGGTGAGCTCAATGATTTAGTAAGAGATTTATGTCTTTCAAAAGATGCAGCCGAACTGTTAGGTTCTAGATTAAGAAATAAAAACCTTTTATCACCTGGCACTTCTTTCTACTGGTACAGACACCGAGAAAAAGAATTTACCCAGTTTTTCTCGAAAGAAGGAAATTTAGTTTTCTGCAATAATGTGGAAGAACTCATACATCGCTTTGATAAATAAAGTATGACTCATCTGAATGGCGCCTATTCATTGACTCATCTAAGACTAGCCTTGAAGCAGTATTATTGCACAATGGAAATAAATTGGCCTCGATTCCTATTGGATATTCTGTGCATAAGAAAGAAGATTATAACGATTTGGCTATTATCCTGGAAAAAATCAAGTATCAAGATACATCAATGGATGATTTGTGGGAACTTCAAAATACTGACAATGCTTTTGGGTCAGCAGGCAGGTTATACCAAATATCCATGCTTCTTATGCTTGTGGGATAGCAGAGCCAGAGAACAGCACTGGAAAAAAAGTGATTGGCCATCCCGAGAAACTTTAAAATCTGGAGAGAAAAATGTTATCAACACTACCTGGGCAACAAAACCTTTTCTGGTACCACCAGAAAAGGTTTTGTTGCCCCCTCTCCATATCAAATTGGGGTTGATGAAACAATTTGTAAAATCGCTGCAAAAGGATGGAGACTGTATCAAATATTTATGTACAAAATTCCCGAAGCTATCAGAAGCAAAGTTGAAAGAGGAAGTTTTCACCGGCTCGACATAAGAACACTTTTAATGGACCCTTCATTTGTGGAAACTATGAATGAGAAAGAAGGAAGCTTGGGTATCGTTCAAGAACGTAATACGAAAGTTTTTGGGAAATACTAAGGATCCTAACTATAAAACCATTGTGCAACGGATGCTAGCAGCATCTGAAGCTCAAGGCTGCAAGATGAGCTTGAAGGTCCATTTTTTACACTTTCACATAGACTATTTTCCTGAAAACCTGGGAGCTTACAGTGAAGAGCAGGGGGAGTGATTTCACCAGGATGTCCGTGATATTGAGAGAAGGTACCAAGGGAGATGGGATGTCACTATGCTTGCTGACTACTGTTGGCTGCTTAAGCGAGAAACTGAAGATGGAAATCGGAAAAGGACTCGTCAAAGTATCAAGGAAGAAGAGGTTTTATAAAGAACATGAATGAGTATATGTATCAAAATAATGTTTCGTTTGCTTTAAAAAAATATTTATTGCTTGAAAATTTTGAATAAAGGAGTGTTTTGACCAATTTTTTGTGTTTGAATTTGCAAAAAATCCTAATGTGATAGAAAAAAATGGCCATCACTTTTGAAATCAGCGTACTTTAAAACATATAATTCATTAAAAACATCTCATGCAGCTGACAAAAAATTTTTTTTCGCAGACCTGTGTCATTAATAAAAATCAGATTTCCTGTAGAAACTATTTGAACTGAATACATTTTCACCTGAAATGATTAATTTTATAAATATATAATGTCCCTCCAATTATCAACTAAACCAACCGCGACTGTTTTATGGTCCAACTTACTTCAAATGAAAACAAACTCTCCATAACCCCTTATTACCAGTCACCTCCCCCCCATAAATTGTACAGAAAAGAATAGTACGCTACCCGATTCAGAATACATGTATTGTATTGGTATATGCATGGCAACTCTGTCTTATTATTACTCTGAGATTTATATTGGAACTGATAGTTCCATCGATCACGTACTCTGCCATGGACCTCATGGAACTAATGAGTTATTTGACAGAACAATCAATTCCATGTTTACAATATGAAATTACGGACTATGGTTGAAGTCAGATTCTTTATTCAATTTATTCATCCTAATTTAAAAATCAATCTTATAATTTTCTTTTGTATCAACAGAAATTTCACAAAGTTCGTAGATCTGCCCCAACAGAGAATATTTTGTGATATGTTGTAGTACGCTAAGGCATAATATATAGTCAACAGGTCGGGTGTGCCAAGAAAATACTTCATTTGAAATATTTCTAAGATCTACTGAGTTTTTCACAGTTTTATGAGTTTCTCAGTTTCTCAGAATAGTTCAGAACATGCCTATTTTTGTTTTTGGATCCCTAGTGTAACCGATAAAAAACTCGTTCGCAATAGGGTCATTTCCTGAATTCCTTAACATCAGTAGGTATAGTGATTCCAATCCATAAAGGTGATGTAAATGAGCCGTGTGACCATAGACCAATTTCACTTATACCTACTCTCAATTTCTTGAAGACGCCAACTTGGTTGGTGAAATGCGCATCAAGAAAGGTATTGCACTTCCAGTGATTGGAAAAAGTGCTCGTTTTGACGTATTAGAGAAGCCAAGGAAAATGGAAGGCAATGAATATCTACAGTTGATACTGATTAATCTATTAATTTCATTACATTTCAGGCGTGAAGAATCGTTAATGTCATATATCATAAAATGAAATAATAGGAAACTGGTTCATTCATCGAAAACCTCCAAAGAAATAATTCAAATTTGAGATTTATCTTTGATTCATTTTGATTTTGTATTTACTATCTATCACGGTAAGCTTGAGACAATTTTTTCTTCTGCTTCATATATTTCCAGAATTCCCGTATTTCCTGAATATCTGCATTGCGTCTTCCTCTGTAACCTCTAACGAAACTTTGCAGTTTAGTAGACGCTTGAGTTTCATTCCAAATTAGATGCAATGGAAAATATGGTCTGGGATTTTGTTTCAACAATGAAACCACCCAATCCATATCGAATATATATGTCCAATTCTGTTTTCTTTCGGGGTGAGCAGGATTCACATTATATAGGTACTCACTCAGAAAATCAAGACCATTGAAAGTACTCTTGGGATGAATGTAACTGTTTTCTTCTCTTATTATCTTCAACATTTTACACATTCCGTTCCGAAGATGTGGAAAAATTTTATCTTCCAAAAGACCTACAGCTGGGTTAGGATCCAAATGACTGTCGATGGTTTTGGATCTCATATATTCTTGGATCTTTTTTATATTGGAATCGTAATCTTCGAAAATTTCGGAAAGAATTAGAGAGTCCAAACTACTATTTTTCGGTTTGTCGGAGTGAATACTAGGTTCGATACTACTATTCGACAATGACTTAATTCTTTCAGACATATTGGGTCTTTCTATATTTGCTTTTGACAGTTACACTTCCAGGTGACATGAAGATTTTCGGATCAAAATGAATCAAGTCACTTGTTTTTCACCAGTATGGGTGATAGTTTTTGAAGTTATATTCTTTTGGAGCGTTAGGGAAAATGATGAGAGTAAAAGTTCACGACTTATATGATCATTGCTTCTCAGTCGAGTGCATTTGGCCAGACTTCTCCTGTCTATAGTGAATAGAAGCTTCGTCTGGGAGAGCAGCTGTCTTGCACGAGGCAATGCTGCCACCCTAAGTTTCGTCATTAACTTTTTATTTGAGAAAAACACTTAATTTTCTTACACATCTATTATCGCAGTGACGACCTCGTCGAATCCGTCGACATCCAGCCTGGTTATTGGCGCAAAGGGCCGCCAGTCCTCTCTAAATGGCTTTCACTTCAATATTCATTTGAACTTGAATTTATTTAAAAAAAACACATCTCTTTTGGACTCCACTCCAACTACTACTCCACAGCACAGTTTCACTAAATCCAAGAGAACAGAGTCAGCCCTATGTGAATTTCAGTCGAGAATTGTTAATGCTCTCGACAAGAAAAAATGTGTCATTGACCTTTTTATAGATTTCTCACGTGCTTTTAATTGTGTGGATCATGAACTGTTACTATCTAAACATTATAGGTCAGGTGTAAGAGGGGTACCACATGATTAGGTGAGATCTTATCATATAGGTAGGAGGCAGAAACTGAGAATTCGTCAATGTACAGGCGATGATTTTGATACAAAGCAGGGAGTTCCCCAGGGTTCGAATTTAGGCCCCTTTTTTCTTGTTATTTGCTAATGATCTAATTACGTTTGTTCCGTCTTCACCAGTTTTCTTTTATTTTTTCAAATTAAATTTTAAATTTTTCTCTATTGATGATTTTCACTCTATTTGCAAAATTTATATTAATCGCGAAATTCGGATGTGTTTCCTATTCTGATTAAATATATGGAGCGCTCCTCGTATCAATATATTTGGTCGGTCGCTGAAACAGCAGCAGAACAACAGGGATTCGATATATAGACTCGCTATAGAAGGCATCTCAGGTGATTCGACAACCTACTCAACTAATTAAGAAAGTTGCTGGCCAGCTAGTGTTGGTGTGATCCAACGGGTTCTTACGATCATTCTCTTGGAACCAGAAGTCTCTCTACAAGCCGCTACAGGAGCCGACATACACTCAGGTGAGAACCACAACCACGTAATCTCTCTCGCTCTTTCTTTGTGTCCTGAACAAAATTTTATTGAGAACTTCCTCAAATCATACAATCCTATTTTATACTACAGTCCACTTATCTAATGAAACTACAACGTTCATCAGTAGAACAAACGTTACAAGTTATGCTGACGATACAAATATTTTGATTGTTGAAGACAACATGGAGGCACTCCATAAAACTGTTGAGAATATATAAGATAAAATCATATTGTGGGCTGAAAAGAACAATTTGAAATTCAACAAATCTAAAAATAACACCATATTGATCAGCAGACGTGGTCAAAGGGATTCGAATGTGATAACATATGCAAATAGTGAAAAATGAATTAGTTCTGTAGAAACTGTAAATATGCTAGGAATTGTTCGAGATAAAAAAATTAATATGGAATCAATATGAAATGATATCAAAATTAATATTTAGATCAGGAGCGAGAGCTTCTTAACTCTCCAACTTCTGATTCAATAACTGAACATAAAGAAGGTTTGGTGGTGCAGCCAGGAAACGACTGAGTCGTCTCCTCAAGAGCGGGGTACCTTTATGAAACCGCCTTGGCCTAAATTCTTGAGCGACGTACGCAGAATCTACCTCAGGTGGAGGAACAAATCCCCCATGAGCAGGTTAGCAACCGTTTGCGTTCAAGGAATATTTTACCAAAGCCAGAGGCTAAAAAGCCCTGCACGGTTGAATCTAAGGTATCGTCAGGTGTAACTGACGTGCAAAAATCCTCATATGGGAAGGTTTTCGCAGGTATCAAGGTAGGAATCTTGCACCTTAACTATCCGACTACCTCATTAACGATGAAACAGCAGACCATATACTTTGTGTCTGCCCCGCTGGGGACCGAATCACGTTTTTAGAGTTCGGTAGAGCCGTACTCTTACCATCTGACTTGAAATACCACTCACCATACAAACTAATCGGCTTCGTTAAGAAGCTGAGTTCATTTGGTCAAGTGTGAATATGTGTGAGCCACAATAAACCCTTGCGGGTTGCGGTGGAGGGTCGAATAGACCTACTCACTTTGGACCTAACCTAACCTAACCTATGTTGGCACTGATTCAAACGGCGCTCAATTAGATTGAATTGAATGAGTGTCCACTGAGATAGACTCATTAAACCAGAGGCAACCTAATTCGAATAATTGTTAACATCTTGATTGTACTTGAGATGCCTGAAACATAACATGTTGAAATAAAGTAAATTATTTAACACTGCGCTGTAGTCATTTCTGAAGTAAGTGGTCTCTTTGTGAAGCTAGTAAAGAATCTGAAATATATCCCACGAGGTCTCGAGGACACGTAAAGGAAATTGTTCTTTTGTTCAATGAGAACGAGGTGGATACAATGTCTATAGTGTTATCGGTCTTTTATTGCCGATGTCTGTAGTGGTCGAATATTCTTTTTGTTCCGAATCCCATTTCTCTAATGGATAATTTCAGTTCCATCAGACCTTTCATAATAACACGCTGGGATGTGGAGAGTTAGATTGAACTTTTTTAGAGTAGACAAGAAAAAGTAGTAAGTTGGATTAAAATCCCAGTTCGAACGTAGAAAAATACAGAGATGGCACGTAACTATGAAAAATATCGTGTTGGGTGACGAGGAATGAAAAATAGATTTTATGTCATATGGAAACGATAAGGATGCTCTCTGAAATCAAATAATTACAGCGTAAGATACTTCTGTATATATCCATATTCATGCTAATATTATAAATATGATAGTTTGTGAGGATGTATGAATGTATGTTTGTGGCTCTTTAACACGCATAAAGGACTGAACGGATTTTGAAGAAACTTTACATAAATACAGGTTAATTTTGGTCATTATATAACGATACCTTAGTATTAAGTAATTCGGAAAAAGTCTTGCTTCCTGAGAGCAATCTTGGCGTGCGCTACCTATACCGTTGGAGTTACATGTAGATAATGTACCATAAGATTGTTTATCTTAAACAGTTCTAAATAAAATTTCACGATAGCATATATCTACCTCTTATGTGGTAGCCACTATATGCATAATACTGAGCCATAAATACTTTTTTTTACAATTCACATTTTAGAATATCTGTCAAATGTTTATAAAAATTAATATAATTGTCGTTTTAAGTATTTAATATACAAATTACTTATTGTCTTTTACAATAAGTAATTTGGACGAAAAGTTCAAAAGAGTCATCTCGATAAGATTAACTTGAAGCAACGCAGTAAGCCAGAGGTTCTCAAACTTTCCAACCCGAGCCCCCTATCATGGCCTACCATAAATTTGTGCCCCCTTAATAATGTAGATATAGGCCTACTTTTATTACTTCTTGCTTTCATACTTTTATATGCCTAATATATACAGAGCACAGTGGTACACAATACAAACTATGGACATAAAAAGTATTTCCTCAAGCTCAGACTAATGCTCATGATGTATACACAAATTAAAACAATCAAGGAAACATAAAAAATAACAAGATAAAAGTCAACTAGCAACATTATTAAACCTAAATTTAAGAGAAAAATGATATATATTTCAGTGGTTGTTTCTTAATACAAAATTTAATCAAGATACACAAGTTGACTCCAAAGTTAGTTTTAAATTTGAAGGAGGGACTGTTTTTTATATGCACAATGTTTTTCAAACTGGGAAGTGATGTCTGATAAAGCAACTCTTAGTTCTTTGGTGACATCAAACCTTCAACGATATTTTGACTTTATGGCAGAAAATCCAATTTCACATAAATATATAGTTGCCAATGGTACTAGTATTCTCATCGCTTGCTCATACAGTCTTGGGTGCTCGTTTTTAACACATCCTGAAAACTGACAAAGAGTTTTCTTTTTCAAATCTTGACTTTGATAACTGATTGCACTAAAGGTCAATAAATTCTTCTTGAATAACGTATTCCAAAAACACTTTATTGTGAGATTTCCACTAAATTGTTTTACAAAAACGCAACACGTGTTTCGCCATACAATGGCTTCATCTGGCGTGTCTTTCAACACCTTCTTCTTCAACTTCTTCTTGATCTGCTAAACTCAATGAAGTCATTTCGTTCTGATCTTGAAATGGGGTTTGAAACGAATTAAACGGCTGGAAGTCTTCATAGAAATATTAATTGAATTTTGTCTGTAGAGTGGACAGATGTTTTATGAAACAAGTTGCTAGCTCTTGTGGGAGTTTCACACACTCAACTTCCTGCAACATGTTCAGCAATATGTGGAAAACGTTCAAATCAAGTTTTTTCGCAGCAGCTTCCTACAGCGACAACTTCTTAATAAACCCTTGTACTTTTTCACTCCAAGCAACGATATTGGCATTTCTTTTTTGCAAAGACTTGTTTGAAATATTCAGTTTTGTAGAAATATCTGCAAGGTAGGCTAACTTCAAGATGAATTCTGTATTGCAGAATAGGTCTACTTAAGGGTGGCTACGATCACTTAAAAACACAAACACTTCATTTCTAAGCTCAAATAATCTATTAAAAATATTTTCCCTTGATAGCCACCTGGCTTCAGTGTGAAATAACAAATCTGTATGGTGAAGAGGACCGACACTAAGTGGGAAACATCTGTATACCGAAAACCCACTCATACGGGACAGTATCTGAACCACGAATCCGACCACCATCAATCGACTAAAAGAGGAATCATCAAGACTCTATTAGACCGTGCTTTTGGGCTCTGTAATACAAAGGAAGGTCTCGAGAAGGAACTAGACATCATCAAAAATGATCTTCAACGGAATGGCTACTCCGAAGCGATGGTAGAAAGGACTTTGGCTAAAAGACAGCAGGAGCCTCGCAAGGAAGAGAAGCCGTCACAACCAGTGCTTGCGCTTCCCTACATCAGAGGATTATCGGAGAGGATAAGAAGAATTGGTTCCAAGTACAACATCAGAACCTGTTTCAGATCCGGTCACACTATCCGTAGCAGCCTCACAAAAACCAGGCCCCCAAACGCGGACTGTGATTCCAAGAATTGCATTTACCGGATACCCTGTGAGTGCGGAAAATCCTATATTGGTGAAACTAAGAGGCCATTGAATGTTCGCATTGCCGAGCACAAGAAGCACACACAGCGAGGGGAAACCAGCAAATCAGGAATAGCAGACCATGTTTGGTTTAGGAGAAAATTCAAGGAAGCCGCATACATGTTGTCCAACAACATATTCAGCCAGGCCAGCGTAGAAATACGCAACATATGGAAACCCATCATCAAACGAAAAATGGCCAACTCCCGCCAAAACGGTCATCTCCCACGGAACCAGTGAAGAGGAAAAGGGAAAGCAGGGATAAGTGAAAGTATTTCAACGACCTATAAATAGTCATCTCTCGAAAGAATTAGTCCAGTCATCAACCGAATACGATTGTAGATACTAACAATCGAAACGTCGTGAACTAACGTGACTTGGAATGTCTACACTTTTTATTATTTTCTTTTTTCATTCCTTTATTTTTATTTATTGAATTGTTATATTTTTACTTGTAGTTTATTTCACTATTATTTCATTTCAGGTTTATTTTTGCTTAATATAATTGTTATTTTCAGCTATTCATTCTTAATTACTCTTTTTTAGTTGTTTCAGGGATTTCAAATCATTTTATATAGTAGATAATGGAAGTCCGAACTAGTGAAATTCAACAAATCTGTATGTTCGGAACCCATATCTCCACATAAAACTTCAAGCAACCTTGACTGAAAAGGCTGTGCTTTGAATAAATTTACTGTTTTATTAACAACTTGAAGAACTTCATTTAAGCTTGGACTTAGGTTTTTCGAAGTGAGTGCCTCTCTGTGTGTAATGCAGTGGTTCCATTTGACATTTGAGGCAACAACTTTGACGGAACCTTGAAGTCCCTGGTTTGGTCCTGCTATAGCTCTGGCTATAGCATTCCTCCCATTGAATATCATTTTTCTTAAAATAACTGTCGTCAATAATCTGAAAAATTCACTCTCCTGTAATGTTGGTGGTGAATCCCTCACAAAAAATCTTTTCTTCTCGAATGTCTGTGTCGTCAATAAATCTGATATAAGCTGAAAAGTGAGACTCTGTAATTATCAGAAATGTCTGATATTCGCCTTGACACAGTGTCGTTAGAAAGAGGGATGGAATTTAGTAGCTGTGCAGAGCTACCTCCGAACATTGTGGCAACTATATCAATAGCGGCTGGTGAGATAATATTTTCTCCTATTGTGTGTGGCTTTTTACATTCAGCAATTTCATGAGAAATCTTGAAAGACACCATAAGAGCTTTGGGAGGCACAGTCGTCATTTTTGTTAATGTTTTAGATTTAAAGCTATATAGCTAACGTGCAAAAAACTGTTTAGGTTTATTGACTAGCTCTGAATGTTAAGTTTCTATATGCCTCCTTAACTTTTCAGGTTTCATACTATCGACTGATAAGGTGGCCAAGCACACTACAAATTGAGGACTATCTTCATTGTTAATAGTAGTTTTAGTAAATCCTAGTGACACATGAATGTCATCATACTTTCTTCTTTCTGCATCCCGCACTGACTTCGAAGTACTTGCAGTTGACTCATGAGTTGTCCCACCACTGATGTCATCCTGAGATGAACTGTTTGATATACACGCACTACTAGAATCACTTGTCAAAAATATCTTCATTCTTGAAACGTATTCATGAAACGACGTGAATTTAGAGCAAACTAAAACTTCACAACGAACAGAATACACTTGTGTTATACAAGACACCGAACATAACCTCAAAGTTTTTGTTTAGAAGTGTCAAGCGCCGTTTATCGTACAATCCGTTGCAAGCGCTAGCGGCGCTTGTCTTTTTGATGACTATGGAAAAACATATTCGAGTAGTTATCTTATAATTTATGTTTTCAAGTGAGGTGGTTTTTTAATTTTTTTTATTTTATCACGCCCCCCCTCAAAAAGCTTCGCGCCACCCCCTGGGGGTCGCGCCCCACAGTTGTTAATGTTTTTTATTGTTTCTGATATGATTTGGTAAAGACGCCGTTCCAGATAAAAGGCATTTTTGTCCTATAGTTTTTTCACATCGAGGTTTAATGAAATGTGCATATTTATTTCCACTATGGTGGGGATGAATCACTATTCCTGATGAAATGTTTTTTCAAAATCATCAAATATAGTCGAACAGAATAGTTTACATGCATCAAGTACACCAGCTCCTTGTGTAGTCTATCGCTTGAGTGAGTTCTACTTTTTGTAGCATAATTTTGAGTATCCATTTTTGTATTGTCCCAAGATTGTTCGAGCAGCAGTCATTCCCCCCTTCCTACTATATTATTCCATATGATATTTGTGATTGTACAAAAGCATAATAAAAAAAATTCAGATATTTAGATATTCCTCAGAGTATTAGAATTTGGCCAGTGTACTTCTCAATTTTCTAATGATATTTTTAACATGAACATAGTTTTGTCCTATGTTCAATGGACTCATGTTTGACAGAATACTAGAATACGACCTAAAGGGTAGGTATTTGGTTTTATCGAAATCAATTGTCAGTTTGTTGTGTCGAAATCAGGTGTCAATTTCTAAGTCATCTGATTCCGCAGATAGTTTGAGCTGTTTCCAAGAATGGTATCTGTAAAAAATAGCTGTATCATCAGCAGAACTCAATACACCCTGTATGTATGTAATTATAATACTCACAGTGTACTCACCTATGAACGATTTCGTCGTGGACAACATTGAAGCACATGGCGGTCAGGGCCATCCCCGACATAATATAAATCGAACAAAACCAAATGGTCGCATTGGACTCGTGTTGCAAGAACGGATCAGATCCTGGCACCATATCCCCAAATCCGATCGTTGTGAGACTCATAAAACAAAAATAGAAACCATTCAACAACGACCAGTCTTCCAATTTGTACAGGGCGAATGTACCTGAAATAAAATGTAGGATTAATATGTATGTGTCGGCGCTGTTTGCTCTACGAGGATTAAAGAGGGGTTAGATTGATGGGCTCATATTCTTTCACACTCTGAATAGACTGGTGGATATATATCTCTGGAACTTTCATTTCAGTTGTGCTAAGCTTTCACGAAAATAAATGTGTACGTATAATGAAAATGGGAATTCAAGAAAACAATTCAGGTTTTTATTTCGACAGTGTATGTGAATTTTGTAGTGAAATAATGGACCAAAGTAACTATTGATACTACCAAGAATTCTTTCCTCATTTGGAATAATTTTGCTGAATTCAGTTCTACAACGTTCTGCTATGAGGAAAAATTATATGAATTTCAGTAACCATCGATGATTGAATTCAATCGAAATAACCGCCATTTGAATCAGTGCACTTTGGCCAACGAAACACAAGTCGATTAATTCCGTCAGCATGAAAATTGTGTGTTCGAGATTTGATGAAGTCAACGTTGGCCGTTTTTGCTTGAAGGTTTTACCGGTGAGAAAGTTATCGACGTACTTAAAAAGATGATAGTCGATTGACGGTAGCTCAGGTGCGTATGGTGGGTGAGGCAGAACTTCAACGGTGATTTGTAGAATGTGTGGAGGAGCATTGTTATGGGTCAGGAACATTTCATCGATTTGTTGGTTGCAGAAAGTTATAGTGTATCACACCAGCCGCTGACCACCATACAGTAACCGTTTTTTTTGGTGGGTTTCCGTTTTTGGGAAGCGCTTGAGTGGTTCATTGGTGTCCAACCACTGTCCTGAACGTGTATTGTTGTCGTAGAGGGTACATTTTTCATCACCCCTAACGATCCGATCCAAAAAAAAATATTTTTGGTTTCGCAAAAGCAAAAAAGAACAGACCTTGAAACGTGTCAATTTCTGTCAATTGTTCAAATCGTGGGGCAACCACGCTTCGAGCTTTTTGACCTTTCCAATAGTTTTAAACCATCAAAAAACATGGGAGTTAACGCCCAGTTCTTCAGCTATCCCATGCACTGGTTGTGCATGTGTTTTAAAAGCAAGTACGAAATTCACTACTTGGAATGACATCATTTCGAAATAGTGCCAATATAATCGCCATTCAAGTTGCCCTCAATGGATAAGGGACCAATGATATGGTTTTCTACAATCCCTGCCCAAACATCAACCTTTTGAGGGTATTGCGTGTGTTCTTCTCTCATCCAGTGAGGATTTTCTGTTGACCAGTAGCGGCAATTTTGTCGATCAACATGACCGTTAATCGACAAAATATACTCATTAGAAAACATAACGTCTTCTAATTGGATGATATTGTTATCCAACATGTCCATCATTTGCTCACAAAAATAAGTTTTTATCAAAATCGTCTTTCATGAGCTCCTGAGTAGGTATCATTTTGTAGGGATGCATTTCATTTTCTTTTAATATATTTACTATCGATGTATGGCTAACATTTAATGTAGTGGATGCCTGTCTAATCGATGTGGGTTTTCCTCAGACTCACTCAAGCATCACATCTAAATTGAGTTCATCACTCACTGCATTGGCAGCTGCTTTTTTTATCTGCCCCACATGACCAAGCTCGCGAAATTGCTTCTCTATTTTGCTTATTGTTTCTTGAGATATGGGCGGTAAATTAGGATATTTCTCATGTAATAGGCAAGCTACTTCGTGTTGTGTTCGGGTTTTATCTCCGTAACCAATCATTTGTAAAACTGTCAATTTATGCATTTTCGTTAATCTAACCATTTTTCAGACTTGAAGTTAACGGACTTTAAACTCAAAATCAAAATACTGACAACTAATATTGTGACATACAAAACAAGTTGACAAGGCGTTTTGAACTAACGTTGTCACGGAAATTATTTACAGTTTTTCAAAGGATACCATCTAAAAAGAACATGTCAATGGATTTTACTTACTTTCTTATTATCAATACTTCAACATGAAATGCGTTTTGAGTATACTGCAATAAGTTTTGAGTGTATTTCATCGAATTTCGGTAACGACATGATTTTAATTTATTTTATCTTAATTGTTGCAATGATTCCTAAAGTAATATCATTTTTGAATAGAGAATGAAGAAACCTATACGATATTTCACAAGCCTATACTTCCCATTTGAAAAATTGGGGGTTGTACCTATCATTCGACGGGGGTTGAAGGTAAGGGTACCGTTTTTCTGTTGAAATATGTCAAATTATAATTTAAATTTGACGTGTTCCGGGATTTTGTTAAAATATGTACCGTAACCGAAATAATGAATTGGCTTTTACAAACTGGATACATTTTATTTTCCAGATAAGGCAGAAACCAAGAATATATCGGTCCACGTATTTCTGAATCATATAAAATATTCAGAAGTATTTTATGATTAACAGTATTAAATGCCTTCCTCAA
Organism: Leptinotarsa decemlineata; assembly: GCF_025532065.1. NCBI lineage: Eukaryota > Metazoa > Arthropoda > Insecta > Coleoptera > Chrysomelidae > Leptinotarsa > Leptinotarsa decemlineata. The sequence continues at coordinate 15,535,901 of NW_027412694.1, forward strand.
ATCAAGTGACAAGAGATCACATATTTTACTGAAATCTTATTCCGTCTGGTGATTGGTAACATCATCTATAATAAATTGATAGATTTAGCCGTTACTACGTGGTAGGAAATCATAATGAAGAGAAGAGAATTGAATCTTTTTATGTTTTTTACCACTTTTATTTATAATATACTTTTTTGTCTCAAGAAGGTATTCTTATTGACAAAGTTTACGTAGCTGAGATATAAAATACACTTAAAAATATAGACTCACAAAAAACATCAAAACTAAAAACAACATTAACAAATCTTTCACAGTAAGATTTTTGTCATAGATACATACAAACATATAGTACAAAATAAATAAATTAATGTATGCGAGAATACGCTCGCACATGTACGAATACATACTATAAGTAAAATAAACAAGAAATATCAATTAGAGATGATCATCGTAAAATTCCTGCAAGCTATAAGCCTGCTGATTAAAACTCCTTTGATGTCTTTTCGGAAGTATTCAATGTTCAGCTTTGCTTCTTTGAGGCATTCAGGCAGGTGATTGTATATTTCAACACCGTTATAAAAAAAAGAATACTTGATTAATGCGGAGGAAGGGATAGGCAGTTTCAGGTTATTTTTGTTACTCATGCGGGTGTTGTAATGGATATAATTGTTGTTATATCGCAATATATGTTTTCTAACGAGACACACAGTTTCTAAAATAGAGAGTGCTACCACTGTTAATAAATATTCGTTTTTCTTTAAATATTAGCTTGCATGATTCACGTGGATACATCATGTATATGTGTCTGATTGCTCTTTTTTGTAATTTCAAAATAGAATTAAGAAGGTGGGATCTGCACACCCCCCAAAAAGGTATACCGTATCTCAGGTGCGTCTCTATCATAGCATGATATGCAGTTCTTGCTGTAGAGATTCCAAGTTCTCTAGATATAACTCAGTGCAGAGCACCCCGAGGTAACTGTAGCCCTCAGTTTTTTTATGTGGTTTTCGAATTCCAGACCTTTGTCTATATAAAGTCCTAGAAACCTAGCGCAATCTTTATTTTCAATAGTTCCGTTAGCTAAGGGTAAATTGTCAAGATTACATTCAAAAGAGATCATATTAAATGATAATAAATTTGAATCACACCAAGACTTTACAATTAAAATGTCTTTGGATATGTTTTCATTTTGTGACATAGTGTATCCACTGATACACTATGCCACAAAATTGTGGTATCGTCTGCAAAAAGAGTTAGTTTTCCAGATACATCTATAGTTAATAAGTCATTAATATATACAAGAAAGAGGATCGGGCCTAATACTGAACCTTGTGGTACACCCGAATTGATTTCTAGTTGTTTTGATAGTTCGTTTGTCCTCACCATCTGACTTCGTCCCGTTAAATATGACTGAAACCACTCGAGCGTTTTTCCTCTACAACCACAATAATACAACTTATGCAGGAGTAAATTGTAGTTAACACAGTCGAACGCTTTCGCAAATCGCAGAAGACTGCCGCGGCTACATCTCCAATGTTGATATTTGCATATACCTCATACAGAAAACTGAAAATTGCGTCATGGGTGTTTTTATTGGTTTGGAAGCCGAATTGATTTTCATTGATTACTTTGTGAGTTACAAGAAACTTATTGAGCCTTTTTATGACGAGTTGTTCGATAATTTTTGCCAACGTAGGTATAAGGGAAATTGGCCGATAGTTTGAAGGGTCTTCAAAATCGCCACCTTTGTGTAGAGGAATGACTACCGATAATTTTAAGAAAGATGGGAGCACTCCACTATGGAATGAGAAGTTTATCAGTAACACAATAGTTTCAAGGGCTTCAATTGGGAGATTTTCAAAAATTTTAATCGAGATGTCATCAAAACCTACTGCTTTTTTATTTTTTATGTCTTTGATCACTTCTGCAAGCTCATAAATATTAGTATCTTGCAGTATAAAAGATTCCTTAATTGATAAATTTTCAAGGTGGATTAGTGGATCGTACGGTGGATAAATATGTGTACTGAGTTTATTAGCGATTGTACAGTGAAAGTTATTGATTTCATCTGAGCTGATAGGGATATCGGTGATTCTTTTCTTTTTATTTGTATCTTGTATATCGTTAATGATAGACCATGTTTCCTTCATTTTATTATTTGATAAATTGATTCTAGTTTCATAGTAGTTTTCTTTTGTTAATTTTATTAGATTTCTGTATATACTACGGTATTTAAAAAATATTCATGTATAGCAGGATTGTTTGTGAATTTTTTTATGTAATGCAAAGAACGCATGTTTTTTGAAGATACTTTAATTCCAGCTGTTACCCAAGGCTTTTTCCGTTTCATTTTGATTTTCTTCAGTGGAAAAGATACATTGAATACTTCCATAAGTTGACAGTAAAAAGCAAGGAAAGGTTCTTGCGTAAATAGGGTACCATTCCAGTCTAGATTAGCACACTTTTGGTAAAACCTATCATAGTTTGCACTACTATAGATTCTTCCAATCCTAATTTTATTTTCTGGTACCATCTCATGAACAATATTACATTCTATAACCTCATGATCCGAAATCCCTGAGGATGTAACAGGGCATAGAACATTTCCAATGTCAAAATTACTACATATATAGTCTATACAAGATGAGGAATATTTAGTGACTCTGGTGTTTGATTCAACATGCATATTCAAATTGAAAGAATTAAACAAATTTATAAGTTCTTGAGTGGTACAAGAGTTAATATTTGAGTAGTCTATATTAAAATCTCCGCACAGGAGTATGTTTGCATGGATGGGCAAATCATTCAATATTATCTCTAAATTAGTTAAAAATAAATTTACATCAGATGTAGGTGATCTGTATAAGCACAAAACATACAAATTGATGGTTTTTAGATAACAAACAGAGCACTCGATTGTTTTTTCTTCATTAAGGTAATTAAATTTTGCTATATTTCGAGGCCGATATTTGGCCAAAGATTCCTCCTCAATTAAGATCATAGTGTGCACAATTCTCCTTGAAGCGGGTTTTAATCGCTCGTCGGCTCTGGCCCATGTATTTGCCTCTAGTGTATCGGGGTTCATATGTGATTACTATAAACTTGTTATTACTCTCCTCTTTTTGAAAAGGGAGACCCATCCCGTTTAGCCCGCTTTTTAATCTTCTGTTAGGACCAGAATAATTACTAAGAACTTGCAGGTAGGTAATTACCGAGAAATTCCATATTGGACTACAGGTATACAACCTCAGGTAACAAATTTTAGTATATAAGGATCAACCAGACGAGACTAGGTATCAATTTTCTTCTCCTGAGGATGCTAACTTTGTTGGCGAAATTCGCGTCGAGTGCAAAAATATCAGTTTGGTGTTAGGGCAATTGATCTCGAAAAAAGTTATTCAACTTTTACACCAAAGGTTCGAATTTCATCGTTATTGATGAAATTAACTTTATCACATTTTGGAAAAAGAACAGAGATACTTCCGGGGTTCTTCAGACAAAACAATGTGGAAATGGCATTCAGACCACATGCCAGGTTATCTGATTTCCTTTTCAATTCCACGTATTGTTCTGTTCATTATATTTTCTAGAATTGTATAGTAGAATGTTTACTGAATTATAAGCACTCATTGAATGTTTTTTGAATATTCAGTGTTTGTTTTCAGCAATATACCAGTATATAGGTTTTTGACGGTGACTTACCCAGACATATGTAAATGAACATCATACACAGACAAAGCAGTATCGGTGCTAATATTGACCAACCATGCATAGATGATTTGGATTCGTTGTCAGTCCCACTGAGACTGTCTATCTCCTTGACGGTGGGACCATCTCGACAAGGAGATTGAAGATTGTTGCTGTAGTTTGAGTTGGAACGAACATAAAAAGGCTCTTGCAAACCTGAAAAGAAAAATCGTACCATTTTATCTGAATAACCTTCCAGTTACGAGTTTATTAAACAAAACATTGATCAACTAAGTATTCTCTGGTCCCTAACAATTTGTTTCATGAAATATTTTTCATGTTAATCAGATTTATCGATGAATATTACTGGAGTTTTTTCCTAACACCAAATCGTGTTTCGACACGTGTTTCGACACGTGTTTCGATCACCAAGTGATCATCTTCAAGAGGAAGATAAAACTAATAACTACTCAAAACTAAAGCTACTTATACTAATCAGGTACATCATACAGGTAGGTGATCAGTAATACCACCCATACAAGTGTACCATCCTAAATTAATTTTACAATTGGCCTTTATATTATTTACAATATGTCCTTATGTATGTTTGAATATTTCACAATATTGCCTATCTGAATATATTTACAATGTGTCTTTTTGTAGTAATCAGTAAACCCAACAATATTATTTCAACAAGCTATGTACCATGCTATTTGGTATTGGTCCGTTATCGTTATTCATAATATTATTATGTTTACTCATTTCCACACTCTCATAGGCATCTAGTTGCCTGTTGTTATTCACTTGTCTAACTAATCTTAAAGAACTGAAGTCTATGGAATGGTTTTGTTGCAAAATATGATGGGCGACTGCTGATTTTTCAGGTCTTCCATATTTTAAGTGTGCTATGTGTTCCTTATATCTCACTTTAATAGATTTTTTTTGTCTGTCCATAATATTTTGCATCGCAGTCCTTACATTCAATTTCGTGAATTCCAGACTTTTCCGAATTCTCGACTTTGTCTTTTGGACTTCCCAAAAGGTTCTGCAGCGTATGACTTGTTTTAAAAACCACCTTCATACCTAGTTCCTTGAAAATCTTTCCAAAGTTCTTCGTATATTGGTGGTATGGAACTGAGATGTTTATCTTGGTTTTTGTCCTTTCTGAAAGTCGAGATTTCGTTCATTCTTAACCTAAACTTCTTTTTCCTGATTATGTCATCTACAATACCCCTCGGGAAACCGTTAGTGGCTGCTATTTCCTGTATTGTGCGTTTTTCTTTTGTGAACCTATCATGTGTTAGAGGAAAAGTCAAAAGACGATGCACCAAAAAATTCAACCCAGCACGTTTGTGCTGTCCACAGTGATGTGAATTGTAAGGAATGTACCTGTACGTACTTGTTTCTTTTCTAAATATATCGTATTCTAACCCTCCATCTTTGCTCCTCATTACCAAAACTTCAAGAAATGGTAGTTGTCCCTTATTTTCTACTTCATACGTGAATTTTATTGATGGATATCTATTATTTAAAAAGGAAACGAAGTCCTCGATATTCGATTTTTTGGTATCGAATACCGCGAAAATAATAGAAAGGCCAATTGTAAAATTAATTTAGGGTAAAATTGTATGGGTGATATTACTGATTACCTACCTGTATGATGTACCTGATTAGTATAAGTAGCTTTAGTTTTGAGTAGTTATTAGTTTTATCTTCCTCTTGAAGATGATCACTTGGTGAACGATCCACGTGTCGAGGTGTAAAAATAACGATTTGGTGTTGGGAAAAAACTCCAGTAATATTCATTACTACACCAAAGGTTCCAAACAGTATATCACAAGATTTATCGATCTCAAAAAATGCTCTCACCTAGTTGCTGTTGTAATTCAAGTTGCTGCCTTTTCTTTTTCATCCTTTTCTCTTTTTCTGCCATTCGTTTCTCATCGTAGCAGCAATATCCGCAGTTTGAGCATAAACAGCAGCATAGCGCCCTGGAAAATACTCCTCTAGCCACTCTGCTGAGAATAGAGCCAACACTGGAAAGGTACAACAGAGTCAGAGGTATGCCTATCGTTGCGTAGCCCATGGTAACGGTTTTGCCCAGAGCTGTTCTGGGAGCGATACTCCCGTAACCTGAAAGGAATATATAATAATAATAATAATAATAGGTCTTCATTTCCCACACATACAATACAATTAGTAACAGGGTAGATATACATTTGGGAAATCGCCGGAGATCAGATGGTATCATGTACTACAGTGCATGATATCTCTGTTATTAACCTCAAGCGGTAGAAGATTAATTACATAATAGCTCCTTCTGGCCAGTTCACTGGATATTTCATATATACAAGTTACTTAGAATACAAGTTACATATACAAGTTACTAAGAAAAAAAAAGTTACTCAGAAAAAACACACATCATTAACATAAGTCATTAGCGTTAGTTTTATTGATCCACTTAATGTCTTATCTCAAATTACATATGAGTTTGTGCAATCATATTAGCTGGAATGGAATTATAGATAAGTGAAACTTGATACAAAAAAGACCGTCTAAATATGTCAGTTCGATGAGAGGGTGGAGTAACAGTTCCTTTGTAGCTAATGTTAATGTTGTGGATATCTTCTCGGAATGAGTTTTCACGCAGCGCATAAGGGGGGGTTTCATTCGTAATTACTTTATAGTATATACAGGCTGAGTGAAGCTTGCGCCTGTTCTGCATGTTCAGCCACTTAAGTTCGGCCTTCCATTGTCTACTATATAAAACGATTTGAAATCCCTGAAACAACATTTTCAGTACTAATATTTTCCGAAAAAGCCCTTCTCCGTTTTCAAAACCTGCCTCTTCTGAAAACGTGTGTAATTCTTTTAACAAATGTCATTTGTCATTTGTGAAATTCAAAAGTTTCCATGAAGTTTCACTAGCTTGGATTTCTTGGACAGTAAAGCATGATTGATTGATTGACTTGTGTCTGACTCTCAATATAGTTCATGTAATCAATATTGGAAATTATTAAAATACATTATTACTCGCTATTTTTCTAAAGTGTTGTATTGTGCTAAGTAAATATAAACTGTTCTGTTATCTTTTTCTGTCCTATTTTGTAACATATACATATATTCAGTATCTACTTGAAAATTTATAATATTTTATAGTTTATAGTTTTATATGACTAAGTAGCGATAGTTATTATGTGAAATTTTGTTTGTTTGTTTTTTTTATTTATTTATTTTAACAATGCTTTGTCAATTAGATATAAACCTTCAGACAATGAAGCATATTTGACTTGACTAGAAAATATTTTTGTAGGTTTTCAAAACGGAAAAGGATTTTTTCCGAAATGTCAACCGTAAAGTAGTAAAAATTTGTTTTTCATTTGATGTGTTTTGAGAAAAAATTATTAGTTCGAAGGCCTGACTAATTTAACTCTCTGGAAGGTTTATATTACGCAGTAATTTTTTGGGGTGAACCATCGATCCGAGTTTTCAGTTTTAAATACTCAAACCAGCAGACTGTGCGTTTATATTTGTAGAATATGAACATTTCTGGAAATTAGGTCCTCAGGGTTATGAAGGTTCATTAATAATTCAGCCGTATACCTACTATGGAGTCACCACAATCTCTAAACTGGGGAGTACAAGTTGGACACAATCAATTACGAACTGAGACCGCCTGGAGACTGACCCCACTGTCACGAAACGTGCTGTTTCTCTGAATTCAGCAATGGAAATTATGGTCACATGCCACGACGTAGTAATAATATATTTTGTAACGTTAAATTTCCAATTTGGCGACCCAACGTGCCATTATCAGGTCTACAATGCTGGCAGTAACGAATTTTTTTTGGTATCGAAGTTTCCAGGAGACCTGCAATGGGGAATATGTTTAATCACATTTTGCGGAAAAGCAAATAATAGATGTACGGTTTTGAGCGCGTTTCAATTGTTTAATTTACGTTCTTCGGTACAGTGCATTATCTGGTACATGTAAATTAGTACGCACGTAATTAACCAATTCTAAATGCGATTATCGACAGTTCTATTAAGTATTATGGATAGTTGTTATTTATTATGAATTGGTGAGATGTAATTATAGTGGGATATTTGATAGTGCTGGGAGATTATCTTTCCATTATTAGTTGTGCTCGTTCGTTTGAATCAAAAAGGATTAGCCCTGGAAATTTATCAATGAAACCATTATGCAGGGTGACAATTTGATAGCTAAATCTGAGCAACTAAGTAAAATATAAGAAATCGCGGAAGGCGACTTCGATAGTAGGAAGGGAGAAACAAAATTATATAATAGCTAACTTGTTTTCACTTACTTATAAAGTGACTTATAAAGTACTGTTCCCGAGTAGAGAGGACTGGATCCTCCAGGAGAAGGAAATATTAAGAGCAGATAGTTGTTGATTCACAGATGGATCAAAAACACCTTCCGGTTCTGGTGCAGGTGTTCTTAGTTGCAGACCCACGACAGATATATCTACCTGCCTAGGAACCTATGCGACTGTATTTCAAGCGAAAATTTACGCTATTGTATTGTGCGTAAAGAGATTGGAAGAATCCAACCTCATACACAAGTCAATAAAAATATTCTCGGACAGTCAAGAGGCGTTGGATGCTCTTGGCTCCTACCGAGCAACGTCTAAATTGGTAGAAGATTGCCAAAAACGACTCTCCTCGATAGGAAGATTTAACAGACTGTCTCTGGTTTGGATACTAGCCATACTTGCCTGTAAGGCAATGAGGCTGTTGACTAACTTGCAAAGGAGGATGCTGCAAGCAGCTTCTTTGGACCAGTACCTGTCATAGGCATCGCTTCAGGCTTTGCCAAACAAAGATTGAACATCTGGATGGCAAGAAGATTTATGGACTTCTGGCAGAATCTTCCAGGATTGGCTCACTTCAAGGCGTTTATTCACCCTTCGGAGCTTGATACCAAACAATCGTTGAACTATAGTAGGGATGAACTATGATGTCTAACAATCCTTCTTACAGGTCACTGTCATTTGAATCATCATATGCAGAGACTCGGACTATCGGAAGACAGAGTGTGTCGCCTCTGTGTGGAAAATGATGAAACAGCAGAGCATATACTTCGTGCCTGCTCCGCTGGGGACCGAATCAGATTTTTAGAGTTCGGCAGGGCCGTACTCTTACCATCTGACCTGAAAGACCACTCACCATACAAACTAATCGGCTTCGTTAAGAAGCTGGGTTTATTTGGTCGAGTGTGAATAGTTGTGAGTCACAATAAATCCTTGCGAATTGCAGTGGAGGGTCGAATAAACCCACTCACATTGAACTCAACCCAATCTAACCTACCCCCTCGCTCCCAGCCACCCCAACTTTATATTCTCAATTCTCAACCCCCCACTTGTGATACCTCAACTGATAGCTCTTAAAAAATGCTGTTTAATGGTATCGAACAAAGCTGAATTGAATGTAGTAAGTTTTGGTTTGTTGAATAAAATACTATTTATTTGTATTAAAATTTTATTGTGCTTTATTAATATGAAAAATGTTTAAAAACATTCGTATTACCATCGTTGCATTGATGTTAAGACTGCCAAACATTTTAGGCACGTACTATCTTTGTTTATTTGTACCTGAAAACATTTGACATGGTTGATAAGTGAAAGAAACAAAAAAGAGTTGTTAGAAATATTTGTTTTGTGAGGTATTTTTGTATTGCATTTTTTACTTCAAAACGGGAACGATACTCTTATTATCAATATCTTTTTTTTAATATTTCGATACTTTGTACACGAGAAACATAATTTTTATCTGCAAAAATGGTGTACAACACAGCTGAACGTGTAGAAATGTTTGTTAGGAACAACTGAAGTATTTAACTAGAGGCACCCGGAGAGGAATCTAAGTCATGTGTACATTCGCCAACTAGTAGCAAAATTTCAAGAAACTGGTACTGTTACAAATGAAGAAAAGGATCAACCAAGATTACTGGACGAAGTAACGCAAATTGAAGTACTCGGACAACTACAGCAACCGGATTATCCCGTGAATCTGTGAGAAAAGTACTTGAATTACATACATTTCATCCATTTTAAATGCAAAACCTTCAAAAACTTGGTGACAATGACAGCTAGAATTATTTTAGAACAAAAAATATTTGCTTGAGTGAAGAGTGCGCTTTCTATTCGAATGGGCACGTAAATAAACAAAAGTGTCAGTTCTGGAGAAACGAGAACCCACGACTATTTAAAGAAGGGCAGACGCAATACCCCTAAAAAGTTGATGTTGGGCTGGTATATTGGGAGAAGCAATTATTCAGTTCATTATTTATAGAAGGAAATTCAAAAGGCAAAATATGTGCTCTCATGCTAGAAAGATCTATCGAACCTCTATTACATTTTCAACAGTATGGGGCACCTCTTCATTATGTAGTTTCCTTTAAGCAATGGTTAGGTAGTAATTATGCTAATCAATATATTGGAAGGAGAGGTCCTATTGAATGGCCACCTAGATCCTTGGACCTATCTTCTCTTGATTTCTTCGTCTGGGGCCACTTGGAGTCTGTTGTTTTTAAGATGCAACCTGACTCAATAGAGCAACTGAAGAAAAGAATAATCCAAGAATGCCGAGCTATTTCCAGAAAAGTATTTGCTACTGTACGGTAAGAATTTGAAAATGTACTCTAGTATTATCTTGAACATTTTAAATATCTCTTATATTGAAAAACTTCAATTCAAATAAATATTGTTTCATTTCATAAACCAATAGCTACTACTTCGAATGTAGCTTTGTAGGGTACCATTGAAAGGCATTTCTTAAGACCTTTTAGATGAGTATCACAAGTAGGGTTTGCCATTTGAGACTATGAAGTTGGGGTGGCTGGGGGCAAGGTGGTGAGTGAAAACAAGTTGGCTATTACATAAGTTTGTTTTCTCCTCCTTATTATGGAAGTTGTTTCCAGCGATGTCTTATATTTTATTTGATTGCTCAGCTAGAGCCATTGTAAGTTTTCAAATTGTCACCCTGTGTATAAAATAACTAAAGAACAAGAAGCTCACAAAACAAATTCCAACTTGGAAAAGTTGGAGTCACTTCGAAATACACTGTTCTGAAATTTACTTGCTCAAAAAAGAAAAAAATTAACTTTGAAGTGAGTCAAGCCCATAATTGTATCATATCACACAATTGATACTATATGAAATATTATCGCAAGATCTACCTATTTCATTAAAAACACAGTTTGATCTAGAGGAAAAATTTCTCATCATATGAACTGTGTGATGTATAAATTAATTGGCTTGATTTAATTCAAGATTAATTATACTTTTTGAGAGCTGGTGAATAAGTGAGAATTGTATTTCCACCATTTTTTTGTATTGCTGAGCATACTCCTCAGTATGTTCATTTCATTTATTGCGTCACTGTTGCATGATCGGTCTCCACAACATTTGCTAACCAACACTATACAATTCCTAACTTTTGTCGAGTTGTTACTCTTCGAAATAGGTATGGCGCCATCTTGTTTTCTGCCATTTTGAATTTCTTCACTTGATCCCTTTCATTTGATATTCATATCATAGGGGTGCATAAACAAACTGTTCAGCATCTTTGAGAGTGAGCCATATTGGATTTAGAGCGACTTCTGCTTCCAAGCTTAACTTGACTGTACTCAAAAGAAGTCATTCATTGCGCATACCAACCGTGGTAGGATGCCAACTTGTTAGGTTGATGTGACTACTCATTCGACCGCTGTGTGAATCGGTGGTTCAAACCGCGACGCCAGACGATCGATTTTCACTTTCTACCGTTCAACCCGTGCTAGGAATCACACGTTGGAAGGTAGGACCTCGTTAGTCTTTAGCTCGTACAAGTTTCAACATGTGCGACGAAAGAAAAAACGATTTTTACAGATTTTTCAAACATCACAAATAATTTTAATAGTATATAATGCCTAAGGAGCGTTCAATTTCTGTAATACTTTCAACGTGTTGCGTTCGACTCACTTAGCCTGCCCAATTTCTCTGAAAGCGGTGTATGCCAAAAGTACGCGACAAAATACTTTCTCATTTTTTTTGAGAATAAAACACAAGCAATACGGGAAAATACTTAAGGCACTCTCAGAGCGGTGTCTGTGCGAAAGTAGTGATTCACATTGGATTTGAATCGCTGGAGATTACATACATATGGAAAAACTTTCTCAGGAAGTTTACTCCAGATGAAAACAGTTCTCCAATTGAGAGAGTTGTTGAACAGTGGAGTTAGAGGTGTACTGAGTTGAACTTCAAAAAGATGAGCAGCCACAGTTCGTCGCGTATTTCTGATATGTACCGCACTTGGTGGAATCAACTGTGCTAAGTCACTTGAAAGGTATCGATAGAAGAGAGACAAATCTCCAACCTTTCTTCAATTTTCTTGGCTATCAGGGTTGCACGTGATGTTTGCATCTCCAATCACGCGGATGGGTCTTTTCTGGATGAAATCCAGCATCTACAGGGTATGTTTGGGGGCAGAGCTCAATACATGAGAACAATACTCCAAAGAAATCCTGATCTGAGCTTAAGTATCAAAAGTTGCTGAAGCATGTATAGTTTTTTGGTTTCAAGCTTTTGAGAAGCAGCTCTTGCAATTCCAGCGACATGATTATTGACTCATTGAAGCAGAAAGCGGAATTATCTGACCTGACATTATTATATCCGGTAGGGAGACATTTATCTTCTTGAAGAAAACCGATGCCTGAGTTTTCGTGGCATTGAATTTAACCTGGTTACTTTCACCCCAATTTGAAATCACTTCTAGATCCTCATTAAGATATGCAACCTCCTGCTGCCGGTGAAGATGTACATCCATAGCCGATGTACTGGAATGCAAATGGAATGACGAGTGCTGACGTCTTGTTTTTTTTCAATAAATAATTGATTTGAATTGAAGGGGTTATATTTTTAGGAGTGATTGATTTTTTTTGGAAAGAAAGTTTTTGGCTTTCTACTACTCCATCTTGATACAAAAAAAAACAAGGAAGAGGGAATCTTCCAAGGAAAGGAAGGAAGTAATCTAATGATCTACACATCCATGTATAGAGTTACTTATTTTGAAATTGAATACTTCCTTCCTTTCCTTGGAAGATTCCCTCGTCCTTGTTTTTTTTTGTTTTTTTTTTTTGTATCAAGATGGAGTAGTAGGAAGCCAAAAACTTTCTTTCCCAAAAAAATAATTGATATACGATAAAAAGAGGGTTGGTGACAATATGGATTCCTGGGGAACACCAGCGTTGATGGTGAAAGTATTCGAGAGATATCCATCATCGACGACCACTTGCAGGAAACGTTCTTTTAGGAAGTTGTAGAGCCATACACAGAAATGATCCGACAAGTTATAGCATTGAAGTTTGACCAGCAAACCCTCATGCCACACACGGTCAAAGGCCTTAGACACATCAAGCGCAACAGCTCTTGATTCTCTATGTTTCTCGATTGCGTTATTCCAAATATGGATGGCATACGATAGAAGATCGCCTATTGATTTTCATTTCCGGAAGCCATATTGATGATCGCTCAAGATGTTGAAACCTTCCAAATATTTGAGGATATGGTGGTTTACGACTTTCTCCATGATTTTTGATATCACCGATAGCAAAGCGACTATCTATAGTTGTTCGATTGTTTCAAAAGTTTTGGTCGTTTTTATGACTCAGTAAATACTCATTCAATGAGCACCATTTGAATCCGTGTACTTTTGCCAACGCGATACAAGTTGACTATTTCTGTCAGCTTGAACATTGGGTGTTCAGGATACGATGAAGTCGACGAAGGCCGTATATGTATGGTTCTGATTGGCGCAAGTTCTGCCGGTGACAAAGTTATGAAAATATTTGAGAAGATGATAGTCGGTTTGAGAAAGTCTCTGGGGGGTATGGTGAGTGAAGCAGAAGTACGACACTCAATTTGTTCGAATCGTACGGCAATTTGTGAAACGTGCGGACGGTCGTTGTCGTGGAGGAGTATTATATCCCTATTGTCGGCCAGTGCTCGCTGCTACTGACGCATTATTCGGTACATTTCGTCGATTTCCTTACGCTGATGTGATGGTTTGGCCCGGTTGCAGAAAATTATAGTGAATCACACCAGCCGCTGATCACTATAAAGTAACCATGTTCTTTTTTTCTAGTGAGTTGTGGATGATCCATTTTTCATAACATGTGACGATAATTGTGGTGGCGCAAAAGCAAAGGCGAATAGACCTGTCGATCGTTCAAATCGTGGGGCACCCATTTTTTGAGGTGTTTCTTTCCATTACATTTTAAACCACCCCACGCACCATTTGTAGTTGGTCAGTCTCCACCAGGATTCTCAAATCCTCATCCTAGATTACTGTAGGTCGATCATCGGGGCTCATCTCCGAGGCTGAAATCTCTGGAACGAAATTTGGCAAACCAATGTCGAACAGGCGTTTATCAACACAATCACAGCCAAATGCCTGGTTTCAGCAGCGCTTTCGGTAGCGCTTTGGTTCAATTCGAATTCGTAGAGAAAAATTGGCCAAAAATGGCTCAACGACATGGTATAGTAATAAGCTGAAAAGAGTCAGAAAATCCAAAGAAATGCACAGCATCAATGTATAGACTTCAAAATTCAGTCTATACAACGACATAGTGGAATAAATACTACATGGGCTGAAAAGACTCGGGCCTTACACATAGATAGCGCTAGTCTCATTGCATTCACCGTTTTTTCAGTTAGTACTTACCTCCAAAAGAAAACTCATGACATTTCATAATGTTCAACTCATACGTTTGTGAGTTATTGTGTTAAGAGTGAAACTACTTTGTGTTCGTGTTTTAATTTCACACTGCTTCTTGTTGGGAAAAATATCGTTTAAGCGAAGCAATAGTTTGAAAAGTGTTGGGACTCCCATTCATCAGAAACAACAATTAAACATTGGATTGCTGACTCCAAACGTGGTTGTAGAGACATCGATGATGCAGAACGCAGTGGACGTCTAAATGAGGCAGTAACACCAGAAAACAGAAAAAAATTCACAAATTCTTTTAAATGATCAAAAAGTGAATTTGCGTGAGCTGGATGACATTGGCAAGATATCAAAAGAATGTGTTGACTTTATATTGTATGAGCATTTGACTATGACAAAGCTCTGTTCAAAGTTGGTGCCGTGCGAGCTCACTATTCACCAGAAAATTAACCTCTTGATGATTCTTAGCAATGTTTGATCGTGTTGAAACATAACAAACCTGAATTTTTATATCGATGTGTGACAATGGATGAAACATGAATCCATTACTTCACTTCGAAATCAAAACGGTCGTCATCAGAGAGGAGAGCAACTGGTGAACCTAGTCCAAAGCGCACGAAAGCACAACAATAGGCTTGAGAGGTTATGGCCTCAGTGTTTTGTGATGTGCGTAGTGTAATACTCATCGCCTATCATAGTAAGGGAAATACCATCAACAGTGAATCTTAAATAGCGTTATTGAGGCGTTTGAAGACTAAAATTGCTGAAAAACGACCTCATTTGAAGAAAAAGGGAGTGCTGCTTCATCGAGACAATGCACAGTGTCACAAATCAATGAAACGATGACAAAATTGCATGGAATGGGCTTCGAATTGTTCATCGGAAAGAAATTCCTTTCGAATGAAGAGGTTTTTGCTAAAACTGAGGTCTATTTAGATGCAAAACATAAATCGTTCTACAAAAGTGCTTGTAAACTGTTAGAGCGGCGCTTGTGTGAATCTTGATGGAGATTACGTTGATGAATAAAGCCAATTTTGAACAAAAAAAACGCATTTTCCTTCTCACCGGGACTTTTCAGCCCAGGTGTTACTCAAGTATTGAGATATGGAGCTACGAAAACACATCACAAGAAAACCGACGAAACTTTTGAATCAATCCAATATTTTTCTAATATAGGACATGATGATCGGTATGTCCCTCTCCCAAGGCTTGTCTGGGAACAGTAATTCACTGTGTGAACTAGTACCAGAAAATTTTTCTTTCTGCACCCCTTTTCCACATCTTTTCGAGTTATAAAAAGTGGAAGTATCTATATCTGTAGAGTAGGGAGGGTGAGTGTAAGCCCACAGCACTCAAATCACATCTGACCCATTTTACATCCTCTCAAGGTGTTGTCCTCCTAGGTCATCGTCCATCCTGTCCTTTCCAGGAAGGTGGACATCTCACTGGGAGACATCTCCTTTATATCGGCACACTCTCTTATTGACGATAAATCGGGGCACTCGCATAGGACATGTATGACAGTCTCATCTTCCTGTTCATACATCCTGCATAGAGGTGTGTCCACTTGCCCCATATTATGGAGGCGTTTCCTTAGTTGACAGTGGTCAGAAATCCTACTGTTGAGCGTAGATTTTTCCTGGTTATCGCCAGATATTTCTTCGGCTCCAGCTTCCCAGGGTCGCCCAAGGTGATCCTGGCAAGAATGCATCCTTTGATTCCATTCCATCTCTTCAGGGATTGAGCATGGGTTTAACATTTGGCTAGTTTCGCAATTGTCGAAGTCATTAGACCGCAGCGCAAGTGCCACTAAATCCTTAAATTCTTAGTCCAGCCGCTTCCTTGGCTAAATAGTTGGCAATGCGATTACCTTTACTCCTGTCGTGCACTTTAACCCACCTCAGGATAATGTTATTATCTACCGAGGCTTTGGGTAAATCTTGGTGACACTCTGTTACACGCTGTCTGTTCAAAGCTTATAGGGCTTGTATGCTGTCAGAAATTCCTTTCCTGGTTATTTCTTTTGTGGTGATTGAAATACCAAGCCAGTTCTGTTTGAACCAGGCTGGTATTTTTTCCCATTCCTCACTTAATCCTTAGCCCCATTTGTAGCATCTGACCCATTCCTACTTCGAGGTTTACACCAGCCGTGCGCAATTGTAACATGGCCATTGACGCAACCTCCTTAACGTACAGGTCCAGATGGGTCAGGCCAGTAATCAATTCTATTGCCACGGTTGGTGTTGTGGCTCCTGTGATATTTAAACAAGAAAATCGCTGTATTTGATATAATTTTTGGATGGCCGTTACTTGTAAAACTTTCGGTCTCCATGCAATAACTCCGTAACTTAACATAGGTCTTATTATTGCAGTGTAGATCCAGGTGACCACACGGGGTGAAAGACCCCATGCGCGTCCCACTGTCCTACGACATTGCTCATAAGCCACATATGCTCTTTTTGCTCTCCTCTGTAAGTGAGAGTTCCATGTTAGCTTCCTGTCGAGGATAGTACCAAGGTATTTCATCTCCTCAGAGAAGTTTAGTTAGCTTTTGGAGATTTTTGGAGGTTTAAAGCCCGATAAATTTATTTTCCTGGTGAAAAGGACCATCTCAGTCTTCTTGGAATTGATCGACAGTGAGTGTTCCTTACTGCCCATACCCATACTGCGCAGGAAGTATTTAGAAAAACTTGTGAAAAATTACTACTTAAGAAAGAGAAATGTTTTGAGAATGCTCTATATTGAAAAAGACAGTAACTCGATTAACAATCGAAGCGGCATTGAAAACTCCTTTCATACATGTATAACCTGATTATCTTATCACAAGAAATCATGAAATGAAATGAGTTCTTCAGAAAGTTTCTTGACCCAATTGAAAAAACCTTTTTGGTATTAAAAAATTTCGAACTCAAATTTGTCCCTTCTTCCATCACAGGTAATCCTGAACACATTCAGATTCGGTTCGAATATATTGACAAAATATAACCTGATATCGAACATATTTAACATATTTTCATTAGTTTATGATTTAGGTTTCTATAATCAGTAATGAAAACTATTATTGGTATTTGACAATCTAGCTTTACTGTAATAGAATTTGATTATTGAAAATATAGTGAAACAGAATGATGCTTGAATGGTATTGTGTAGTATATTTCATGAGCAACTGGATGAACGTTGTGATTTGAAATTGAAAATGGGCAGTGATTTGATGAAATGTTTACCACTTCCGAGTTATCAAACGAAATGACTGTGGAATATTGAAATTTTTCAAAATTACATATCAAGTAAACGCAGTATATTTGGGAGAATATTATCATTTCAATTTCATTTCATTTAATTTCACTTCATTTCGTAGTGTTTACTATAGTATTAGGTTGTTTCAAAAGTTTTGTTTCATCAATATAAAAACTTGTTTGCTCGGGATTCGATGAAGTCAACAAAGTCCGTTGTGGCCTGGTATTGATTGGCGAAGGTTTTGCTGATGACAAAGTTATCAAAGTGCTTAAAGAATGTTAGTTGGTTGACGAGTATCCATGGCCTTTTTTTTGCTGGGTTTTCGCCATTATCACACTTGACGATCTGATCTAAAAAAGAATAATTTTGGTTGCGCAAAAGCAAAGAACAGATTTCGGGACGTGATCATTTCTGTTGATTGTTCAAATCGTGGGGCACACACTTTTATAGCTTTTTACCTTTCCGAAACGTTTTGAACCATCCTACGCACCATTTGTGATGGGTCAGTCTTCACCAAGGTCCTCAAATAGCTTAGTCTCATTTCATATATATATATATATATATATATATATATATATATATATATATATATATATATATATATATATATATATATATACAGTGTGACCCATTTTTAATGGAAACACCTCCCTAAAATTTGAAGTTGTGAACCGATTTTAATAATTTTTTTTGAAATGTCAAGTACTGAAAGGTCTACCACAGGACAAAATTTGAAAACACCCTATATCAACAGATATAGCTACGAGAATATTTTTTTTATGATTTCAACAATAAAGTGCCACCAGATGAAAAAAAAACAAATAGCGTAAATATTTTTAATGAAAATAACGGAATTACATTCAAGTTTTCACGCAAATTTACTAAAACTAAGACCTAATATTTCAATATAAATCTTAGTTGTCATGGAAATGATATTACAGTTTGACACTCGTGAAAGATTTAAGTGTACTATTATCAACAATATTCACCTTACAGTTCTTTGAATTATTTTGTGTCATGGCTGCAAGATTGAGCGTAAGCGAGAAAATTGAAATTGTACGCCTTTCGGGAGATGACGTTAGAAGTGCTAGAGATGTTTGTAGGGTATTCAATGAGAGACATCCAGATCGTCCTCGTATTAGCTGCGGTACGGTTAAAAAAATAAATAAAATATTCAATGAAACTGGTGCAGTATCAAAAATGATGTTGAAAAGTAATCCTGTACAAAGACGAAACAGGAATGATCAAATCATTTCAGATTATTTCGGAAATAATCCTAACGCCAGTATAAGGAATGCCGCTTTAGTTTTAATATTCCACGAGAAACTATCCGGAGATGTCTCAAGGCGAAGAATATTAAACCTTTCAAGCCAAAATTTTTACACACACTTCAAGAAGGCGACGAAGCAAGACGCCTGGAATATTAAATATTTAAACAATAGAAATTTCCTAAAAAATATTTTGTATACCGACGAAGCCACTTTCACTACAAATGGAGTAGTGTCATCACAGAATTGTCGCTATTGGGCAGCGGATAATCCTAACTGGATAATAAACTGTAGAAGCCAGTATTCCCAAAAAATCAACGTCTGGTGTGGGATATTGAACGAACGAATTATTGGTCTTTTTTTGAGGAAAACATTAATGCGCAGAGGTTTCTAGAACTTTTTTAAGTTTTGGGATGCTATTCACGAGCTGCTGCTTAACGAACATTCTCCAAACCAATGGATAGGCCGTGGTAGTCCGTTTATAGAGTGGCCACCCAGATCTCCAGACCTCACAAGTTTGGACTTTTTTCTCTGGGGATTTCTCACACGAAAGGTTTACAAAAACCACTCAAGAGATAGAAATGAACTTTGTGCAAGAATTCGACAGGTATGTGCAGATTTTAGCCCTCAAGAACTAAGGAACGTAATCAGAAACATTCGTAAGCGCTACGACACATGTATCGAAATACGTGGTGGATTAGTAGAGGTTACTAGAATATGAGTTAGAATTAATTGTTGCACTGAATCGAAACATTTCTATAATTAGTTATTAGTTACGTTTAAAACCCACACACACCAACCGCTACCTACAAGCAGCATCACACCACCACCCTACCCAGCTACAATCCGTAGCCAACACGTTAATATCCCGCAGTTTCCGCCTAACAGAACCAACAAACAGGGCAACAGAATTGGGGGAGACAACAAAGGCTCTGCGACAAAATGGCTACGGACCAAAGATCATTCAAAAGGCCATCGACAGACAAAGAAGAACCAAAAAAACATCCACTAGATCGACAGAAGACTCTCCACACGACAGACAATCTGTGACACTACCTTATGTCAAAGGTGTGACCGACAAAATCGGGAGAATACTAAGACGTAAAAACATCCGGACAACCTACAAACCGCACAAAACGATATCCAGTTGGCTGCCCAGACCGAAAGAGAGAATTTCCCTAGAAAACCAAGGAGTATATAGCATCACATGCGAGGATTGTGGTCAACAATATATCGGTCAGACCAACAGACGTATATCTGCCAGAACTCAGGAGCACAAAAACTCGATAAGAACAAAACAAACCTCCTCTGCCCTCTCTCAACACCATCTACAAACAGGTCACAAGATTAATTTTGAGTCCACAAAACAGATAGCACCGGTGCAAAACCCAAGAATTCGACAAATCAGGGAAGCTATCGAAATAGAAAAGCAAGGCCTCATCAACAAAAGGGATGACTCACTAAACATCCCAAGGATTTGGAAACCAATAATTAAAAACAACCCCCAAAGACAACCACAAATTGATAATGAACCATCGCAGGTAGGAGAACCGCCAGAAGCCTTTAACAACCCTCAGGTAGAAAAACAGGTAGGAGAACTGCCAATAGCCATCAACAACCCTCAGGTGGAAAAACAGGTAACAAATCCATACAACTCACGCAAGCGAAACCATATAAAAACACCACAAGAAGAACCTAACATCAGTTACACCTCTCTAAGCGAAGCAGTAACTCGTCTTGATAATGCCATCTGAGATGATGGCGAAACGTCGACTATCGAATAGTACACAATGGATGAACACCCGGAAAAACAACACATCATATATATATATATAATGATATATGTGTGTGTGTCCTTACAGCATACCTGAAAATTCTATTGAAACCGATATTTCAAAATTGATATTTCAGTTTTATACTTGACAATGTGAGCAAACCCCCATAAAGTAATCAAGTCACCAATCACACATATGAATTATTAAATTTTCATGCAACCGTTGCATCCAAAACATCATCTCCAACGATAATGAACGAATACACCCGGAATAATAAAGGTGTTTATTTTTATAAATAATAGATAGACGGTTACCCAGAGAAAAATTTTATACCACAGGTATAAAGTTTTTTTTAAGGTTTATTACGGTTCATAATGAAAAATGATTACGAATAACTTTGCTTTGATACATTTATATAGGTAACTATTATTGAATGAATTGAAGGGGTTATATTTTTAGGAGTGATTAATTTTTTGGGAAAGAAAGTTTTTGGCTTTCTACTACTCCATCTGAACTTTTGAACTATTTTCGAATAACCCCACTAGAAAGAATACTTTTCGAAAATTGATGTTTCAAACTTTTCTCTCCTGGAAAGGATCATTTTTCATCAATAAAACACCTACAAGAGATGAATATTTCACATTACTGAAATATTGATTTCCTTTAGCATGTACCAAAACGCACATATTCTGTCATTCGTTACAGTCACCACTCGTGAAAGTTATTCTGGACCACGTCAATCAATGAGAATCTATTCGCAATACAATTGTCTACGCCCATTTTCGGAATTTATGAGTATCCAGTATTATCGAAGCTCAATTGATCCGGAATTTAATTTCGTTGGTTGTTTTGACATCGAATTTAACTCCATGAAAGAGAAACGCAAACTCGATTGGAATTATGACAGTGCAAACAGACATCGGAGGACAAAGCCAATAGATATAACGTGAACAAATGAGTCTGTTTGAGTAATATGCTCGGTATTAATTCGTTTAATGATAGGGAACCGAGCACCGGAATACCCTTAACAGAGAGTATGTATATGTTTTAGAACACTCAAACATCACTTCTAATAACGAGATATTATCGATGGTAACAACGTACTGTTATCACAAGTATTCAATACTTTATAATATTCAATTCTAATTTCAATTTCCACTGAATAGTGAATAGATCGATTCTGAAAGCATACTTAGAAACTCCGTCGAAAGAAAAATAAAAGCATTTATTCAAGTAACTTCAATAATATGGGAATATTTCAGACTAAATTAACAACTTTTGTTCAGACATTTAATGCATCAGGAACCTTATTGGATTACTTCCTTTGAAACCTTTCAGGATCATCAAACTAAGAATTTGTATTAGAATTTCTAAGGATCTTCGTTATTTGGAGTTAATTACCATCTTGCAAAACGAAATCTTTCACGAATCTCACATTATAACTGATTTATACTGAAGTATTTACGAGGAATGGAAGTTTCATAATGGCCTCTTCATTCTAGAAAATGAATTTGATATTTGGATGAAGCAGACCAGTTCGTTATCTTCCTAAAAGGTTTTCGTTTTCTATTTCTCCATCATTATACAAAAAATGTGGGAATCTACCAAAGAAAGGAAAGAGGCAATCGATTTCAGAAAATTTACTCTAAACAAAGATGTGTATAGATGTATGTGATCATGCAAAGAGTTAACTTTCAGGCTCAAACTAGAAACAAAGCCCACTTGAAACAGCTACTTTCATGCTTTCATATAAACATTGAATTACATAAAAGAAACGTACTTTCAGAACAAATACTTTTATATGAACACAAAAATATACAAAAAACACTTTTTTTATTGAGATTGTATTCCAAACTGTCGTTATGGAATTGAATCAGATATTATTCACAGGATTGCTACACAATATAGTAATAGGACTGGTACGACATCCGACGTTTCGGCGTGAGACACTTGCCTTACCGCGTCTTCAGCACCAAATGTGAATAACATTATGATATGGAACACTCAATTCATTCATGAAATTACGACTTCATGTCACGAAACATGTGACAAAGATTTAAAAAAAACTATATTAGAGTATAGGGTATATAAATGTATGTTATTGACCCCATATTGTAATTTTGTTATTTATTCCACTATGAAGTCTAATATATTTGCTAAGAAACAAGTGATTTTAACATTTTTTTTTACTTATCAGTCAGTGGGCTAAGCTTGAAGACTGGCAGTAAACAAATCTCAAGCAAATGAACTTCAAACGTTCAAGTCAGTCTCTATATACCTACACAGCAGGTTTAATGGACTGACGCCTATCAGAAAACAACTACTCCCCTAGCTAATACCACAACGGGCGTTGGATTATATCCGACAGGCGTCAGTGCAGGAATCTCCACAGAAAATTTCCTGCATATCCAATTGGCATAGATGGAATGACATTTTGTGATGTTCGCTCCAACTTCAGAATTGGAATGAAATACTCTGAAAGAATTTCAATTTTCACTTGTGGAATATCATTGACTTCAGGTCGATCAAGATCACTATCTTGCACTGATGAGTGGCTAATAAGCCCGAAACCGGTCTGCAAGTGTGCCCGTTCCATAATTGAAGGTCGACTCTTTCAGTTGTATTGCCAATTGCATATGCAGGAAATTTAATGTGAAGATTCCTGCACTGACGCCTGTCGGATATAATCCAACGCCCTTCGTGGTATTAGCCAGGAGAGTAGTTGTTTTCTGATAGGCGACAGTTCATTAAACCTACTGTGTAGGTATATAGAGACTGGCTTGAACGTTTGAAGTTCATTTGCTTTAGACTTATTAACATATTTTGCCTCAATAATAAAGACACACGCATCTTCTCATTTTCAAGAATGCTTTTTAATATTTCAGAAATGGCAATAAATTTTAGTTTTCACAATTGCCTGCATTTTACTTTAGATATACCTTATTTTAAAAAATTTAAACTTGTGCTTCTAGCGAATCCACGTATTCTACAATAAAAAGGTGTTTAAAACGCTTTTTAGGCTTTTCATTAAAATACACCGTGTTCCATTTCAAAGATTAAAAAATTACTCACAAGTAAAATATATAAATGCCTTTTGTGTAAAGAGCAGAAGAGATAGGTATAGGGAACCCTATTATAGTTTTGAAGGGAATCTACTCCTGCGTCAAATTACGACACTATATACGGGGTGTTCCATTCAACTTTAAGAAAATATTCAATTAAATGTGTGTCAAAATTTTGAGGCAATTTTTTTCGCCGCTCGGAATAATATTGCATTAAACATTTAATGTCATAGTCAATTTTAACCTTTGAGCTGAGCATTTGATGACGAGCAGCTCGTTACACGTTACAGGGTGAAAACAATTTTTGAATTATGGTTTGTATTTTTAAATTTCCCGAAATTTCTCAGAAACGGTCAGTTTCAAGTATGGGAAATATAATAGTAACTCACCTTTATTTTGTCTATGGTATTTAAAAATATAAAAAAATATGGGGTGTTCCATACGAAGAAATATGGGAGTCACCCTGTATATTTCAAAATAATTTTGGAATATGCTCCTCATGGACCCACATATACCTGTGCTGGAAGTTCTTTCCTGACACTCTTCATTTCTCGTGGAAATACTGAGGCGAACATCCATTTATGGATGTTTCCATTTACCCGCATTGCTGCTACTACCCGTGTTTGCTCGATTACCTGTTTTGATTCTATTACCTGAGCTGCCTCTGTTTTTCTACCTGAATTGTCATGTGTTGAGTTTTGCTTCCGGGGTTAATCGGTCTGTTTGCTTTTGTGAAGCGATAAAAGAGATCTCCATATTTTTGGCCTCTTATTAGGTCGTTTTAAAACTTTGATAGCCTCTCTGATTGTTCAAGAGTAGAAGTTTTCATTGCTTTCAAGTATTTTTGTTTTATCGAGATTGATGTTGTGTCCTGTCTGCAATACGTGTTGGAAGAGAGAAGATGTAGTGACTTTTTTCTTCACTGCTAGTTTGTGTTCATCTTTGCGTATGTTGATTCGCCTGTTGGTCTGGCCGATGTCTTGTCACAATCGTGGTATGGTACTTCATACACTCCTTGGGACTCCAGTGGTATCTGGTCCCTAGGATTACGGAGCATGGACCTGATTGTCCGTTCTGGTACGAATGAAGTTGTTATGTTGTGTTGGCGAAGAATTCTGCTGGTTTTGTCTATTGTTTCAGCAATATATGGTGGTGTGGTTGTTTTAACCGGTGTGTCTCGAGATTTCTGCTGTTTCCGTGTTGTCTTGGAAGCCGATTTTATACTTTAAAATGAAAGGTAATTTCCAATTTTGCTAATATTTTTGATCGGAGACACGAACATCACAAGCAACCGTGATAAATTTAAAATACTTTCACAGATATTGTTTTGGAAATGAACTCTTGGTGAATCATAGCTACTTGTTACGAAATTCAAAAAGTTAATATATCGGTAACAACGCTTTAAATGGAATTGTTTGTATAGATAACGGCATTTTCATGAGATAAACTTTCTGAGATCATTTTCACAAATTAATACAGGGTGTTTATTGAACATGCGGCAAGGATTTAACGAACTGTTTCTTGGACTATTCCAAGTATATTTTGTCCTTTGATGATTTTTGATAAGGTGCTCCGTATCGAAGATACGAAGCGAAAAATAATTCTGACGATAAAAATTTATTACCAAAAATTACATGTAATGTTTCATAATCTACAAGAACTATTGAGAAAGACTAACTTCTGTTCGGATGGAAGAATCCAATCTTCTTCTCATCGACTTCCGAACTCTTTCAAAAATACTGGGATCGTTTCTAATTCAAATATCTAGGTTTCATGTTGGACAAGCATCTGTTAATGAGTAAACATTTCACTTGCATAAAGAGAATTTTTTTTGAAGAAATTATATTTTTTCACAAGAATGTCTCAACAGTTAACTATGCAATCACGGATAACTATATATAAGACCATAAAATGAGAACACTTCAAAAACTACAGAATCGCGCAATGAGGATTATTCTGAGATGTGACAGGAGTACCCATATATCTTTAATTTTAAATACTCTAGAATGGTTATCTATAGTAAGTAGGCTTACATATTTAACGATGATTTATATTTACAAAATGTTGCATAACCTTCTACCTTCATATTTTGACAATTTTGTAATTTTTAATGATCAAATACATCAGTATAATACTAGAATAAAAAATAATTTGTATGTAAATAATCAAACAAAAACGTTCAACACTAAAACATTAATTTTTAAAGGATTTAGTAAGTATAACAGTCTATCTGAAAATGTATAGTCTTCTAACAGTTTTATTCT
This sequence comes from Leptinotarsa decemlineata, assembly GCF_025532065.1. Lineage (NCBI taxonomy): Eukaryota > Metazoa > Arthropoda > Insecta > Coleoptera > Chrysomelidae > Leptinotarsa > Leptinotarsa decemlineata. The sequence continues at coordinate 15,561,904 of NW_027412694.1, forward strand.
GTTCGAAAAAAAGTCTATTAGACCATTCAAGAGACCATTAAGGTGATACCAAATTATTATGTATTATTTTTTTTGTATTTTCAATTATCGTAAGTAAGACTACTTATCAAAAAATATCAGTAGATCTTTTTTTCTATTATTGTGTTTATATGTATATTAATGTTAACATTATTAAGATTGTTTTATATTAGAATGTATCATATTTGAATGAAGCATTTCATTTCAAATTGCCCAGATACACCCAGCAATTACTCGATTTTTCAAATCTTCCACATCTTTCACTGGAGTAATATAAACTGATGACTTCAGGTGGCCCCATAGGAAGTAATCGAGGGGTTTTAAGTCCGGTCATCGAGTAGTTCATAAATGAGGTCCACTTCGACCAATCCAGCGATCTGCGTATGTTACCATTAAAAACTCTCGAGCCAATATGCTAAAATGCGATAGTGCACCATCGTGCATAAACCACATTGCATTTCTTGTAACCAATGGTACATCCTCGAGAAACTTAGGTAGCGTTTGTTCCAAAAAGTTCTTGAGGAACTGGCTTTATCGGTGAAAAGAATAAGCGTCAGATTTGAACCAATGTGCGCGAAAGCCATTGACAGAATGCAATACGTGGAAGAGAATCTGCAGGAAGAAGTGCCTGAACTCGTTATATGTGATATGCGTACAACAAATAGTCTCTAAGAATGTTCCAAATCGTTCCGTTACTTACATACAATTCGCAATTTTTCGAGTAGAGGTACCTGGATCTTCTTTTATCATGGCCAGTACGTTCTTTTCTACTTCTACCGTTGTTACTATCATTGGCCTTTCTGGTTCTCCATTTCACTTTGATGCTCCTGTTTCATGAAATGGTTGACGTATAATTTGAAATATTTTTCTATCAGGCACATTAGGATTAGGAAATCGTTCACTGTACAACCGTCTAACTTCCAATGAATTGCCATCAGCAAGTCCCTAAATGAAATGTTTGTTAGCCATCTCTGTTTTACTATAGCCATTCATGATAGAGGACTTTACTAACAAAACTTAAAATATCAAACACAGAAAATACACGCCAAATAGACAAAGTCAATCAGTTTCAATCTCTTCGACACATACAAATAAACACTCACGAGATATACTAATGAAATTGAATGTCTGCAGCCGTTTGTAGTGAACGGAATGTTGTTGAAAGGTACCAACGGAATTGTCAGATTTTTTATTACTTGGTACAATGTAGTACGCTATACTTTTATTCCGGCTACGTTAATACTAACAACTTTAATATACCTAATATGGTGTGTTATGCTGATGATACAAATGCACCAGTAGCCCAGAATGATCTGAATTGAAATACATCAAAGACTAATGCTATGTTGATTACTCTGTGAGGACAAATTCTAAACTGTAGGCTTTTTGATGGTATCCCCAGTGAAATAGAAATGATTGATGCAAACTTAATTTGGACCCCACATATTGACAATCTATGTACAAAACTGGGAAAATTGTGCTACTCTCTGAGGTTTATGACACATCATTGTAGTGAAGAGATGCTGCTGATCCTATATCATGCTAATTTTCATTCCCACTTGAAATATGGCATTTAAAATTGGTGAAATTGCTCCTCTGTAAATAGAGTGTTTACTCTACAGAAATATGCCATACGAATCCTGGCAAAACTAGGCTCTAGAAATTCGTGCAGACATTTTTTGAAAGAATTGAACATTTCAAAGGTGACAGTGACCTATATCCTAGAAGCCTGTGTGCACGTTTTTAAACAAAGATCTAGCAATATGGCTGAACGTTTACATAACTATAACACTAGAGGAAAACAGTTGCTAATACCAGTACGCCGTCGTACTGCCCTCTTTCACAAAAGTTATGAAGTGAATGGATGCAATTTTTCTAATATTTCACCCGAGACTGTGAAGAATTGTGAAAACATATATGTGTTTAAAAAAAATGACAAAACAATTCTCAATACAAAAAAAAGGTTACATTTTTGAAGAATTCCTCAACTAGATCTTAGAGTTTTTCTTTTTTTTAATCTGTGTGACTTTTATTCATTACTTATTGTGTATTGTAATGAATCTGAAGCCGGCTCTGATCGATATCTCAGTCAGCAAACGCATGTCTCATCGCGAAACAGTGGATGAGTCCAGAAATCTCCAGAGAGATCCGGAGCGTTCGTTGATGATATAAAAAGGTCGCTCTTCGTCCCAAGCAGTAGTCTGTACTTAGAAAGTGAATCGTGCGTTTAAAGAAAGGAATCTAACTGTGAAGATAAATTAAGCGTTAGTTATTAAGTGTTGTATATAAATTAGTTCTGATAGTGAAATATTGTTGAAAATAAATTTGATTAGGACAGTTAATTCTTTAATTCGTTACAGTATATACAGCTATATATAATATATTATGTAATGCGCCCATTGACGTCTTTCACAATAATTTTGTTATAGTGTACATTGAACCCAGTTTATCATTGTGTACAACCTTATGTTACGATACAATTTTGTTTTGTTATAAATTAAACATATTATTTATACTTTTGATAATCGGATAGTTTATTCATTTCCATATGCGCATTTATGTATATTTAAAACCTTCCTAACCCGCCTATGACACCAACTAGGTCTGTAAAGAGGTTGTGTTCTTTTTTTTCCTCACAAACGAGGACATATTGATGAGGACGGAAATTTTGCGAAAACATATTTTTCGACAGAGAATTGCTGAATGAAGTGATTGCCTGGTTGAATTATTTCGCTCGCTAAATACCTAGAAGGAATTTTCGAATTGGAAAGGAACTGTGGTTCTTTTTTGATATTGTGCAGTTTGGAGTATTTTCAGACAGTGTTGGGAACCACTGCTGCAAAAGCAGGATTTTTATAAAAAGGGCAAATCAGTCAGTATTTTCTCTCAATTTTCAGAGGAAGATGTTTGTCTGTTTTGTGTTGGAAACGCCATCGATTATTAGGAGGTTAGTACAGTATTTTCAAACAACCTTGTTCAACTCAGCTATGGAACTCATAATAAATTTTGTCCTTATTTTTCTTACTTTTTGATTATTGTCATGAGAATATTTTTCTTCAGAGTGGTAGAATATCTCTAAGAAAGGCGTATCTGCATCAGCTTGAATTAGGGAAATTAAAATCGATTGCCAATTCATTCTCTTGAAGAAGTTTCCTTGACTTTACCTTTAGCTCACGAAAAAGGAGCACCCGGAAAGCAGCTAAGTTTAGACTAAGTTATTTGAATAAAGAACCCGGTGTTTATTTATTTCCTATATAAAAATGTACCTCACTGAGATAAGTGGTGTTAGCTTTTACGTGACGTCACATATTAGAGAATTTTATTAACTGTATTATGGTAGTGGTGATTGAGTAATTGAAGTGAGGAATTGGCAAACAGAGGGTTCTCTGTATATCTTTTTTTATTATTGTAATAAATTCCCTTAGTCATTGCACATAAAATTATTACTTTTATGAGAAGTTAAATATTTTGATAGTGGGCTTCCCCAATAACTGGGCGGTTTTCCGGTTTTTAACTGGCCAACAAAAATTGGTGGCGCTTTCCCATTTAGTTAAAAATAATTTGTTTTCCTTGAATTAGTTGCACCCACGACTTAGTGCAAACCACTGACCTAGTCGGGCATGTCAGTGGTGTTTTGATTTTCGGCAACCCTATTGTAATTTAATTATCTCGTTCAAAAACATCCCATAGCACTTATTGATTGAAAAAATCAATAAGTGCTCAAGAGTTGGTAATATTATTATTACCAAAATTGTAAAATTCAAAAAAAATTTTCGCCCTGTATCTTCGAAATAAAGCGCCCTATCGAAAATAGTCCAAGTAATAGTCTCTTAATTTTTTGCGGCATGTTTAATAAACACCCTGTATAATCAATAGCGACTTTGGCACAGAACATGAACTTAACATAGACAAAATCTACTAGTTTCATTGAGAAACGAATTACTTTTGAATGTATGATGCATGTGAAATGATTATAATTAGAAAAGTGACGAATTTATAAAAGTATAGTTGCCCAGTGAAAAAATCATAACAATATATTTTGAAAGCTTTCTAGGATAAAGCATTGTGATATCAGGGACCATGTTAGTTATCAATAACAAGGGTATATTGAGTATTGAAAAGAATCAGTTCAGAACTTCTGTAAACTCAGAACTGGACTATCATTTGTTGGTTTTGTGTGGGAAACTTTCGATCTCCCTGTTTTTCTTCACGTTCTATTGTCCACAATCTTTGATGCTTACTAAGTACACAAAAAATGTGCCGAAATAACAAGATTGGTGCGGTGAAAGTATTGATTTCAGATCGTTATTTCAGCACACTTTCTATTTCGAATATCTTGATTCCACAGCTATAGTTACAAAACTAGATGAGAAATGTACACATATAAGTATGAATAAGTTATGAGCATCATCTACAAGTTATGTCTTCATATTGAAAGTATCGAATATGATTTTGGCATTTACACGATTACAGAATTGCTGATGCAGTGCAATTCGTATTTTATATATTCATGTTGTAACGCAATACAGTGAATATGATTTCGTTGAAAGCGATATGTTCATAGAGTAGATACTCATTAATTTCAGTCAACTTGTCACAGTTTGTGATGTATTTATTTCGTTACGAATACTTTACAACTTGGTACGATTTTGAAAAAATATTCACTTTACTCAAACTATTCATTTCTACTGATGCGTTATCATTACATTCTAGTCTAACATCCAATTATAAAACGACCTTCACCGAGCTGGTTAATTGATGAAAAGTTTTTTATATCAAATTCAATATATCAATGAATATATTGCAAATGGGTTAATTGAAATATTTCAGTTCAGAATATGATTAATTAAAAATGAAAAAAATTCAAACATTTTACTGGTTTGGTTAATAGACAAATTCCATAGCAATCGTAAGTATGAAGCCTATAGAATATATACACATCTTCACCAGTAGCAGGAGGTTGCATACCTCAATGAGGATTTAGAAGTAATTTCGAAATGGTGTCAGAGTAATCAGGTTCAATTCAATGCCACAAAAACCCAGGCAACGGTTTCTTCCAAAAAGGTGAATGTCTCTGAACCGATTATAATAATGTCAGGTCAGACAATTCCGCTTTCTGTTTCGATAAGTTTGTTGGGGGTTGAAATGGACACCAATATGTCTTGACACAATCATGTCGCTGGAATTGCAAAGACTGCTTCTTAAAAGCTTGGGATACTGTTCCGAATCACAAAACTATATACACCTCAGCGACTTTTGATGCTTTAAAGAGCTCAGATCAGACCTTCTTTGGAATATTGTTCTCATGTATGGAGCTTTCCCCAAACATCTTCTGAAGCTGCTGGATTCCATCCAGAGAAGTGTCATCCGCTTGATTGGAGACGCAAACATCACTTGCCACCTTGACAGTCTGGAACACCAAAAAAAGGTTGAAGATTGGTCTCCTATACATACTTTCACGGGAAGTGTTCAAGTGACTTGGCACATTTGATTCAATTCAATCTCCAGCGATTCAAATCTCATGTGAATCACTACTTTCGCACAGGCACCGCTCTGAGAGCGCCTTATGGATTCTACTGTAGTGCTAGTGTTTTATCTCAAAAAAAATCGATACCAGTAACTTGCACTGCTCTGGTTAATGAATTTGAGTTAACTCAACTTGACGTGTTAGTTGACACGTTCCAACTGCAACTGCCGCAGTTGCAGTTGGAACGTTTGAAGATTATAACCAAAGAAGACCAAGCCAAAGCTCGAAAGCCAATCAAAACATTGACACCAGCTGTGAAAATCTACACATTCCTGAATTAAAGTTGAGTTGAAGTGAAGATTATTCCATTACAAACACGGTGGTATAGGGTTCTGGTATTAAAATGTTGCTGCGGGTGAATATAAGCGACAGAGAAGTCCCAGCGAACCATACCGTGCGAAAGAATATCATCAGTGCTACTCTCATCCAGTTGAGCAAAATTCATAAACTGAGGCACCAGTCAATCTAATAATAACACTGATGATCTTCAAACAAGACTCAACCTCTGACGGAAGCAAGAAACTCTTTCGAAGGTTCGAAATAGATGAACAATTCAATCTAGCAGACCACTATTATAATATTCATGCAGTCATTGTTCACTATGGTTCAGGCGTTGAATCTGGTTATTATTACGCCTTGGTCGAAGACGAAACGGACTGGTTTAAGTTTGACGATAGTCGTGTCACGAAGTATTCTGGCGATGTATTGAATCTATTCGAGCCTCTGGAGACACCCTACATTTCGTTTTATAAGAGAGAGGATATTTTTAGATCAAGATCTTCAGATGATGTGGTGCTGCAGGTTTTTCCGAGTTTTCCTGCAACTGAAAAAGCAAATGCGCCACTGGAATCAATGAAGTTGCCCCGGAGCGCCCATAAATTTTTATTGTTGTTTTCATTTTTATCGTTATCTTGAATAAACTCACACAATAATAAAAAGAAAAGAAGTTAATCATGAATATCATCACGAAGAGGCAGATACGAGTATTATTTTTCATACCTTTGAATCAGTACCAGGCTCAAGAATTTTAATTGAAGCCTCTGATACTGAAGTATCGATTAATTTGTTAGGAAATATGCACAAAATTTCCAAATCAGAAATTTGGCTTGTCAGTATAGCAACAAAAATGACTAATAACCAACATCTTGATTGCATTATTTGTACTGATTAAGCGTTTAAGTTGGGATCCAACTTATGCCAGTCTTCCCGCCTTCCATGCGTTTACAGGTTGCGATTACACGGCAGCATCTCACATTGAAGAAAAAATGAAAGCTGTTAAGATATTTAAAAAAATAAAAGATATCAAACACTTTTTGCGTCATTAACAGATGAAGCCGATATTTTCATTGACGAAAAAATGAACACCGTTCAAGAATTTACCGCCATAATGTATGGCTTCAAGAATTGAATCAAAGTTAATGATTCAAGATATCGCATTTCACTACAAAATTACTCTGCCAAAGAACACAGCGAACGGTGTAGAAAAATAAATGAAAGGCTTTGACTCCAACATTATACCACCATGCTGGATATCTTTGACACAAACAATTACGAACGAACTATTTGCGAAAAATCTATGTGACTCAATGCAACGGATCCAGTATGCATGAAATTTGAACCTGAGAACTGCAGTTAGTTCTTCTTTGAGGATAGAAGACTTTGTGGAAACAACTGAAACAGAAAGCGATGACGAAGAATGTTCTGCATAATTTATTACAATGAAATTTTCGTAAAAAACACAGCATCCTCATTATATTACAGTAAGATCACTATCATATATGTATCTCTATCACCTTCTCATTTACCGAAGATGTATATATGCAAATGTCACACAAAGTATATACACATACACATATAATACTAATTTATTAAAAACATATTTAAAAAGCGTCCTCCTATGTTACTACTATGTTTTCTATTTCAATATTGAGCTACTCCAAAATAATGCACAGCATTTAAGAGTCTATCGCTATCCTTTTCATTATCATTGACAAATAGGATAAGCACTGTCTTTCATTCTATGGATGAACTACAAACATCTGCAATGCTGCGTCCTCTTCTATCGCAAGGGAGCTGGGAACTCTCCGATACGCATGTATTTCCGACGCAGCAATATTTTACTTTTTATAACTCGATATCCAGAATTCAGGACTGATTTTTCGCAAAAATTAGTCAAGCCAACGTTTGCATATTCTCTAGGTTTCATACTTTTGATTGGTATGGAATTTGTTTAATAACCAAACCAGTGAAATTTTTGAAAAAAAAAAATGGAATTGTTTTTGCAATATATTTATTGACATATTTAATTTTATACTGGAATTCTATATCATCCCAGAATGTTGAGTTAGCTCTAGTTCTTTGATGGAGAACAGTGCGCCATATTCCACATGACGTCACTGTCCTTGTTTTGATCCCCGGATCAAATCTTTTCATTCACTACACTGCAGGTATTTGTAATGGCATAATTCAGTTAATATTGTATTATTACGGGAACCAAACGTGTGTGAAATCTCAGCTGAGTCTGTTGAGGTTGACAGGCTCGAAATTCAGTTTCAGTTTCAGTTTCACATACCAAAGTGAAGTTAGTAGCCACTTTTCAGCAGTGTCGGTACCATCGCCATGCGTCCGTTGGCTTCGAGGTTGATTTCTATTGAAAAATCTTCGTCATGGACCCCACACCTTTCTTTTGGCCTCTTTTTCGAGAGAGCCATTTTCTTGATCGTCCATAACCGAGAATTGGGTCTATCGAGATACACAGCCGGCATCAGAGTTCTCCCTCCCATGTGCTCCGGGCTGTCGGTCCGGTTTTGCATCATTTGCTTGGGTAAGTGGTGGCGCAATTCACCAAAGGCCTAATATACTAGATGGACACAACTAAGGTTGCTTCGGACGGGTCCTTTTCCCCGAAGGCCCGATACATTCTGGAAGGCGCGACACCATTATCAACCCCACACCGTGATGTAGGTCATCAATGGGTCCAAGAATCATGTGCCCTCAGCAAGCACAACAGCCACGTGAGAGATTGTTCTTGTTGGAAACTCCACGACAAATATCGTCTTGCTATGGTGGTAGAAGGACTACATCTTTGGCTAAGACGTGCCTAGCGTGGCAAGCACAAGCAGAATCGAGTACATGACATTCAGAAGCGTCAATAAGTATTCATCACCTGAATAGTTCAATATTATTGAATAGATTGTGAATTATATGAATCGTTTTGGAACTGAAAAGAGAGATTAATTTTCGAGAAAAAAAACTTTCTTTCTCGCTACTTCTCTATCTCTATACAACAGATAGCCCTTCAGAACCAATTATTTTCACACAAAAAAAAACTTTCGAAACGATAACTTTCATATGCACATTGAATAATTCAAAAATCACTTTTTCATATTCAGTTCGTATTCCAAATTTCAAATAGATGATTATATGAAATATGAACGAGTAACGATATAAAATTTAACTTACATGGAAAACTATCATTGAGTTTCACTAGTTCGGACTTCCATTGTCTACTATATAAAATGATTTGAAATCCCTGAAACAGGTAAAAAAGAATAATTAAAAAAGAATAGTTGAAACTAACAATTATATTAAGCAACAATAAACCTGAAATGAAGATAGTGAAATAACCTACAAGTAAAAATATAATAATTGAATAAATAAAAATTAAAGGAATGAAAAAAGAAAATAATAAAAAAGGTAAAAAGTGTAGAGATTCCAAGTCACGTTAGTTCACGACGTTTCGATTGTTGGTATCTACAATCGTCTTCGGGTGATGACTTGGATTTCAGTCATCACCCGAAGACGATTGTAGATACCAACAATCGAAACGTCGTGAACTAACGTGACTTGGAATCTCTACACTTTTTTATTTTTTTATTATTTTCTTTTTTCATTCCTTTAATTTTTATTTATTCAATTATTATATTTTTACTTTTAGGTTATTTCAGTATCATTTCATTTCAGGTTTATTGTTGCTTAATATAATTGTTATTTTCAACTATTCTTTTTTCATTATTCTTTTTTACTTGTTTCAGGGATTTCAAATCATTTTATATAGTAGACAATGAAAGTCCGAACTAGTGGAACTCATCACGAAACATTGTCAATCACCTTCAAAGAAAACTATCATCCTCAATGGTGTATTTCGAAGTTTCGAAGAATTTATGGATATAGCCGTTACTACGGGGTAGGAAATCATAATGAAGAAAAGAGAATTAAAACTTTCTATGTTTTTCACCACTTTTATTTGTAACAAATGTTACTGCAGTTTCGTCCTCTAAGGACATTTTCAAACTTATAATAATAATAATAATAATAATAATAATGTTTGTTCAGATTCAAATCACAAAAAGAAATAATACATTCAGTTGAATAAACATTGTAGAATTTACAGATGCATCAAATGTTGCTTGTTATGTGGTGAATAAGAGATCCGAAGAAAAAAAATGAATATATGATAAATATTAAAGTGTGAGAATGGATTATATATAAAGGATATTTGCATAGGAAAATAAACCACTTGATACATTTAATGTAAAACAACATAAGATAATATAAAGTCACGAATGTCAGTATAAATATAAAAAGTTGTCAGTTTTGACATTATTTAAATATAAAATCAAACACACATAAAACTAAATTGACAATTAAGTATAAAATCACAATTGTAAAATACGCGTACTAGTAATAATATTTAAAAACATGTTGATGAAAATGGATTTGATATATATATATAGGGTGTCCCTGGACTTCCTCTTTTCCTCTCGGGAATGTATAGATGGGGTCAAAATATCACCAGTACTTCATATAACTTTTTTTCCTAAAAGTCTTCGTAACCAAGTTACGGGCCCTCGAAGTTACAAAATGAAAAATGTTTTTCTTTGATAACTTTTCAAGTGAATATTCAAAATCATCCAAATTTTGGTAATTGACTAAACAAATGAATTCCGTCGATGAGCTTTCATGCAGGAGTCAGTTGTTTTGCTACAAAGTCAGGAACGGACTACCCCCGATGGTCCACACCCCAAAACTTTGAAATGACAGATATTTTTCAATATTTTTCAACAAAATAAGGTTACTTGGACAATTTTATGAATAAAAGTACTCGTGTGGATAGTCGATCGGAGCAACGAGTCTTGATAAAAATGTAGTTCTACTCGACGACATCAAACCCGCTCGTCCACCATTATTTGAAATGAATAATTATCAAAGCAGAAATAATAATGATAACGTTAATTCAACAACATTTATAACAGGAATAATACAAAGTATGCTGAAATGAAGTCCTAAACAAAAAGTACAGTACCTATATGGTACTGCTATCACAATTGTGCTATCACAATTGTGATATGCTATCACAATTGTGATAGCAGATATTTTTTCAAAAGAAATATCAAGTTCTGTAGATTCGTGGTGTTTTTAAACTAACAAGCTACTCTACTATGAAATATCGAATTCATTCCATATTTTGTATGTACATAATACGTGTGGAATAATCACGTTTCGTGTTGATCAGTTATCTGAATCTCATGAAACTCAACATTCGAATGTTTCAAATTCTTCTTCACAGCTAAACTGTTGAGGAGTTTCACTGATAATTATAATTTTATGGGAGAAATTCTTTAACACGAATCTAAATTTAGCTGAAAAAACGCACATCGCAAAAAATATTTACTATACTAATAAAAAGCAAACGAATGAACTACAAAAACGGCTGCACATGATCAGGTGAAAAATATCCAGAGAATAATATTTCTTTCACATATGTTGACAAAAAAAACCTTTTAGGAAGTTTTGATAAAAAATGAAAAACTGGAATGCGATTTTGTTTTGTTGAGAGGTGCGTTGTCATATGACTATCATTGTATTGTCAATATTCTATAGGATATTTTGAATTTTTTTGATATGGCCAAACAGTTTACATTCAATGAATATGCAGATATGCATGTATTTTATGGACGAGCATTTTGTGATGCTGCAGAAGCTCGTCGTCTGTATTCCGAGCATTTTCCCAATCGAACGGTACCGTCAAGAGAAACATTCGAGCGTGTCGATCGCAACTTGAGGGAGACAGGTATGTAATAATTGATAATTAATTTGAGCACGTTGTTTTATTTCGATATTATTGAAGGTACAGTTTTGCCAAAACGAGGTGGTGAGGGCGGTCCTAGGACTGTACGTACCGTTGTATTGGAGGAAAATATTTTGTAAGCCGTCGCTGATGATCCTTCAATGAGCATCAGAAATCTATCAGAACAGTTCCATACATCCAAGTCCACTATTCATAGAATAATTAGGGAACAACTGCTCCACCCATTTCACATCCAGAAGGTACATGCCATGACACCTCAAGATTTTCCAGCACGACTGGAATATGCCAATTGGTTCATGGATAGGCAAAGAGAGGATATGACTTTTATTAATCGAGTTTTATTCACTGATGAAGCAGATTTCAGTAGAGATGGTGTTATCAACTCTCATAATCTCCATATATGGGCCGAAGAAAATCCCCATTGGATATTGCAAACCAAACACCAACGGAAATTCAACGTGAATGTTTGGGCTGGTATCATAGGAAACCATCTTATAGGACCATTCGTTCTACAGGACCGATTGAATGGAGAACGTTATTTGGAGTTCATTCAGAACGATTTGAATGGACTTTTGGAACATGTTCCATTGCAAACCCGAAGAGATATGTGGTTTATGCATGATGGCGCTCCTCCTCATTTTAGTTTGATTGCCCGTGACCATCTGAACCATATTTTCCACAATAGATGGATTGGTAGAGGTGGGCCATATTCATGGCCATCGCGGTCTCCGGATTTAAATCCATTGGATTTCTTTCTGTGGGGGCATCTTAAAATCCTTGTTTACGCTACACCTATTCACACAAGAGATGCATTGTTGAATAGAATAACATTACATTGTGAAGCCATACGAAACGACCCTGGAATGCTATTTCAAGTACAGAGAGGGTGTCTTCGCAAACTAAGAAAATGTATAGGGAGAGAAGGTGGTCATATCGAGCAGTTTCTGTAGCGGATTTTTCATTTCTGTTTGCTCTTGAGACTCTTGAGTTTCGTTAGTTAAACGTGTTTGTATTATAAAAATTCGTTATGAACATTTTACTTATCATTTCCATTTTCCTTAAAAACTAATATTTTCGAATAATGGTAGACATCTCAGGATAAATGTTGTTGAATTAACGTTATCATTATTATTTCTGCTTTGATAATTATTCATTTCAAATAATGGTGGACGAGCGGGTTTGATGTCGTCGAGTGAAACTACATTTTTATCAAGACTCGTTGCTCCGATCGACTTTCCACACGAGTACTTTTATTCATAAAATTGTCCAAGTAACCTTAATTTGTTGAAAAATATTGAAAAATATCTGTCATTTCAAAGTTTTGGGGTGTGGACCATCGGGGGTAGTCCGTTCCTGACTTTGTAGCAAAACATGAAAGCTCATCGAAGGAATTCATTTGTTTAGTCAATTACCAAAATTTGGATGATTTTGAATATTCACTTGAAAAGTTATCGAAGAAAAACATTTTTCATTTTGTAACTTCGAGGGCCCGTTAGTATATGAAGTACTGGTGATATTTTGACCCCATCTATACATTCCCGAGAGGAAAAGAGGAAGTCCAGGGACACCCTATATATATATATATATATATATATATATATATATATATATATATATATATATATATATATATATATATATTTACAAAACGATAGTGCCCATATATACACATATATACATACATGTATGAGCACATATGAATTACAGAATTGTAAGTGGACAATATAGCAAAGGTACGTATGGTTTTTTTCCATCTACTCAAATAGACGTAGAAGTTCAAGTCTCTGACTTTGAAGAATATGCTCTTTCAACTCTTTCTTGAAGCGATTGATATTTGAGATAGATTTTATATTTTCAGGAATTCGGTTGTAGAGTTTAGACGCAAAGTAATTAAATGATCTTTGTGTAACGACCCTGACCATTAGGGGTGTAGTATACTGATCTCTTTCGCGGGTGTGGTACTGATTTGAAGAAAGCGATGCCGTATGTCTATTTGTATGATATTTAGTACTAGATTACAAAAAATACAACTATCGTATGTCTAACAGACGAGTTTCGTTGTAAAATTTATCAGAGGGATACCTACCATTTTTAGAGAATATTAATTTAAGGAAACGCCTTTGCATAATTTCAATTCGAGTAATATGACTATTTAATGCTCCTCCCCAAACTACTATTCCATAGCGGATATGACTTTCCACAAGCGAGTGGTATAAAGATATTTTAGAGGTAGGAGTTCTTTAAGTTTCCTAAATTTTAATAGACTGGCCCTCAATCTATTGACGGTATACTAAATATGAAGGTCCCATTTCAAATTGGTGCCTAGAATTATTCGTAAGTGTTTGATATTATTTTCAGGAGAGATGTGGAAAGGAGTATCAGTTTTTTCGTTAATTGGTCGAACAGGGGTGCTCCAGCTGCATTACAACAGAATGGTAGATACGCGTTTTGTCAATATTCACCGTCAGTTGTATCTTATTCAGCCAATATTTTATGTGGGAGAATTTTGATTCGAATTTTATTTTCAAAGAATTCCAGTTATCGGCTTTGTAAAAGATAGCGGTGTCATCTGCGAATCCGACTATGTTTCCGTTGCCTAATGCGAAAATTTCGTTAATATATATGTTGGATAGTATTGGTCCCAGCATGGAACCTTGAGGTACACAGTCGATCACCTTATCACTGCTCAATATATCATCGATTCTTACTGCTTGGCTCCGTCCTGTTACATAACTTTAAAATATTATGCATTATAATGTATACATTATACTTATACATCAATGTATTAGTAATGTATTATACATTAATGTAAAAGTATAATGTAATGTATAATGAGTATTATAAGGTATGCATTGTACTTATATATTAATGCATACATTTGAAAATATCCTTCTAGGACGAAACTGCAGTAACGTTAGTTACAAATAAAAGTGGCAAAAAACATAGAAAGTTTCAATTTTCTTCTCTTTATCCTTATTATCTCATTCGCATCATTTGAATAACAAGACAAGGCGAAGCACTCATGAATGAATTCAACACTGGACTGGGCTACAAAAGAGTGTACTGAAATCTATATCTTTACTAACATTATAAATGTGAAAGTTTGTGAGGATGGATGTATGTATGTATGGATGTTTGTGGCTCTTTCACGCCTAAACAACTGAACGGATTTAGATGAAATTTAACATAAATACAGCTTATACATTGGAATAACAAGTATTGAGTAACTTAGAAAATTTCTTGTTCTTCGAGAATTATCTTGAAGTGCGCTACCTATACCGTTACAGTTGCATGCAGATAATGTACTGTAAGATTATTTATCTTAAATAGTTCTAAATAAAAGTCCGCGATAGCATATAAATTCCTTTCATGTGGTAGCCATTATAATATGCAAAATACTGACCCATACATAAAATTAAATTGGATTCTTTGTTTAGAATACACATTTCAGAATTTCTGTCAAACTCTTATAAAAATTGATAAACTATTTGTTTTGAGTATTTAATATAGATAAATTTTGTGTTCAACACTAAGTAATTTGGACGAATCGTTCAAAAGTGATCACGATAAGATTAACTTTACGCAACACAGTAGGCCATTATGCGTCGCGTCTACTGTAAGATGATGGGCGACGATGAGCGAGGGTAGAGAGGCGATCAGAACAATGATCGCGAGAACGCGATCCGAACGCTGAAAGACGCCTGAGGGCAGATGTCGTTGACGGTTGTGTTTGTTTTGCGAATTTCTCTCAAGGTGACATAATTTGATGTTTGAAGCTACTGCTTACCCAGTGCAGTAAGCATATTTTTCTAGTAACTGTATTTTTAAAATAAAAATATAAATTACTAGTTGTTGCCCGCTCTTATACTAACGTACAGCCGAGGCTACTGAGTCAAGAATCTTAAAATATGCAGGTCGGTTTTTTGTATAGCGTAAATGAAACTCAAGAAAGGGAATCAGGAATTTTGAAGTTGGAAACCTGAAGTTTTGGGTTGATAAAAAAAATTGT
Organism: Leptinotarsa decemlineata; assembly: GCF_025532065.1. Taxonomy (NCBI): domain Eukaryota; kingdom Metazoa; phylum Arthropoda; class Insecta; order Coleoptera; family Chrysomelidae; genus Leptinotarsa; species Leptinotarsa decemlineata. The sequence goes on from NW_027412694.1 coordinate 15,577,549, forward strand.
AACTATTTAATTGGAATGGTCTGTCAAAAAACTCGATGTGACAAACCAAATTCTACGCGGGCGAAGCCGCGGGCAATAACTAGTAGTTTATATAACAACGATAAAAATAAAAACAACAATAATAACTAATTGGCTTTCCGGGGAGACTTCATTGATTCTAGTGGTGCATTTGCTTTTTTAGCTGCAGGAAAACCCGGAAAAACCTGCAGCATCACATCGTCTGAAGATCTTGCATTACTAATGTCCTCTCTCATATAAAACAAAATGTAGGGTGTTTCCAGAGGCTCCAATAGATTCAATGCATCGCCAGAACACTTCGTGACACGACTATCATCAAACTTAAACCAGTCCGTTTCGTCTTTAACCGAGGCGTAATAATGACCAAATTCACCGTCAGAACCACACTGAACAATGACTGCATGAATATTGTAATAGTGGTCTGCTAGATTGAAATATTTATCTTTTGAGAATCTTCGAAAGATTTTCTTGCTTCCGTCAGAGGTTGAGTCTTGTTTGGAATTCATCAGTGTTGTTATTAGATTGACTAGTGCTTCAGATATACTTGTTTTCTTATAACAGTCAGTTAGTTTGCCGCATGTTCAGCAATACAGTCGATCATCACCTGTTGAAAATTCCATTTTCAGATGATTTAACAATAAGCTTCGCACGGACTGGTTAATAGTCATATTAGGAAAAGCTAGATGAAATTCCAGAAATTCAGAACTTTTTCGCTACCTTTTGAACAATTACTACAAAGTGAACAAGTGAAGATTCTTCCAGCAAAATATTTACAAAGACAAGACAAGATGGACTGTACGGAATCAATCAATCCAGAGTGGTCAGGAGTATTGATTTTGCTTTTGTTTTGCTCACGAATAGTATTCAACAAGAACTCCAAGAATTCGGAACAATCCTCTTGTCGTCCTAACGAGTATCTAGTGGACTTCAAAGACTCCAGGAAATCGATTAGAGGGAATGATGATACATTCTCACGAAACTGCAGCTGCATGAACAGGTGTTTGAGTTTCATGAATGAGTAGGAAACATTCCCGTTCTCGTTCGTCATTAAAACCTCGTTTTTGAAATTCTTCGTCATGAACAACACTTGTAAAATGCTTTTCATTTAGCAAGTGTTTCCTAAACCATCCAATCCAATTTCCTTCTCTAGATTTCCAGGACAACTCTCTACTGATTCGTAAGGAAGAACACGTTTCACAGAATCTCCATAAGAACCATTTCTTAAGCTGCGATCGATCCTCCCAAGTGAAGGGTTTCGTAGAGGGATCGATTCGGCTCCTGCTTCATGCAGCTCTTTCACTGAAAGGAAATTAGAACTACGAGGACTGCAACTCATATTTGGGTGGCAAGAATGACACGAGTCCACTGACTGCACTGAAGAAGAAGAAGGTGGATCAGTCACTTGTGAGTTAACCTTGATAGGAGACTGATGAATATCCCCATATTTTGGCTTGTTTCGAAGAGATTTCAGTTCCGTACTGAAGTTAGGGCAATGCATGATCTCATCAAAATTATGTGATGGAGGAATAGTTCCAAGGACCGAAGCAGAATCGCCACGTTGAATAGCAACACTAATTATTTCTATCAAAAAAGAGGTAGAACGATGATCTTTCGTTGCTTGGCCTATTCTCCTTTCGAGTTCATGAACGAATAACAGAGACTCCGGGCCATAAACACCAAAAGTTTCAACTGCTACTGGATGGAACAGATAGTTGTTTCCAAGATTTTGGTATTTTTTTATTTTCAATTTCTCGCCAGACAATGCTGCAGTTACCATCATCTCCACTGGTACTTAAGGGTTTCAGAATCGCAGGAATATCCGCTGACAACATAGCTCGTTTCAATATGTCGTTCACTTGGTGATGTCGAGATGTACGCCCTGCACTTCTCTTGCAATTCAAACCATGTATACCTTTCTCATAAACAAAAGTATGAGGCACACGAATAGATGAACCCATCCTTAGTCCTACTGCTATTCTGAAAGATTCATAATCTAATAGTGTTCCAAGAGATGCAACAGCCAACAACATTCAGCCAAGCACCTGATTCCTTGATCATTGCTGCTTTCAGGCGAGCCTTATTGTATACACTTGTAGATTTCAGAAGTTTATCAGTTATAATGTTATAGTCTACATTGGTTTCAAATGTGTCGTTCAAATTACTAACTGATGCTGATATTGATATTCTTTCAGAGCTTTTAGGGAGTATTTATCTCTTCCTCAAAATTCTAGGCTTTCCATTATTCGAAGTCAGTTGTCGTAGATATAAAAGCGAAAAGAACTGCAATTAAGGTCAATCGATACCCGAGCAACATTACCAGAATTGGAAAATAGAAAAATGACCGACATTAACTACACAAAAGAAACTTGGAACAACTAGGAATGTTTCAGCCACAGTTATCTCAATGTAATGGCATGAAATGAAGAGAATGTCTCCTAGTTTTTCACGATCGAAGTTATTGCTGCACGGGTGGTTTTGAAGTCTTTCCCAACTCCTTCGATTAATAATGAGCTGAGATACCTCTTCTTTCGTTTGTTGCGTCGAGGAAAATGCGATTATCGACCGATGAAGGAAAAGTTGTAGATTAATCTCATCTCAAAAGTTGATTGATGTTTACGAAATATCCGTTAAGGCGAGACGAGGAAAGTTTTCCAATTTAACAATGTGTGGCCCGTTTGATATGATGTAGGGATTATTCCGTAGCATATGTTGCTAAGTACAAAGACGAAAAACTACTATATTACAAGTGAACAGTCTTGGGAATAAGAAATACACTATCTGAAGTGTTGAAATTTTGTTTTGAATATCTCCTCAGAACAGATGGTGTTCAGTTTTGAAAATTTTGAATTCCTTCTACTATAGATAAAGTAAAATCTCATGAAAAAATTTGAATTCTCATGGCCCTACATGCAGTTCATGGACATCTTGGTTGAGAAACTAAAAAAAAAAACCATAAAAATGCTTTAGATAAGTACGTGACAAATTCCTTTGGAGTGAATTCTCCAGTCTACGCTAATTATTAGGTCATTTCGAAAGTTGTCCGTTCAAATGTTATGTGTTATTGTAGCTCCATACTCCATATCCTAATGAATATTCATTTCACTGTGTCATGATATATACTGACCGATACAGAATTTTTATACCTTTGTGAATCATGCCCTGAAGAAAATAACGACAGCCGCCACTGGTAGCCACAAACCAACTGTGACGTAATCAAGGCTGCGCGCAACCTTGATTATTCTAGTATTCCACCGGCTTCGATGGAATTCCGACGATTTTTCTACGGCCTTTGTTTGCCAAATAAAAACACGATCCACTTGCCTATCGAGACAGTCAAATGGAAGTGACAGTGCGGTATGCAGAGGGATATAGTAGGGCGATAGACATTTGAGTAATAGTTGAAGTTTTAGTAAGTGAGTTTGATTATTGTATAGTGTAGTCAATTATTGGTGAAACCACGGGAAAAATAATTACAATATTCTATACATTGATGACAAATTTCAATTGTTTGTCCTTTTTCAGCTGATAACTTCATTGTGTCGTTGAGCGTTATGCCTATTTATCTCTATTCTGTTTAAAATCTGTTTAAAATCTGTTTTTCCGTTAATCAGCTGTCGCCCCCATACGAACGACAACTCTCAGAAGTTGAGAAACTTGTGCGAGCTAAGGACTAACGAGGTCTTACCTTTTAACGTGTGATTCCTATTAATTCGAATTGAATCAAAGCGCTGGCGAAACAGCCCGAAAAATCAATCAGGCATTTGGCAATGATAGTGTTGGTTTGCGAAGTTTCGTTTCGGAAATTTCAGCCTCGGAGTAGTCGACCTACAGTTATTCAGGATGAGGATTTGAGGACTCTGGAGTACCCATCACAAACGGTATATTTTATGGCGGAAGAACTGGTGTTAACTCCATTTTGTTTTTGGTGGTTTAAAACGTATAGGAAAGGTCGAAGAGTTCGAAAAGTGGGTGCCCCACGACATAAGTTGTCACATTGCGGGGTCTGTTCTTCTTTGCTTTTCCGTAACCAAAACGATCCTCTTCTGAATGGGATCACCACGAGTGATAAAAAGTGGATCTTTTACGACAAAAGGGGACTTTCTGGACAGGGGTTGGACACTGATGATCCACCCAGGCATTTTCCAAAGGCTTGAAGCCATCAAAAAAGACTATGGTGACTGTGTGGTGGTCAGCGGCTGGTATAATTCACTATAACTTTCTGCAATCGGGCCAGACCATCACAATCCCTTTATGAGAAAATGGACAGAATGTACCAAAAATTGCGTTGTCAGTAGCCGGCACTGGTCAACTGAAGAGGTCATTTCTTGCTGCTTGATAACGCAGCAAAAATTAAATAATTTGGCGTCTAAGTTCTGCCTCATCCACTATACCCAGTTGGTTGGCGAGAGGTCTATACCCAGACCTCCCGCCAACCGACTACTTTCTTTTCAAGCACAACTTTCTTACCGGTAGAACCTTGGCCAATCAACAAAAATGGCCTTCGTCAACTTTATCGAATCCCGAGCACCGAATGGTTATGATGAGAGAATTATTCACTTGTATTACGTTCGCAAATGTGCAGTTTCGAATGGCGATTATCCTGATTTAATTGAATGAGTATTTACTGAGATATTATAGTTCAAATTTCACAAATTACACACGAACATAGCTCTTAAAACGACCTTATATTGATTCGGAAGTCTCTATTTCTAATGACTGCATCATTTCAGTTATGAATGAATGGACTTCAATACTTTTTAGTCATACGATTTGAGTTTCATAAATGATGGTACAAGCGAGAATAGTTGTGTAAATATTTTCTTCTAGCAAATAATACAAAAATGAAAATGAAGAAAAACATAATTTTAAGGACCACAGCTCCAAGGAATATTCTCAGTACGTTTGGTTCAACTCCCTACGTGGAGTAATTAGAACTTGGTTGTACTGAAAATTATGATTTTCAGATAATGATTTGTAAAAAAAATTGTATGGGGTATCTGTTCAGGATAAAATGATTGCTGTCAGTGATTCCAAAATCTGAGTAACAGAAAAAAATTCGTTTCATTTTTTTATTGTTTTCTTTTTCACTCACACGAAATATTAGCACGCGATTTTTCGGCAACTTAGTTTCGGTGTTTCATTTCTTGAAAAATTTCAGATTTCTGAAATTTGGGCTTTGCCTAAAGCTTTGAAGAAAATAAGTATAACCAGTCTAATACCTTCTTGAAAATGTGTTCATGAGAGTGTTATTTTCACTGTACAAGAGAAGTATTCCTGATGAATTTATTCTACACCAGATATTTCACTTCCATATTTGAAAATAATGTTGCAAAAATATCATTCAGGTTGACAAAAGATGAAAAGGCACCCCTTAACCCAAACTGCAGTGTAATATTTGCTAATGCATAAAAAACTACAATGTGAAGTTGCGGAGGGAGTGAATAGATCCAATTGAAAGTAGCCATTTGTCAAAAACTCATTTTAATGCGATTCGAACCCTCCTTTGAGGAAAGGCAACTGATACAAGCTGGAATTCAATCAAATCAAAAGAAATTAACTTTAAACATTCAAGCCAGTCTCGAATATATCTACACAGTAGGTTGAATGGACTGACGCCTATCAGAAACAACTACTCCCCTGGCTAATATCACGAAGGGCATTGGATTATATACGACAGGCATCAGTGCAGGAATCTTTACAGTAAATTTCCTGAATATGCAATTGGCAATACAACTGAAAGAGTCGACGTTCAATTTTGGAACGGGTACACTTGCATACCGGTTTCGGGCTCATTAGCCATCCGTCAATGCAAGATAGTGACCAACATCGACCTGAAGTCAATGATATTCCATAATTGAAAATCGGAATTCTTTCAGAATACTTCATTCCTCTTCCTAAGTTGGAGCACAACAAAATCTCACTCCATCTAGTGGATGAGGCACTAACCAATTGAAAGGAAGGAAGGAAAACTTTCTTATTAGTCAGCGGGCTATGCTTGAAGACTTACAGTGAACAAATTTAAAGAAATGAACTTTAAACGTCCAAGCCTAGGAGGAATGAAATACTCTGAAAGAATTTCGATTTTCAATTATGGAATATCATTGACTTTAGGTTGATGATGGTCACTATCTTGTAGTGACGAGTGGCTAATGAGCCCAAAACCGGTCTGCAAATGTGCCCGTTCCGAAATTGAAGGTCGACTCTTTCAGTTGTATTGCTAATTGCATATGCAGGAAATTCTCTGTGAAGATTCCTGCAACTACGCCTGTAGGATATAATCCAACGCCCTCAGTGGTATTAGCCAGGGGAGTAGTTGTTTTCTGATAGGCGTCAGTCCATTCAATCTACTGTGTAGGTGTATCCGAAACTGGCTTAAACGTTTGAAGTTCATTTCTTTAGATTTGTTTACTGCCAGTTTTCAAGCATAGCCCACTGACTAATAAGATGGAATTTAATCGTTGCGAACTACTCCTGAATGAATTATCTCAATATGAATTAGTAACATGTCAACGTAAATAGTATGAAGTGCTCATTTTGAAATATAACGTTCATGCCTCACAGACGATAGGAAAAGTTTTGACAAAGTAAAACATGATTGTTGTGGTATGTGGTATCAAAATGTAACATCCAATTTTATAATGTACGTCATTCAATCCTAGCCTAAAATCTGATGAGGGGGAAGGGTCCTAGAATAGTTCAAAACATTATAGTGTTTTTCAAATTCCAACTGTAGAGTTATTGTAATAAATATCTACTCCTTTAGGAGAGAACTTTATTTCAAAACCACAGTAGCGACATTTACCACAGGAATAATGGCGTAAATTTATAATTGTGCCAGTTGTGTTCATTTTCTGTCCGAAGCACCGCTTTGTATATTCTACTACACTCATAACCAGACGTTACTGACGTTGAATAACACTGTCACCTGTACAAATGATGCAAAGGAGCAAATCACTGAATACGATATTTGTTATCGGAAATGCAACTGTGTGAAATAGTTTTTGTAGGCTATGCTAGAAAACTCATTAAAAAAAAAGTTGTGAAAAATATGATAGAACTGACCGATATTTGATGAAAATCCATCTTAACGCGACACATGTTCCGCTATACAATAGTATCTTGTGACTGTCGAAGGTGCTATTGTATAGTGAAACAAGTCTCGTGGTTTTGTGAAATTTCAAATGGAAATCTCACAATGAAGTTTGTATTGACACGCTTTAAGACATATACACTTTATTGTCCAAGAAAATACAATCTTATTGACAAAACTTGTTAAAAAATCTGGTATATAAGAGAAAAGAAGCAATTCAAAAACACAAATACACAGAAATACAATTCGAGCAAAACTAAATTCACATATCTTATAGATGAAATATAACAATAGAAAATAAAATTTAACAAATTGTAGATAAAATAGTTTGTACAGTCCCTTTCAAAAGATGTAAATAACAAATATATACCACTTGAACATAAGTTCACGTGCAATGGCAATAAAATAACATATATCCCAGTATAAAATATGATTTAAAGTATAGGTGTCAATATAGACAACAAAAAAAACACCTATATTAAATCACAGCAAAGTTCCATTGTAATATTCATCAAGATTTCTGAACTTTTTATAGCTTTTTTCCTTCCTAATTTCGTAAGGTATGTCATTATACAGCTTTTTACTTTCACAAATTGAAGAATACTTTGTCTGGCTTGTTTTTGGAACAGGAAGATGTATTTTATTTTATGTTACTTGCCGGGTTATGTAATTTGCAGGTTCCGGAGTTCCAACCATGTTATATTTTTTGTAAATCAGGCAAACAGTTTCAAGTATGAAAATACAAGTAACAGTGAGAATTGTTTCTCTCAAAAATAATGGTCTGTATGACTCACGTACTCCCACCTTACATAAGTATCTAACCGCTCGCTTTTGCAAAACAAACACTGAATCAAAAACTTGTGGACTGCGAAATCCCCAGAAGCCAACACCATATCTCAGGTGGAACTCAATCAGGGAATGATATACCATTTTTGATGTGGATGAACTCAGTTCATTTGAAACTATTCGAAGTGCATAACATCCTGATGCCAATTTTTTATTCAAAGCTGAAATATGTTGATCAAATTTTAATTTGTTATCCATGAAGATTCCCAGGAACTTGGATTGCTTTTTATTCTCAAAAATTTGTCCATTCAAGTATACATTGTTAATATTGAAGCTGAAGGTGGGTAGGTTTATTTTTTTAACATTGAAGCACAAGTAGTTTGCGTCACACCATGTTTTTACAACTTCTAAATCACTAGAGATAGTTTCTTTCATTATAGATTTTTTTTTCCATGCCAAAGGAGCGTGGTGTCATCCGCAAAGATGGTAAAACTTCCTTGAATTGAGAGAGTCACCAGGTCATTTACATAGATAGGGAAAAGAATCGGGCCTAGTACTGATCCTTGTGGTACGCCTCATTAGATATCCTTCGTATGTGATAGTTTTTCGTTCACTGTTTTCTATCACTCAAGTAAGACCCGAACTAGTCATTACACACTCCTCTCAAGCCATAGTAGTTCAACTTCTGCAAAAGAAGTTCATGATTTACACAATCAAAAGCTTTGGAGAAATCGCAGAATACTACAGCTACGGCCTCACCATTGTTGAGATGTGTGTAGACATGTTCAAGAAAAGAAAAGATTGCATCATTTGTGTCTTTTGCCTTCTGAAAGCCAAATTGACAGTTGGTAAATATATTGTATTTACCTTTCACCATTATTTTATGATTTTTGAGAGTGTTGAGGATTCATATATAGCCATCACTAATGTATTCAAAGCGGAATCGGGAAGGTTATTTGAAATTTTTACTGAAATTTCATCAATGCCTATTGCATTTTTGTTTTTATTTTCTTTCAAGATTTCTTTCAGCTTTTGGGCCTTTATGGGCCCAAGGGGAATATTTAAACAATAGAAATTTCCTAAAAAATATTTTATATACCGACGAAGCCACTTTCACTACAAATGGAGTAGTATCATCACAGAATTGTCGCTATTGGGCAGCGGATAATCCTAACTGGGTAATAAACTGTAAAAGCCAGTATTCCCAAAAAATCAACGTCTGGTGTGGGATATTGAATGAACGAATTATTGGTCCTTTCTTTTTTGAGGAAAACATTAATGTGCAGAGGTTTCTAGAATTATTAAACACAGAGTTTTGGGATGCTATTCACGAGCTGCCAATCAATGAATGATCAAATTCAATTGTCCAGTTAGATGGGTTTTCAGTTCATTATGCCAGAGCTGTGAGGCAATGGCTTAACGAACATTTTCCAAACCGATGGATAGTCCGCGATAGTCCGTTTATAGAATGGCCACCCAGATCTCCAGACCTCACAGTTTTGGACTTTTCTCTCTGGGGACTTCTCACACAAAAGATTTACAAAACCGCTCAAGAGATAGAAATGAACTTTGTGCAAGAATTCGACAGGTATGTGCAGATATTAGCCCTCAGGAACGTAATCAGAAATATTCGTAAGCGCTACGACACATGTATCGAAATACGTGGTGGATTAGTAAAGGTTACTAGAATATGAGTTAGAATTAATTATTGAACTGAATCGAAACATTTCAATAATTAGTTATTAGTTACGTTTATTAAAATTTTTTGCTTCATTGTTAGTTGAATTGTGTGAATGTAATTCCGTTATTTTCATTAAAACTATTTACGCTATTTGTTTTTTTTTATTTGGCGGCACTACATTGTTGAAATCATAAAAAAATGATATATTGTGACTGTTAGCTCTGTGAGTTTTAGAATTTTTGAGTTGTCATAACTTTGTTAATAATGAATATTTTTTCATGAAATTTTGGTCACACATATTTATAGGCACTCTAAATCCAGTGGCGTAGTGATTTTTTCAATGAAAAAATCGCTAATAAAAAAATCCCGATTCTCGACTAAGAAAAAATATCGTAGTATGCCCTGAAACTTCAAACATTTCAAATGTTGTCCCAAGGTAGACCTTTCAGTACTTGACATTTAAAAAAAATATTGAAATCGATTCACAACTTCAAACTTTAGGGGGGTGTTTCCATTAAAAATGGGTCACACTGTATATTGACGTGTTCTGGAATTGGATTTGATTTATTTCTCAGACTATTCACTATGGCCCAGTTTCCTTTGATTTTATTATCAGCTTTGTTTATTCTACTCTTGTAATGAATTTCTTTTACATTTTTAATTACATGTCTGATATTTGTTGAAAAATGTTATAAAAAATTCATTGGTAAAATATTTTTGTATTGAGTGAAGCGATCTCAAGTTGGTCGCAGAAATTTTGATGCCCTGTGAAATCCACGATTAATTCATCTTTTAAATTTTTATTTTCCGGTTAGGAAAACATTCCTCAAAAAGTCTGGTTAAAATCCAAAGGCGCCTATAAAATCGCAGTTTGCTCGCAATTGTGTTTAAATTTGTTAAAATTTTTGGAGCTGTATATTCCACCAAACTTGAATGATTTCTTTGAGTTCTTACTTTCAATAGGAAATTTAAAAATTATACCTTCATGGTCTGATAGACCAGCTGGGATCACCCTGCACGTCAATTTTTCTTCATCCAGGTTTGTGCAAATATAGTTTATATTTATAGTTATATTAACTTTACCTGAATGTATGTATGTATGTTTGTTTGTTTATAACTCTCAAGTTCGAGATCTGTATTGACAGAATTATCGACATTATTGCTTGATCTATTCGTGGACAGATGGTGCTGTACGTAACCTCCTAGATATAATTCGAACTCACTTTACATGTATTTCTTCATTTGAAAAAAGTATTTTTTATTAACACGCGCGCCTGCTACCTTATTTGTAACCCTCCTTTGTGCGCCTGCTACCTTGGGCTTGGTAGCTGATTTTCAGGCTTCTTCTCCGGAATCGGAAAACATCAATGGTCAATATACGGCTGATTGATCCCAAAGGTTGAATAAAATAAATATAGTTTGAAATGACTAAAAAACACAGCTTTTATAGCATACGAAACTGAAATATGATAAATAAATATAGTTTAAGGAACTAAAAGATACGCTTTTGAAGAACATCGAACTAAACAGTTGAAAATATTTTTTTAAATAAGCTTAAAACAATAACGAACGAAAAATACTAGTAGAGGAGAGTTGCCAAAATCGTACCGTCACCTAAATCGTACCACATCAATTTTAATACGAAATAGAGTGACTACAGCGTTCGTGCGGTGCTACCAGCAAGTACTGCTTGATTGTAGTATGGAGACTAAGTTTGAGGCGTGTGCGGTTACTCTTTAAGTTGTTGTGAAAGATTTCCTGTTTTGGAACTGGTTGATAGTGTTTTGGAAACTTTTTTGTAAAAATGTAGTGACTTCCAAGGTACGTACTGATATTATTCATTGATAATTTGTAAAACTAACACTAATATTGAGTGTTTTAATCAGCCGATCCACGAGTGTGTGATATTAGAAATAAGGTAATGTTTTCGGAGAGTCCTAGTTGCCTTAATCGTACCTTTTTACGCTAGTTGCACACACACCGATTTTGGACGGCCAGTATAAAATCGGCCGATATTTTATTGGTAGCGGGTGCTTGCACACTCACCAGATTTTTATCGGTCAAACAATCAGTTGCTTTGTTGCCGTAATTAGCACGCACTACCAAAACGAAGTTAATGCGTAGTAACTACAATTTCACCAAGCATTCGAGACTGGAATGGTCGATAAAAAACCGGTGAGTATGCAAGAGTGTATTTATTTATGTACGCCACCACTTCCCGGTACTGCCGGCGATACAGTGGCAGAGGACGGCTGCTCACCGGTATTTTACCGGCGACGATCACCGGTCGGCGTGTGTGCCAGTTCCGTTCCCACATGTGGTTCACTATTGGAATTTGGACGACCGGTACAAATTCGGCCGTCTGAAATCGGCCGATATTTTATTGGTAGCGGGTGCTTGCACACTCACCGGATTTTTATCGGTCAAACAATCAGTTGCTTTGTTGTCGTAATTAGCACGCACTACCAAAACGAAGTTAATGCGTAGTAACTACAATTTCATCGAGCATTCGAGACTGGAATGGTCGGTAAAAAACCGGTGAGTATGCAAGAGTGTATTTAGTCATGTACGCCACTACTTCCCGGTACTGCCGGCGATACAGTGGCAGTGGACAGCTGCTCACCAATATTTTACCGGCGACGATCACCGTTCAAATAAATGAAGTAGCCTACTTGATTGTAACACAATTTTTGTGTTTCAGAATGTCAAAACGAAAGTATGGAACGTGGAATGAAGATGATATGAAAAGAGCTCTAGCTGCTTATTGGAACAGAGGTATGGGTTTAAATCAGTGCTGTAGACAGTACGGAATTCCAAAACCGACACTCAAGCGTCATTTAGACAGTAAAAATATGAAGGCCAATGAAGGTACCAAAGCTATGGGACGTTTTCCTACATTACCACCCGATGTAGAGCAATAGCTTGTAGACCATCTGAAAAAACTAGAAGCGTGTTTCTTTGGGCTCACAATAACGGACGTGCGTAGACTCGCATTTCAAATTATTAGAAATGGTATTCCTCACGCATTTAATGAGGAGAAACAGATCGCTGGTAAAAAATAGTATTACAACAATGAAACAATCTCCCTTCGTGAGCCTCAGGCTACATTTTTGGCAAGGGTACAAGGGTTTTCTAAAGACAATGTCAAAGAATTTTTTGACATTTTGAAAAATACTATTGATGAAAATAAAATTGATGCAACTACTATTTTTAACATTGACGAGACAGGTGTAAGCACCGTACAAAACAAATATCAGATGGTGATAGCTGAGAAGGAGAAACTTGCTTTAGGGTCGATATCTAGTGGAGAAAGAGGTGTCAATACAACTGTTGTGTACTGTTCAAGTGCAGCAGGGATGTATATTCCACCCCTGATTATTTAAAAAAATGAGGATGTGTAATGAATTGATGGTTGGAGCTCCACCTGGAAGTTAAGTTAATGTGTCAGAGAGTGGATGGATAAATTCAGATCTGTTCGTGAAGTGGCTCCGTCACTTCATTGATATTGCAAAGCCAAACAAAGAAAGAAAAGTTCTTCTCCTCCTTGATGGCTATTCTACTTATTCTAAGAACTTAGAAGCATTGGTAATCGCTCGAGATGCTGAAGTAATTATGCTGCAATTACCAGGACACACAACACACCGACTGCAGCCATTAGGCAGGTCATTTTTCAAGCCTCTCAAAAGTTATTTTGCCCAAGCGGTAGAAAAATGGCTGCGAACAAGTCGTGGCTTGAGAGTCATTCAATACCAGATTTCACAATTAGTAACTGAAGCATATGGTAAGGCTGTGACGATTGAGAATTCGTGTAACGGATTCAAATGTAGTGGTGTGTGGCCCGTTGACTCCTCCATCTTCAAAGAGTCAGACTTTTTTCCAGCAGAATATCTCAACACAACTTCAGATCAGAATCGAAAAGACTGTGAATGTTTAGATCAAGAGAAAACTTGCTTGGGTGAAAATCAGACTCTTGATATTGAAGTAACCTCACCTAACAGGCCAACAAGTTCAACTTCAAAACTGAATGTTTTGATCGAGGAAATATCTCCACTTCCGAAACCAACCAAAAAGAGAAATTGATCTAAACTCAGATCTAATTCAAAAATGCAAAAAGCAGTTATATTTACCAGTAGCCCCTACAAAAATGTAATTGAAGTATGTCACGAGCTGAAATTGGCTAAAGAGAAGGCCAAAGAGCTCCAGATGAAAATATGGCCTTTATCTGAAGAGATGAAAGTGACCGAGACACCGATAAGAAAAAAACAAAAGGAGGCTGTCCAAATCTAGTAATCTTAAACCAAGCTGAAACTTCTGCCCAGAGTGACATCATCATTGAAATCGAACCCGAAGATTGGTTTTGTTCGGTTTGTGAGGAAAATTCAATCGAGGACATGGTGCAGTGCATACTTTGTGATAAATGGGTTCACGAAAGTTGTGTCGGCTCAAAGACAAAAATCAAGAAATTTGCTGAAACTGTATCTGCTTCTTAATAAAACACAGATCAAGGGAAACACTTTGTATCTGAAAAGTATGAGAAAATACTGCATTGAATAAAAGTTTCTTCAACCATTCTTGCCATTTCATTGTTTCATTCACTTCATTTTCAACTTTATCCAAGGTGGTTCGATTTAGAAAGTTGGAGGTACGATTTGGGCAACTGGTTTCCTAAATCGTACCGATTGCATCGCTTTACAAAAAGTGATTCACCTTAGTCTAATATCACCATATCAGATACTGAAATTTAGATTTACCTGTATAAATAACCAATACTTCTTAGGGTTACGGTACTTTTGCACAGGTTCTCCCTATGAGGTGTAAAAAAAATAAAATGAAAAAGTGGTACGATTTAGGTAACTTTCCTCTATTATTGTGGGAAAAGCATGGACGCTTTGTGTCATATTTTTTGTATATCAAGCGCTCATCGCTTTTTTCCCAATAATCCTAGTATTTTTCGTTCGTTATTGTTTTAAGCTTATTTAAAGAAAATATTCTCAACTTTTTAGTTCTATGTTCTTTAATAGCGTGTTTTACAGTTTTTCAAACAATATTTATTTGAATAACTCAGTATCACTTGTGCTAACTGAGTTGAACTTCGCCTTTTGTTATGTCAGCAACTAGATCTGTAATTTATGTGAATATTTGTATGTAACTAAAGCTGGGAAACAATAAAGACGATTATTATTATAATGAGCTTGTTTTGAAAATACTGTTACATCAATTTGGCTTCCTAGTAAGCAGTACGCCTCATGAAATTGAAAACCTTCTCAATTATTCAGAATACAATTGAATCTTGCTCTCTCTCGCTAGCTCTATGAGCTAATCTATCTGTTACTGAATACTTGTACTCGTATACGCTGTCTGTTAAAAAAATAAGGCGAATTTTAATTTTTTTCATTCATTATTCATCATTGTCTATTTTGTCACCTTCAAAATAGTCCTCCTCAGATATAATACACTTGTGCTAGCGTTTCTTTCAATCCTCGAAGCTGATCTGAAATACACTTTGTGGTATGTTTTTGAGCTCTCTCAGCGAATCAGTTTTTATCTACTCAATCGTCGCCAAACTCGGTCCTTTCATAGTTTTCTCCGATCTTGGGAACAGATTGATTGCGGCGTTTGGCCAAAAAATTACGAACAAGCAATGACAAATGAGCAGGTGCATCATCGTGATGCAAAAGACATGAGTTATTTTTCCACAATACAGGACGTTTTCTTCGTATTGCTTTTCGCAAGCGGTGCATAACTTCGAGATGATATCTTTATTGAGAGTACGACCATGTGACGAAAACTTTTGACGCACTACGCCACGGCGATCGAAGGAAACAAAGAGCAAAACCTTGACATGTGATCGAATTTGACATGTATTTTTCCATTTTGGCTCTCCGGGCTCTTCCTTTGGGACGATTGAACTCTGGTTCCAATGTCAGGTATCGTTTTTCTCCAAAAAGATAAATGTCTCCGAACCGGATATAATAATGTCAGGACAAACAACTCCGCTTTCTGCTTCGATTAGTTTGTTAGGGGTTAAAATGGACAGCAATGTGTCTTGGTACAATCATGTAGCTGAAAATGCAAAGGCTGCTCCTCAAAAGCTTGGATACTGTTCCGAATCAGAAAACTGTATACACTTCAGCAACTTTTGATGCTTTATAAAGCTCATATTAGACCTTCTTTGGAGTATTGTTGTCATGTATGGAGCTATCTCTATATCTCTGATTGTGAAGTTCTTTGCTTTCATGTATCCTAAATTTGCAGCTATTGCGAGCATTAATAAACCTAGTTTGGTTTTCGGCAATGGGATTTTTGCGCCACTGCCGGTAAGCGATGTTTTTAGAGGCGACAGCTTGCTCGCGATTTTTGTTGAACCAAGGTTTGCCGTCTGAAGGTCGTTTTATTGAAAAAGAAATATATTTATTCATGGATGATAGAATAACTTCGGTGACTTTAGAAGCACAAGTTGATGGATCTTTAGAGCTGAAACAAACATCTAGCCAGGGAAAATTTCAATAATGGTTGGGAAGATCCTCCCATTCATCTGATCTGTAATCGAGAGCCACTTCACGTAGTATCATCACGATTTGCATTCAGTTTCAGTACTGTTTTCTGCGAAATATCTACCTATATTCGTGATATTCATTTTCGTCTTCCGATGGAGGATCAATTATATACTTCCACGCAAATATCAGTGAGAGAAATATTGAAATACTGTTCAGAGACATTTGAAAAAAGTATTAATTTCTCTTTTCAGGGCCAATGAAAATGATATTGATGAAACTACTGTGAGTTTACTCAAAATTTCAATAATCCCAACCATCCTATAAGAATATCTTTTCTATTTTATTGTGGGCCAACTGAAAAACTACAACCGACTGGAAACGAATCCAGTAAATGAAATACACAAACATATTTACACAACGTCAAGGAAACCGTAAATTTCAAGGAACGATTGGGATGCCGGGGATATTTTCAGCTAATATTTACTCGTTCATCCAATAAGAGAAAATATTTACTGTGCAGACATTCTTTTGGAAGTCGATAGCTTTAAAAAGATCAACTATGATTCGATTCAATGGAAAACTTTGTTTGAATAATCAGTGAAGATTGAGCCACTCGTTAATTCAGACGTTATTGCTCAAGCAATTACTTCAGTTTCCGTGTATCAAACTTTCGGCAAATAATTTATCATTATGTTGTTGAATATTCCTCCGCACGAAGCCGATATTTGTAATCTCAAGGAAGGGCGCTCATCGGTTACAAATGATGTATCTCATTGAATTCTGCCATGGAGAACTAATAGGAAGTTTGGTGTGAGTAATTCCGAGGTAATGTCTTTCTGGAAGTTTATTAATTTTCGGATGTTCGAGAAAATGAGTTGGAAAGTTCAATAACAGATTCGAGAGAGGTGTTTGATGACGTGGAGCCAATACAGTCTGACAAATTCGTAAAGAACTAACAGATGGAAGAGTTCACACGACGAATTCTGTTCGTGGGTGAGAGAGAGAGAGAAAGAAATCTTCTGAATTTCGTTTGAGGTAAACTTGTTGGAATGAATTTTATTCAATATTTAATCTCAGATAGAAACTCTTGAATTTTCCTGATAGTAGGAGGGATTGAAATATTCACAATCTGGTATTGAAATTATTCTGAAAGGAAAGAGTGGGGAAACAAAGTATGATATTCAAAATCGAAGTGGTTATACAGTTCTCGAAAATAACGAAAAATAAATTGAATCTCAAGTTAACATTCATAATCATCATCAAGAGATGATTGGCTTTTCTATTGAATATTCTACTAACTATTGAATATTCTGAAATTGATATCTTGATCCAATACTATACTTCATTGATAATATCACATTCATTTTCCCCGTTCTTCAATTTTGATGTTTGAAAATCAGCAGCTCATCTTCGTCAATATTTAAACGTTTTCTATTTCGAATAAGATCTGAAAGAAGTTTCAGCAGTGGAATAAACAGAATGAAAAGCTTTAAATACCAGAAGTCAATTTTATAACTGCTAATCGCGTCGATTGATTTAAACTCAATTGTTGAACAAACAAACAAAATTCATCGAAGGAAATATATAGAACTGAAAGTGTACTAACCCAATCTTACTTTCAAATCACATAACTGTCCCAACCAGCAAAGTTTTTTTATGATTACATGATGTTGCAACAGTTTTATCTTATTAATATTTTATAATTACTTCCAAAATGCTAATTGATTGTATTAGATGATCGGTGAACACAATACACTTGTAGGCGTTTTATAAATTTGTCATAGAAACGTTTATGAAATAAAATTAAAAAACCATTATAAAATAGTCAGGAAATTATCACAGAAACGTTTTTATAACTAACTTATGAAACTTATTTTCCTATAAAAGTAAATTGTTATGTAGCAGTTTAATAACACTTTCCTGCGAGATTTTTATGATACTTATAAAACTATTCCAAGCTCATTTTATAACTGTTTCCTGTAGCTTTAATGAAATTATTTTATTAGAATGCTTTCAGACACTATTTTATTTTCATTACCATATTGTCACTTCAATGATAGTTTCCCAACTATTCTGTAGTATGATATAATCACTAAAATTCAAAAACAGTAATATAACTGTTATAAAATCAAATTGCTTTTGCTAATATATATTTGCTGCCACCAAGAATGGAATGCAGCATTCAAGAACAACCAGCTGACATCGATTCCTAATCACAGCTTTGAAAAAATCTTCAAAATTTTAGTTGTGTTGGTGAGAATATTTTTATTTAGTTATTCAAATAGGACACCATCGATATCGTGAAGGGAATTAGTTCTCCAGCAACTTCTAAATATTTGATTTTCATTGAGTACAGGTACCCTATGAGTAAATTCAATATTTTCAAGGCATTGGGTTCAGTAACTCAACCTTATTATTCACAATTTGGAAGACTGTGAAATACAAAGGGTTTGCTCTTTCAAGTTTCAGTTATTAGTTATCTATTTAGAAAACCTGAATATTTTTTTCTGAGTGAAGCAGTTTCGTGTTACAACCCTTTAAATGATGGCAAATTCACGTACGGCAAGGTATGCTTTACAGAAAGTATTCAGAAGTAACTCCTCGAAAAACTAATACCTACTGTCATATAGACGGTGTCCCATAAAAGATACATAATTCTGGCGTTTTCACACATTCTGTGACAACTTGTTTGAATGAGAATAACCCTGCTTGCTTTTTGGGTTGCATAAAATTGATAATTTTCTCTTGTTCTGTATCGTCTTTCTCCAGCATTCGTTCTAATAGTTTTTCTTCAGCAATTTGGTAGGTCATCAAATGACTTCGTTTTAGTTTATACATCATTGTGAACCAACTGGCTTCGTGCATAGAATTGAGTATAGTGAACATATATACCTAAAACGTAGATAAAATGAGTCAAATCCAGCTTCAAAAAGCTAATTAAAAGATATAGTCTGACATCAAAAATCTTCCCGTCATTTCCTCTAAACGCACGATAAATTAATTATCAACAATACTTCATCAGCGTTCATATAAGTAATATCTAATATTCACCATGTATTCAGTATTAGACAACGGATATGTATCATAAAAAAGGTATTATGTGACGACACCAAAGTGTCGTTTATTAGCAAAAATGTTGCCAACTAACAGCAGAGCCACAGCGGAGCAGAAAGGCAAACAAATATAACAGGGCCGTATTCTTAGTATTCTGTGTAAAAAAACCATCAAAATAACGGGGTGCTTAGTTGTGTTTCGAAAAAATATTTCATATAGAAATGAGTTGGATAGGAGTTCAGTTTTAGCAGCTAATCCATACAAGGTGATTCACTGAATTTTGTCCATTTGGGAGTATCTAGGTTTTCGATAATTTTGTGATATGAGCGTATGCGTTCGCGTTCAAATTCGATTGTATAGGTTCGCTACTCGCTTTCTATAATTACATCGTGACAGTGTTCATATCCATAAGTATTCCTCAGTGTAAATGCCTTTGATGTTGGGATGTTGACTGATTGACGTATGATTAATTTTTGTGGCGGGTTCGAATATTCTATTTATAAAAAAAATATATTTTTTTTCAATAAAAGAATGGATATTGGTTGATTTGGGCTAGTTTGATTTTGTTTAAGTTATTTCATTTCGAGGTGCTTCAAATAGACGAAGAAATGACTTGGTGTTCCATAAAAAAACTTTCTGAAAGCTTTTTGAGTCGCCCTGTATATTGAAAATACTAAAAGAAACACTTCAAACTATCCTACCTGACCTAGTGCTCCAATTTTTTTCTTGCGAAAAACAGGAAAAGATTATTATAATGGTTAAAACCCGTCGTTTAGCCTTTATAATCGATGAAAGAAACTTCATAGCCAAAACATCACAGACAGATAATATTTATCGAAACTATATATGAGAAATCTTTCATTCATACAAGCACTTTTGTAGAAACCTATAGCTTCAAAAGTAGTCCGACTCTGCCGCAATACCATCACTCCCAGAACTAAGTGTTTCTTAACAGTTTTATAAAGGTAACATAGTAGCTAAAATATGTTGAAATGCTTGCTACTGATACCAATTTATTCAATAGAACGACGCCAATCACACATTTTCTTCCAGAACAATTTTCTCTGAACAAATTTCCACAAATTCGTTGATTTCCTGAATATTTGAAAGCACTTATGAATACTTTCACTTGACCAATTCTACACCCAATCAATGAATGATTGATACCTACAATGCCCTATAATTCATGGCAGAACCAGGTTATATCACACAATGCCCCGTGATGAATGGAAATTTGATGAATGTAGTAAACATGCATTACGGTCTATTTGTTGTAAATATGTGTTCTTGTTGACATGACTTGAAAACAAACATATGCTCTGCATTGTGCGTTTCGAATAAAGATGTCACCCGTGAAACGTTAATTATATAGTGATGAATGATATTTGCGTTCATCATAACGAACTCACAAAGCTTGTGATATCAACTATTGAAAACTTTCTGGAGTAGTATGATGGATAGATATGTTTCAAACATTACAATTTACTTTCTTTAACTCTCTACTCACAACATTTCGCATTTTTCAGTTCGAAGCTATAAATACAGAAGAATTCATAAACCCAGGATCCCAGGAATATATCCATTCTCCCATTCTTTGGAATAGCTACCATGGAGTTAATGTAAAAATCATTTAATCTCTGATATTAAACATTGGCGACTACGACTAATGCTTCGTGGAAGAAATAGGTAGAAATAGAGAAGAAGGAGGAAGTAATTGAAGGAGTAGAAAAGAAATGACACGAAGAAGGTAGGTAGAATCGGAGAAAGAAAGAAAGGAAAAATACATTTCTTTCCTAACAATCAAATGGAAATATTTTGTCATGAATGGATTTTCCCATTGAAATATTTGGAATATTAGTTGTTTTGCAGAAATTTCTGTTAATAGTTACTGTATCAATCTTTTTTGGGAGAGATGAAAAAAAATAGAAGCAGATTTCGTCATGGAGTTGTACTTCATTGTGTGGGTTGGGATGAACAGAGTACTAGATGAAGCGCGAAAAAAATATCTATATCGCTAAATATGACGGACCACACAAAAGATGTAGTACAGTATTCCATAGGAAAGCGGAAAACTAAGGAAATCATGTATTACTGATATTTCAATATTTGATTCGAAATTTTTTTTACTTTTCTTACTTTCCTATGAAATACTCTCTTTGAAGGAAGCTATTTTCACTTTTACTCACAATCCACTTTTTCAGAACAACAATGACATATTCAAAAAGCAACACTCAATAGTAGATTAAAATCATATCCTCTTTGAAGATGATCACTTGGTGATCGAAACACGAGTCGAGGTGTTGAAAATAACGATTTGGTGTTGGGAAAAAACTCCAGTAATATATATATATATATATATATATATATATATATATATATATATATATATATATATACATATATATATATACAGGGTGTTTCAGAATTCGACGGACAAACTTATACCACGTCATTCCTCTTGCAAAATGATGAAAAATGAGGTGGACATGTGTGTCCGGAAATGAGCCGTTTCAGAAATACAGGGCGTTGAAGTTGCAAAATAAAAAGACCCTTTTCGTCGTAGCTCCCGGACTAAAAGGAATAAATTAATGAAACTCAGCAAATCGATTACGAGCTAGAATGTGCTTCCTCCAGTGGTATGTTTGCTTCAGTATCAGTAGCCAGTGGCGTTCCAGCGGGGTAATAGCTTATATTCCCCCCCTTATTTTTTACGCCACTGACTTTATATCCACAACCGTCTTTTTTTTGAATTCCTTGATCAATTTTACGTAAAAACCAAAAAAAAATTCACTATGAAAAAATCAGTAGTTTTCGAGAAAAATTGAGTTGAACTGATACGTGCATTCTTATATGGGAATAATCGATTAAAATAATCGAAATTCCAAAACCAAAATTATTTGAACACTTTAATGATTTTACCATTAATTTAGCGCTTGCAAGTGATGGTAATTATTGTGGGTTTTCTATCATCGTACCAATTTTTGTTATGTTTAGCATATTGTAATGACAAATCATAACTCTTGAGGCTTATTTTCGTGCTTGTCAATAGATTTCATTGTTGAAATGTTTTCATTGTTCTCAGATCTTCGAGTGACTTTGTGATCTGAAAAAAAGTGACTCCAAATAAAATTTGCGATCATTCGGAATCTCGACTGAGTTAGGCTCCAATAGGTTGAATGGACTGACGCCTATCAGAAAACAACTACTCCCCTGGCTAATACCACGATCGGTGTTGGATTATATCTGACAGGAGTCAGTGCAGGAATCTTCACAGAAAATTTCCTGCCTATGCAATTGGCAATACAACAATACAAGAGTTGACCTCCAATTTAGGAACGGGCACACTTGCAGGTTTCGAGCTCATTAACCACTCATCAGTGCAAGATAGTGGCCATCATCGACCTGAAGTCAATGATATTTCATAATCGAAAATCGGAATTCTTTCAGAGTATTTCATTCCTCTTCCTAAGTTGGAGCGAATAACAAAATGTCCCTCCATCTAGTGGACGAGGTACTGACCAACTGCATATCCGAAATTTGTCCGATTTCTCTGCATAAGAAAGAAACATTTTCTCATCAGTCAGTGGGCTACGCTTGAAGACTGGCAGTACTGGCAGTAAAAAAATCTAAACAAATGAACTTTAAACGTTCAAGCCAGTCTCGGATATACCTATACAGTAGGTTGAATGGACTGTCGTCTATCAAAAAACAACTACTCCTCTGGCTAATACTAATACTCTAATGCCACGCAGGGCGTTGAAAGAGTCGACCTTCAATTTAGGAACGGACACACTTGCAGACCGGTTTTGGGCTCATTAGTCACTCGTCAGGGCAATATGGTGGCCATCATCGACGTAAAGTCAATGATATTCCATAATTGAAAATCGGAATTCTTTCAGAGTATATCATTCCTCTTCCTAAGTTGGAGCGAACAACAAAATGTCACTTCATCTAGTGAACGATGTACTAGCCAACTGTATATCCGAAATTTTCCAGATTCCTCTGAATAAGGAAGAACAATTTTCTTATTAGTCAGTGGGCTATGTTTGAAAACTGATAGTAAACAAATATAAAAAAATGAACTTTGAACATTCAAACCAGTTTCGGATATACCTACACAGTAGGTTGAATGGACTGACGCCTATCAGAAAACAACTACTTCCCTGGCTAATATCACGAAGGGCCCGAAACCGGTCTGCAAGTGAGCCCGTTCCAAAATTGAAGGTCGACTCTTTCAGTTGTACTGCCGATTGCATATGCAGGACATTTTCTGTGAAGATTCATTCATTCAACCTACTTTGTAGGTATAGCCGAGACTGGCTTGTACGTTTAAAGTTCATTTCTTTAGATTTGTTTACTGCCAACCATATCTCATTGACTAATAAGAAAGTTTCTATATATTGCGTAAAAATGAGTTTTTATATTGATTACCTACATAAAAAGTAACTCAGAATCGTGGTTAATATTGCAAAAATTGAAAAATGCTTTCAAAAAAAATTTGTCAAGTTCGTAGAATAGCAGAAAGAACAAGATGTTGAGGATAAACGAAGGGCGTGAATTTGATATTATCTGTGAAAGTGAGTGCATCCATGAAAACCACTAGCAAGGATAGCGTAGTCTAGAAGGCAAATGTATTCGAAGGAGATTATTTGCTGCCTTTGGCTCTTGTAGAAGATGTGAGACAGTGCTGCAATGAGTTGGGTGCGTTTGATGAAGCAGTATTTGTCATTGCGCCTCCAAACTGTAGTTATAGCCCGGGTTTTTTTATGGAACTTTATATACCATAATGTTCCATTCAAGAGGTTGGCATAAATATATTTGGAACATTTCTTTTGCAAATTGCACATTATCTCAAATTGAATGATTTTGAATTATACAAGGAACATGCGTTTTGACGCATTTGCCATTGTGACGAATAGTGGCTATTTTTCAAGCCGAAATTCACGGAGAGATTTGAAGAATCCAATCTCATACACAAGTCAATAGAAATATTCTCGAACAGTCTACCGACGTTGGAAGCTCTTGGCTCCTACCGAGCAACGTCTAAATTGGTAGCAAATTGCCGAAAGCGATTCTCCTCGATAGGAAGACTTAACAGATTGTCTCTGGTGTGGATTCCAGGCCATACTGTCCTGGAAAGCAATGAGGCTGCTGATTTCCTTACAAAGAATGGTGCTGCAAGCAGCTTCATCGGACCAGAACCTGTCCGGCATCGCTTTAGGCTTTGCCAAACAGACACTGAACACCTGGATGAAAAGAAGATTCATGGATTTCTGGCAGAAATTTCCAGGATTGGCTCACTCTAAGACGTTTATTCACCCTTCGAAGCTTGATTCCAAATAGTTGTTGGACTACAGTAGGGTTGAACTACGATGTCTAGCCTTCTCACATGTCACTGTCATTTGAATCATCATATGCAGAGACTCGGACTTTCGGAAGACAGTGTGTATCGCCTCTGTTTGGAATATGATGAAACAGCAGAGCACATACTTTTTGCCTGCCCCGCTGAAGACCGAATCAGGTTTTCAGAGTTTGGCAGAGCATATCTTTACCATCTGACCTGAAAAACCACTAATGGGCTTCGTTATAAAGCTGGGTGTATTTGGTCGAGTGTGAATAGGTGTGAGCCACAATAAACCCTTGCGGGTTGCGGTGGAGGGTCGAATAGACCCAATCACTTTTGTTCTAACCAAAGCTAACCCTTGCAAATTGCACGTTATCTCAAAACGAATGATTTTGAAGTATACAAGGAACATGCATTTTGGCGCATTCGCCATTATGACGAATAGTGGCAAGAAAATAGAACAACAAATTGGATGGAAATCGGCAGTTGTGGCGATGGGTTACATTGAGTACTAGAGTATTAGCAATGAGAAGTTATGGAATTGGGTGTGTCATTGATAGAAGTGCAACCTCACTGACGCCAAGAATGTTAATGGTATTGAGATGAAAAACATTTCCAATGATTCAAAACTGAAGTAATATTATTTCAATCCATACCAATTGTATTTTTCTCATTCATGAAAAAATTGAGCTGCTGATTATCAAGATGACGCATTTGAAACACTTGTTAGCAATATTTCATTAGATGTTACAACGTTTACCTGTCAGATTATTAACTGAAAAGTTGACATTTAGAATTCATGTTTTTTGAATTGTCTATGAAGCCATGGTAAAACGCGAGTTTTTGAAAGTTGGATTTGAACACGTTGAGGCGTACTTTGGATGAGCAGAATATGGTACTAGTAAGAAATATCTTACTACATTGGCCCTCAGATTATGGCGAACCGACAACTCACATCTTCACTTAGAACATGTTCATTCGAATATTGTGTATATCACGGGCCGTTCCAGATATCAAACCAATTACTTTTGAGATTGGTTAAGAATGCGAATCATTTTCGAGAGCACGGAAAGCGAGAGTGAACAAGTGGAATGAGGGTAATAAGTGGCAAATTATAAGGTGTCATTGGAGTATAATTTCAAGTGATGGATTTTATTAGAAATATCACTTATTTATTTTCAGAGAATCTGTAAAAGAGTGATTCATTCTACAAATAAAAAGTACAGAACCTGAACTGAACACAAAAGTCAAGAAATTGCAAAGGAACACTGTTTCTGTACTGAATAACAATAATTATTTGGAGCAACTTTTGGATGAAGATCTTGCAAAAATGCACATTATACATTCTGCACAACCAACGTTAAACCTTATATTTCAGGGAAGATAAAATGAATTGGGAATAGATCTGATGTAAGAATTGTTTATGAAACAAAAATTATACTGAGATCTGCATTTCAACATACGAAACCCAACACGAAACAGAAATAACAAAAAAAAAATACTTTGTTATTGTATATTGTATATTGGTATTGTATATTGGTAAAACGTCAAGACTGCTAACATTGCATTAAAATGAATATTGAGATTATGTAAGCAATAAGCAATTAACTGGCTCAAAATAGTCAAACACATTTTGAAATCAGACAGTAATTATTAAGTTGAATGGAACAAGGCGCGAATGATTGCCAATGAACCCCACTCCAAGAAATGTAAGCTCAGAGAATCAGCATATATATCTGGAGGGAAGTGCATTTCAAACAGCTCCTCAGAAATAACCCGTACTTGGCTATCCATCTTGGCTACCTTGGCTACCTTGTACCACATCAATTGTTTTGAAAGTCAATCAACAACATTAACAAATTCAACATTTCGAGAAATTTTCTCAACATCTATTGAAGACGTTTTGGAAATGAAAGAAATTAAAGAAGAATCTACAAGATTCGTCAGATGTTTTTCCAATTTTGAAGGTGGAGGGACATATTTCAGCTGATAAACATATTTTTCTTCGTGAAAAATACTTTGAATTTTGAATTTACGCAGTAGCTTATCGGCATTTGTCCTTTTCACATCCATATGATGTTCTACATTACAATTTTTATTTTTTTAGACTGTGAAAGGTGAGAAAACCCAAAATCGGTCAATAAAAAATATTTTCCAGTTTTTGAATGTTCTCGAGTTCTTTCAAAGTTGTGGAAAGAAAATCAAAACAATTTCGAAAAACATTCAAATCTTTTTAATAATATGTTATGGCCTTGGGGTCATAAAACTTACTGTTTTTGAGTTTTATCTCTACTTGTTTTTCAAACGTCCATATAAGGACTCGAAGGGGTTTAAGATATCTGTTTTCTCCACAGTCGAATCAATATATTCTCTAGTTGATGGAAGTCGATTGAAAATTTTACTACTGATCAACATAATTTCCATTTTGCAATCCCGAGAGAGTTAAAGCTGAATGTGATACCCTCTCTAAACTTTTGTGGAACAGAAAGTGGAAAAGAAGCAGAATAATAAGGTTAATGATACGGGGCCTCCAATATACCTCCAATAAAGTTTCTTGGCGCTACATCCCTTTTCGAATTACCCGTTTGGAACACCAATAAAACAACGAATCGGCCTAGCCGTGCGGTATGGCCCTATTTACGTGCCCTTACCGATTAACGAGTGTTCCTTCGATTACTGATTGACTTATTTCGATTGAGATGGTCATTTTGTTTACTGTTGTTAACGAAAAAGATTACAGGGGTAGAGTTCGATGAACTTTTGTGTGCAGTTTAAAATTTGTGACTGTCCATATGGAAGATAAAAAGCTACATACTCCTCTGAGATTATTTTATCTTTACATTGATCACAAACTATGTAATGATAATAATAAAAATAACAATCGCTTTCATTTCTCACATTTCTCATATTTGTTACCATCAGCTAATGAAGAAGAAAAGGGCGAAGTTCATTTCATTTGAAGACAAGGTCTCCACTGAAAAGTTCTTCCACTCAATCCATAAAAAGCTGTCTCAGAGTTATCAAGCTTATCGAAAAATTACCATTATTACACATAAATGGATGTTTCAAGATTGGACAAAAATTTGTTCCAGAGGTAAGGAGTTGGTATATGGTGCATATTTGATGTGAAAAACAATGCTAGAATAATTCAGTTTTAAACGTTTTAAACTTTGGTAGCGTTAGTATACCTCTGAATCTTACAAATGAATATGAAAGCGAAATATGATTTTACGATGTAAATGAAAAAGTTTTATCTCCTTCATACTCAACTATCCAGCAGTAATTACTTTGTTTGAAATTCTACCACGTCTACGAACAACATGTGTAAGTAGTATTAAGCAAGAGTATTAACCTTTTTATACTCATGAAAACGACTCGTGATACATATTGTGTCCGTTAACGCAGCTGGTATAATAAAAAAAGACAAAACTAACTATTTTTACAGACATAGGTTTATATCAGTACTTAAAAATGTCTGATCTCTAAACATTCGACCTGAGGAAAGCGAAAGTCTGGCAGGCGCTTTGATAAGCCAAGGTCTTCAATGTTATCGAAGAATACTCCAGACATTGGCTCATCTTTGTGTTGCCGCAGAAGTAAGGTGATCTCTGCGGCTTTCATATGAGTTTTTTGCTGAATGGGTTCCAACTCTGTGACAGAGTTGTTATCGTTCAGTCTCGAAAACGAAACCTAGTTCATCAGCTGTTTGGGTAGCAAACCTAAAGAGAAATGATCCCAAACCCGCTCCCTCATAGTCGTGGAACATGCAGAAAAGGGGACCGGACCCCTAACGACTTTACTGGCTCCATCCAGTACCATTCTGTCTGTAGACACTCCAAGCTCCAAAGTCAAAAACCTTCCTGTTGTTGGGGAAAGTTCGATCGTGGAACGGATGATTTGGAATGCAAACTCCAATGGAGATGCATTATTATTCTGGACTTTACGTCGAGTTGATACAGTTCCTTCCAAGTCCACTTCACTACTGCAAACGAGTAGAGTAAGATTGGAACGGCACTCATATTCGTCGGAGCAACTTTATACTTCCCTGACAGTTCCGTTAACCAGATCTGTCGGAGTTTGTGTTGATATTACAATCATTATTATTTTACCGTAGTATGCGCTGGTCAGGCCCTATCCTCCGAAGCCCCGATACATTTGGAAGGGCGCGCCAGCCTTATCAACCAACGACCACTCCACACATCGTGGGGTAAGTGGTCATTGGGTCCGAGAATCATGTGTTCTGAGCAAGCGCAGTGAGCTAAGAATGACAGCCTTCTGCATCTGTCCAGCTAAGATTTCTGCCTCAGTGCGGCAAGCCGGTATGATTTTAAGATTTGCGAGTAGAAAGGGCACCTTTCCACTAAGGACTCCCATAATCAGAAGAACCATCTTGACAAATTCGTCCGGATAGGGTCTGGGGAGTTCGAAGAGAAAGTCTCGATATTTTATCGGATTTTTCTCTTTTTTTTTCCGACGATATTCGTCTCGCCAGGAGCTGAAAACTCCACGATAAATATCGTCTTGCTTTGGTGGTCGAGAATGACTACATCAGGCAGGCCCTGCACCTTGTGTCAGGAACCTCTATACCCATCACGCGACTGCGGTAGACACCATCCTGGCAAGCCATAATGAACCCCTCAGTTTCCGACTTCAGCCAACTCGACCTGAGGAAAGGGAAAGTCAGGCGCTTTGATAAGCCAATGTCTTTAAAGTTATATTTTGTGGTTTTTCAGTATACTCACAGAACATCCAATATTCCATTTTAACGAATTGGCTATCCCCAGCCATAACTCTACATAGGTATTATGAGAAAGGAGCTTACTATCAGGCAATAGAAGCATATAGTTCGCTACCGAAAGAAATCAAAAATATCACAGTCTTCAAGAAGTTCAGTCATTGAGCCATTGAGCCATGAAGGCTCAATGTTCAACTGCTGGTTAAGTTGTAATTTTTCACTAAAATGTCTGATAAATGATGATGAAACATTAATGTATTCTGATATTTTGTTTTGAAATTTCAATCACTGTTGAAATCAGTACTTACATTTTTGATGTAAAATGAGAATTTACTTTTCGGAAGTGTTGATTTCTGCAGAGTCCACTGTTGAGAACGTATTGCAATATGAATATTATCATTATTATTATTAAAAAATGATCCATTAAGATAGGTGTGTTAAAATTATCATTATAGTAATTGCTATGAATAGAACAAAATAATTTTCAATTATAGAAACGGCTAGGAGGAATTGATTGAATCCAGTGACGTAATAATGACCAGATTCAATGCCAGAATCACAGTGAACAATGACTACATGAAGATTATAATAGTGGTCTGCTAGATTGAAATTTTCATCTATTTGGAACCTTCGTAAGACACTGGTGATTCCGTCATAGGTTGAGTCGTGTTTGAAGACCATCAGTGTTATTAGATTGAGTGGTGCCTCAGCTATATCTGTTGTCTTATAATAAATAGTAAGTGTGATGCATATTCGGCAATACAGTTGATCATCACCCGTTAAAAGTTCTCTTTCCAGATCTACAAACAAAAGACGAGATAGACTGTACGGATTCATTCGATCCAGAGAGGTCAGGAGTATTGATTCTGCAATTTTCCTGCTCACGAAGAGTATTCAACAAGCACCCCAAGAATTCGTAACAGTCTTCTTGTTGTCCTAACGAGTATACAGTGGTCTTCAAAGACTCAAGGAAATCGGTTGGTGGAAAAGATGATACGTTCTTACGGAACTGCAGCTGCAGGTGTGTTTGAGTTTGGTGAATGAGTAGGATACATCCTCGTTCTCATTCATCGTTAAATTCTCGTTTTAAAAATTCTTCGTCATGAACAACACTTGTAAAATTCTATTCATGTAGCAAGTGTTTTCTAAATTATCTAATCGAATTTTCTTCGCAAGATTTTCAGGACAACTGAATATATTATACAGGACTTCATTTTTTTTTGTGACAGTTTAGCCCAAGAGGATAATGCCGAATGTATATATATATATATATATATATATATATATATTGATGCAACTAATTTTCCTTTATTTTGAGTATTCCAATAACAAATTCTACATAAAGGATTTGAAGCTTTATATCTTCTATTAATTATCTGCGAGCGTTTTCGACAGTTGGTAGTACTGTCATCATCTGGCACTCCTCAAACTGAACTGGTCATCCTGTTGTCTGTCTCTTTATACGGTCAAAGCGTCTCAAGTCAGGTATTTCAGGTACTTTAGGTAAATTTGCCTGTATTTCTTCTGCATCAGGTATTCTTCTTCGTGTTAGATCTTCTCTAGGAATGTATATGGTTTTGTTTAATATATTGAATGTGAGATCTTGTTGGGTTTTGATTTGTACTTGTTCCTCGATAAGTGATTTATGACTGTTGAATTTACGGATGTTCAAGTTTTCCCAAATGTCCATGCGGTTTCCCTTGTTGATTTGTTTTATTAGTTTTATTTTCTCTGGTGGGGAGAAATTATATTTGTTTTGTATGGCGAGTGTTGCAAGGTTTGATTTATATACTGTTGGATTTATGTATGCCTTTTTGTGCTCATTGTACCTTTGGATCAGTTTTTTCTTGGTTTGGCCGATATAGAATTTGTTGCAGTCCGAGCATTGTATACTGTATATCCCGTTTTGGTCTTTGTCTTCTTCTTTTTCATAGTTGTTTATTTTTTGTGTTATCTTCGTGTTCGGCTTGTAAGTGATGTTGATGTTCAGTGGTTTGAAGATGTTTGTTAGTTTCTTGGTTTGGTGTCATAAGTACGTAAATGCTGTCCATCGTTGTGTTGTTTTGTCTGTTGGGGTAGCTTGATTCTTGTTCTGTATTTTTCGTTTGATTCTGTTTCCTAGTTTATCTATTGTCTTTTGGGTGTATCCGTTTTCGTTCGCTATTTGGTATGTGATTTTCCGTTCTTTGTTTCGGGCTTCATTGCTGAGTGGTATCCTTAACATTCTATATATGAATGCGTTATAGGCAGCCATTTTGTGTGATGGTGGATGGTTTGAACTTGCGGGTATGGTGGAGCTTGTTTGTGTAGGTTTCCTGTATATGAAAAGGAGATACTGTTCCGCGTTCCCCGTGGGTTTACCAATAATTGACTTCACTATACAAAATTAAATTTATTTCACTATTAAAGATCTATATACCGATCTATATACCGTCATTAAATTTTTATTTTTTAAGATTTTTCTCAAATTATACATTTCGTGAGTGAGCTGGCGGAGTCGCTTTGTAACATATATGGTATGTTCGTCCCATCTCATATGGTGATCCAGAACTACACCAAGATATTTTAACTTTGACTATTTTTTTATCGCTTCTTTTGTGGACATTCAGAAGTACGTATTTTTAGGGCAGTGTCAATTGGTTGATCGTTTTTGAGAAGCGTGAAACAAACGAATTCGGTTTTATTCAAATTCAAACTGAGGAGATTGTAGTTCAGCCATATCTGGATATCCTTCAAACCATTTGCTGCTGTTTGATATACTTGTTGCCATGTTTTGCCAGAAAAAAATGATCGCCGTGTCATCTGCATATGAAATAAGATTATCAACCGATTTTATACAGCCAATACTATTTATGTAAACTAAAAATAAAATCGGCACCAATACTCTGCCTTGTGGAACACCAATTGTCATTTCATTCGAGGAACTAAGTTCTTTGTCAATTTTAATGGTTTGTTTTCTGTTCGATGAATAATTTTGCAAAATGTTTAACGCTGGGCCACGAATGCCGTACCTATATAGTTTGTTCAGTAGCTCGCCATATGCTACCGTGTCGAAAGCTTTAGCTAAGTCTAGAAAAACTGCAAGGCACTTATAGGAATTTTCCAAAGAGTCGGTTACGGTTTTGGTGAAATGAATGACAGCTTTTTCAGTGTTCGAGTTACTGATGAAACCAAATTGTTTTTTTGTTATCACATGATGGAATTCGAAAAATTCAACCAATCGATTTTTTAAGGTATGTTCAAACATTTTTGCAAAGTTACTTATTACAGAGATGGGTCGGTAATTTTGAAATTCTTTTTCACTTCCTGCTTCATAAACTGGAGTTACTACTGATTCCTTTCATTGCAATGGAATATTACCCGTATTGAATATTTTGTTTATAATATTTACTAAGGTATTTAACATATACGGATAAATGATTTTTATTAGCTTCGCTGGTATCTCGTCAAGCCCTGGAGCACAATTACTTTTCATGTTGGAGACAATGTTGAATATTTCGATTTCCGTTACTGATAACAATAAGCAAAATAGAGATGCAGTTCCGTGAGCTTGGTTATGTGTGTCAGATAAAAAAGCAGCTGCCAAAGCAGTGAGTGATGAACTCAAATTAGATGTGATGCTTGAGTTTGAGGAGAACCCACATACATCGGGGTAGATATGCTTCCACTAGGTACATTCAATGTTACCCATATATCGATAGTAAACCTATTTAAAAAAAAATGCATTCCTACTCAGAAGCTTATGGAAGACGATTTTGAAAGAAGAATGTATTTTTGTGAGCAAATGATGGATATGTTGGATAACATGTTTTCTGATGATTGTACTTTGTCTCTAACGGTCATGCTAATCGGCAGAATTGCCGCTACTGGTCAACGAAAAATCGTCACTGGATGAGAGAAGAACACACGCAATATCCTCAAAAGGTTGATGTTTGGCCAGGAATTGTAGGAAACCATATCATTGGTTCCTTTTTTCGATGGAAGCAACTTGAATGGCGATACTTATTTGGCACTGCTTCAAAATGATGTTATTCTGAGTTTAGCAAATTTATATCCTGATCCAGGAAACCCTCAAGTTCCAGTGAATACGATATGATTTCAGCAGGATGGAGCACCACCACATTATCAAGGTAATGTCCGGCAAGACCTCGATACAGCAACATCTCCCAATCGGTGGATCGATTGAATGGCCAGCGCAATCACCTGATCTTTCATCATTAGATGCCTTTTAATGAGGATATGTAAAAAACAATGTGTACAAAACTGAACCTGTAGATTTGAATGACTTTAAAGAAGAAATAACGCTTGCGATTAGACGTTCGCGGTGAATATTTCGAATATCTACTTCGTTAACATTCATAGCTCTTTTTTGTATTCTACATTTCATTACGTGTATTTTATCGAATTTAGGTAACCATATGATTTAAATTTATTTAACCTTAATTGTTGCAATAAACTTGAATAGGGTTGTACCTGTCATTCGAAGGAAGTTGAAGGTAGGGGTGACATTTTTTCGTTGAAGAATATCAAATTATAATTTGACGTGTTTCGGGATTTTATTTTGAATATGTACAATAACCGAAATGATGAATTCATTCCATTTGGCTTTCACACATTGTATACAGTTATTGGAGCGTTTGAAGGCCGCAATTGAAAAAAAGACAGTACATGGCAAAAAAAATTTGTTTCATCAAGACAAAGCACCGTGTCACAAGTCAATCGAGAGAATGGCAAAACTACATGAATTGATTTTTTAATTGCTCCCACATCCACCGTATTCGCCAGATTTGGATCCCAGCGATTACTGGCTGTTCGCAGATCCCAAAAATTGAGAGGATATCGCTGAAGCTGAGGTCAATTTTGAGAGAAAAGATGAATCGTTCTACAAAAGTATTATTGAAATGTAAGAGCGTCTCTAAAATGATTGTGTGGTTCTTGATTGAGATTACGTTGATGAAAATGAAACGCGTTTTCTTTCTTATGCCCTACTCTAAGGTACATGTGTTGAATATTAATTTCTTCGGCCTGAAACCGGTAAGATCCAATAATGGAAAATTATACAATAACAATTTTTAATGTAGCAAAATGTGTGAAATTAAAGCTAAAAATAATGTTATATTCGGGGTGGATGTTTCATATAGAAATCATTGGATCTGCGACTACTTTGTGGATATTGAATTGACTTTTGACCAGCAGGTGAACAAATTACTTGCCATCAAAAAAGTCGAAAACAAAGCATAGTATTCGAAAACATTGACAAAGGAAAATGAAGAAAGCTCTTTGAAAACAGCAGCCTTTGAATATATTTTTCACAAAGTGAAAAGGTTTTAATTTTGAAATGATATTTCTATGTAGATATTAAATTGAACTGTTTCACGTAGCACTCACGGTAATTGAAATATCAAAGGTTGGTATAAGAGACAAGATTTTTTAAAGTGTATGAAATGAATACTTTTTCTTGAAAGAATATAATTCCTTTGAAATTTCAGAATCACAAATCTAAAAATAATCTGATTTCGAATATAATTCCCCAGAATTTCAATCATTATTTGTTATGCCAAGCATGGATTATTAACATTGTTTTTTCTATTTTGATGGTCTTTTTCCAATCATATTCACTACTCGATATTACAAGTATCAAATATTGAGAAATGTGTCATCTCAAGTTGATGCTTGTTTTCGATATGAATAATAACTACAATAAACTTTATAAATATCTTGAATGTATGTATGTATCTCAACAATAAGTTTGAGAAAGATATACAGGGTGTTAATTCGAAAATTTTCCACCCTCAATATCTTCTTTCCAGTCAGTTTAAAAAAAATCTGTTTAAAATCTGTTTTTTTAACTCACTGGAAAGAAGATATTGAGGGTGGAAAATTTTCGAATTGACACCCTGTATATCTTTCTCAAACTTATTGTTGAGATACATACTTACATTCGAGATATTTATAAAGTTTATTGTAGTTACAGTGTTGATTTTATTAGTAATATGAGGAATCGAAAAAACAGGTCAATTTTATTGTCAGGGACACTTTCAAGGACTATTCATAGCCCTCGTGATTGGTAGATGTTATCCTCAGAATTTTAAATGGAAAAGGGTTCAAGTGGCACATCATTTTGATTGGCATTCAATTCTGCTTCGAATGGTACCCTGACTTTTTGATGAGCATTTTCTGAAAAATAGCTATCTAAACTTACGAATGCATTAAGAATTTGCCTGTTCTGAAATGTATTATTGTATTGACTTCTTTTGATAAAAATGGTTGAAAGAGTAGGTGGCACTGTTAATTGTTGGTTATGGTCCTTTTACAAAATAAAATTTAATTCGCGAGAAAGACTTTTCAAACATAAAATCTAGTTACGCGTTTCTTATAAACTGTTCGAAATGTTGTCCATTTTGCTACTGAACAGTATTGGGTCCGTTTTTGAACTTCCCCCTAACATTACGGAAAACTTCATTCAAAGGTGTTAAATCCGGTTATCCGGAGGCCATTCAACTGCTTTCCTTCTGTCAATCCATCTATACGGATATCTCTTGTTTAACCACTGTCGGACGAGAAAAAAATTATGAGGTGATGCATCGTCCTGCTAGAAATGTAACAGACCTTCCTGCAGAAGTTCATTAACTTCTGCATCTATTTAATTTTCCATCTTGTGATATATATGAGGTTCCATAGTCTCTTCAAGCAATTCAAGGTACAGATTGCCAGTTAGGTTAGGTGGTGAAACAATAATGGCATTTTCAAGAATACCAACCCGAATATCAACATTTTGTGTATGCCCTTCCCGAAAAATATGTGGGTTTCCATCACTCCAATAGCGACAATTCCATCTATTGAGATTGCCATTCGCAAAAATTGACACTCATTGCTGAAACAGATGTTTAACAGAAGATTAGGGATGGTATTGACTCTATGAGACATGATTCCACAGAACTATATTCTTCTATCATAATTATCCTCCTGTAGTTCTGAAGAATCTGCATTTCAAAAAGATAAAATTTATGCATTTTCAGTGCTCTTCTTACAGTCTTGAATGACATTCCCGTCTGTTCTGATACTGACCGTATGAAGCTCGTGGGCTCTGCAGCAAATGTTCCCAAAACTTTAATTTGAGCTGCTTCATTTGGTACTCTGGGGTCGTTCCTTTATTTATTTGTCACTGAACCAGTTTCGTAAAATCAAGCACATACATTACAATTTAGATGTCTTTCACTGAAAAGACATGCTGCCCTTCGTGCGCACTTTCCAACTTTTCCATACATTGTATTCATTCATTGTATTCATACATTGTATTCATGTTAACCATTTTCACACTTCTATACACTCATTCATGTAATCATTGAACAGGCCAACAGGTGCAATGGGGAATGTTCCGCCTGACGAAAATCAAGTAGTTTTCATAAAAGAGCTATAAAACAACGCATTTTAAACTCATCATTTCAACCTTTTTCTTTAAAAAATTATTTAAATATTTAAAAAAGAGAAATGAAATAATGTATTCAACATTTAAAGGGATTCGTTTCTATTTCACCATTTGGCAACATCGGTTGTTGCCAATGAATGACAATGAATCTGTTACTTCTATGAGATAAATAAAGATGACATA
Organism: Leptinotarsa decemlineata; assembly: GCF_025532065.1. Lineage (NCBI taxonomy): Eukaryota > Metazoa > Arthropoda > Insecta > Coleoptera > Chrysomelidae > Leptinotarsa > Leptinotarsa decemlineata. The sequence continues at coordinate 15,614,366 of NW_027412694.1, forward strand.
TTTCAGAGGCGTGCCGTTCTTTTTACTTGTGTTCCGAGCTCCGAGACATTCTGTGACAATGACATTTTGTGCACCTAACCTATCTTCCTCTATATAAATAAATAACAAAACAACTGTTGTTTATGTGGCTTGTGGAGGTGATATTGAACTATAATTTATATTTTGCTTTATTCATAGATACGTACATAGATATTCTACTTTTTTAAAGTATTCTACTTTTTTAAAGTAGAATATCTATGTACGTATAAATCATTTTAACCTAAAATTAGCGCTGAAATAGGCCAATATGTGAATTAGAAACAAATCCCTTCAAAAATTAAAACCCAACATTTGAAACATCAATTTGAATACATATCGAAGTGAATTTGAAAAACTCATGAGTTAAAATCAACTTCATTTTGTTCAAACTTGCATTTGTTGTAATAACCCAAATTGAGGAACATTCCCCATTGTATGTACAATACCATGACATCGTTCAAATTTGCGAATCAATTTTTTGCCTGAAAACAAAAACTTTTTACAGTAGAAGTAGCAAGAAAGTACGGCTATCTGTACACCTTCAGTGATGAGAGTTGAAAATTCTGCATTTAATAAACACAACTCTACATCTACATTTTACTATTAGACAACTTTTTGATGTAAATTGATTGGTGCTAATGGTACCCCTAATAAAGGGTTGAAACGGTACCACCTAATATTTTTATCAAGTTCAAACCATGCCCATGTATAGGCTTACTAATAATTACTTCTGTCAGTTGAGAACGCTAACTTTTGGAAATGCTCATCAAAAAATAATAAGTAAGGGACCAGAATTGAACGTCATTCAAAATGATGTGTCACTTGATCCGCCTTCCCATATGAAATTTTAAAGACAACATCTACCCCTCCCAGAGGGTTGAACCACGATGGCACCAAATAGTCCTTGGAAGTGTCCCCCTTGATAATAAAATTAGCCTGTTTTTTCGATTCGTTATATTGTTTTCTGGAAGGAAGATATTAACGGTGGGAAGTTTTTAAATTTGACACCCTGTATGTCACTATAATTATAATTTTTTTCTGAAAATGGGTGATCACTTCAACTCGGTTAGCGAAACACGCGAAGTATTTTTTTTAAAGAGAGGTTTCGGCTTTCTATTCCTCTGTCTCTGTACAAAAAAAATATGGGAATCTTCCATAGAAAAATCGAAAATGAATTCTTCAAAAAGATTTATGAATTATGCACTGAACAATACTTTCACTTTACTTTTATATGAATATTGCATTATACAAAAATCACTTTTTTATATAGTTTGTACAAACATCGTTATGGAAATGAATCAGATATCATTCATGATGAAGCCACACAATATAGTGTATGGAAGAGTAACGATATTGAATTTTTAAAGGGTGGCCTTCAAAGTTTCGTAATGAAATGAATTGATTGAAATTGAAACATTTGTCTAATTAGCACCAATCTAAATGATATCATGATATGAAGCACTCATTTATCACGAAAGAGTTAAATTCACTCATGTCATCGATGATAGTAATTCCAGCTACATAAATTTTGTAAAATTTTAACGGGATATATTTCTAGGAGTGATTGATTTTTGGGAAAAAGGGTTTTGGCTTTCTACTTCTCGATCTTTAGGGGAACTTCTAAAGAACGAAAGGAAGCAACTAATTTCAGAATGAACTCTTCACAAATATGTGTAGATCAGGCATACAAGTTGATTTCAGATACAAACTGAAAGAAAAAGCCCTATTGAAACAACTACTTCTATGTAAACAATTAAATGAAATGCATAATCCTTTCGGAACAAGTACTTTTATATGAACATCGAATTATACAGAAATCACTTTCAGTTTATGAAGGGTATTTTGAAAAAATGTCTTTCCCAAAACACTGATCTGTCCTGAAAATGTATGTCCTCAACTTAGAACACCATTTTTGTTGTGATATCTAAAAAGTATTTTCAATAGATTTATTTGTCAGCAGATTGTCCAACTTCTACTCATTTACTATCTTAAAATCGTCAGCGGCGTTGATTGAGAACCGTGAGACCAGAGTAAGCTGGCGGCTAATCGTTCGTTAAAGCCTCAGGATTATCCGACAAATTTATTCAATTAGAATATTTATTCGTAAATCTTCAACCATGTTATATTGGTGTGGTGAACATGATATGGAGGTCATCGATTTTTACAACGCTTTCTACATTTTCAAATTTGAAATATAAGGAATTATCATTATAATTCTCTTGAATACTACTGGAGACTTATCCCAACACCAAACCATTATTTTAAGACCTCGACACGTGTTTGTATCACCAAGTGATCATCTCCAAAAGGAAGATTGAACTAATAATATAGACAATGTCATTCTTATTTATAGCACATGTTTCTGACTCCGGTTAGATTTGGTTTTGAAATTGCCTTTGGTTTTAATAGATTTTTGAATGAAAATACTTTGAATGACAAGACGTGGTTTTTATGTTTGACGAGTATTCAAATTCCTTTATCCATCGTTTTCAAATATGATCCGAGAGAAGTTAAGATAGTCGTCATTGTTTTCTAGTAAACGAATCGGTTTTTTCTAAATCACCTAGGATCTGAGTAACACTTGATGTTCCCATTAAAAAGTGTATTTGTGTCAGGGCTTCACTGTCTGCTTGCTCAAGTGACACGTCAAGAATAACATTTAAAATAGTTTTGATGGATCTGATGAGTTTCTCCCAACTTCCTCCCATATATGGGGCGGATGGGGGTATGAAATTGAATTCAATGTTGACAGTGATTGAGTTCGAAATTAACTTATTCTGGTTCAAATATTTCAAGGCTATCTTAAGTTAATTTGCTGCTCCTCTCAGGTTCGTGCCATGATCGGAAAATGCCTTTTTGTGACACCCTCTATGATCAATGAGTCTTCTGATTGCTATTATTGCCGAATCTGTACTCAAAGAGTATGCCATTCCAAGATGAACTGCACGGATGCTCATGCATGTTAACAGTATTCCGTATCTTTTTTCATGTCTGGGCCAACAGAAACATTCATAGGCCCATAATAGTCCATTTCAACTATGGTGAAAGGTCAAACAAAGGAGGTTAGACGAGAATTCGGTAATGGTGCCATCTCTGGTAGTTCTGGTTTTGCTTTTTTATTTTTGCAAAATTGGCATCAGTTCCAACAACTTCTCACTGCTGATCTTATGTTCAGAATCCAGTAACGTTGTCTCAGTTAATTTACGACATACTCTTGACCTTCATGCGCTTCTTTCAAGTGATAGTGAAGAATAAGCAATTTCGTGAAGCAATTTGTTGGTTCGAGAATTATTGGAAATTTTGTGTGATCAGGTAAATCATTTGAATACAAAACTCTACTTTTGAGTCGTATTATTCCTTCATCATCTAGAAAAGGTGATAATTTGAATAACTTGCTGGAGGATTCAATTTTTCTATCATTTTGCAGGTACTTGATTTCGTTTTGAAAATGTTCCTTCTGAACATATTTTATCCGTAAATTTTCGGCGATTTTTATCTCGTTAGGCATGAGTTCTTTGTTGAATGGCGATTTTTTCCTTATATTACTGATAAATCTCAGCTTCCAAGCCTTTGCACGTAGCAACTTCAAGTATCAAGGAAGTATCTCGCAATACTTCCTTTAAATTTTCTTGGTTTCGGGAAGTAACACCAACAAACTTTCTCTTCACCTCAGAATTGTCGATCTCGTCAGTACGGGTTCGGGGCCATTCCTCGCTTGGGCCCTTCAGAAAGTTGGGACCGTTTAACCATCTACTAGATTCCCAATAATGAAGATTATTTTCTCTTGTGGCTTCATCGGCAACTTTTCTTTCGTTGGTACCCAATTCCAACTCCTTACATCAGTGGTTTCTATAATTTCGGACACCCTGTGTGCCACAAAAGGTTTAAAAATTGTGGATTTTAATTTGATCCAGCCTATAACAGTTTAAGAGTCTGTCCAATAGAAAATTTTGTTGATTCTGATGCTGTGGTGTTCTAATGGTCACTGCGAGTCGGCTCCCTAAAACTGCAGCTTGAAGTTCTAGCCTAGGGATGGATATCTGTTGTTTTATTGGTGTAACTCTGGACTTCGCCATTACGAAACATGTTTCAAAAGGTTCTTTTTTGGTGATACGGAAATAAGCAACAGAAGCGTAAGCCTGAGCACTAGCATCACAGAAAACATGTAGTTGTATCCCTTGAGCATCGAAAACATTCGAACCGTAACATCTGAGAATGGTTAAATTAGTCAATTTTTTAATTTTTCCAATCCACTTTTTCCATTTGACCATCATATCTTCAGTAAGTTTATCATCCCAATAGTTGACATAAATAAACATAATTATAATACTTGTCAAACATAGAAACCACGTTTTGTCATACAAAGTATTTTAATTCAAAAAACTATTAAAACCAAAGGCAATTTCAAAACCAAAACTAACCGGAGTCAGAAACACCATAGATACTTTTTCCAGGTACCTGCGTCTTAAGTATCTGAAATTAATTTTACAATATGTCCTTATGTAATAGTCAGGTAAATCTCGTAATTTAAATAATATTTTAACAAGCTATATAGTATAATATTAGGTATATTTTTCACTCTCATAGGCGTCTAGATGCCTGTTGCTTTTAACTTGTCCAACTAATATCAATAAACTGAAGTCTATGGAATGGTTTTGTTGCAAAATATGATGAACAACTGTTGATTTTTATGGTCTTTCATATTTCTTATATCTTATTTCGATAGATCTTTTTGTCTGTCCATAATATTTTGCATCGCAGTCCTTATTCTTAATTTCGTAAATTCTTTTCTGAATTCTCGACTTTGTCCTAGAAGGCTCTGTAGTGTATGACTTGTTTCAAAAATCACCTTCATACCCAGTTCTTTGAAAATCTTTTCAAAGTTCTTCGTTTTTAACAGTCGAGGTTTCGTTCATTCTTCAACTAAACTTTTTCTTCCTTATTATATCATCTAAATTACCCATCGGGAAACCATTACTGGCTGCTATTTCTATAATTTTATTGGATGTTTAAAACTCAGCACTTGGATTTGGATGCTTTTGACAAAAATCAAATAAAAACAGAAGTGACGAATAATCTATATTCCATTTATTTATCTTTGAAGTTCATTTGAATTTTCATTCAGTGGCTCGGGAATATAACACACCGTTTAACATGAAATATACATGTGCAGATCGATGTGCTAATGATGATTTATGTTTACTTTGTTTCCGGGTTTTATTTTGGTCTTTAGCTCAATTACTAATACATTTGGATACTTTTAGTGAAATGGCGGGATAATGCGCCGGATTTCAATGTGATGGTTTGGCATCGTGTACCGATGAAAGTTCTATTAATTAATTTGAAGAACTCATTACCTAATAAAAAAAGCACAGGGCATGATGAGGTCTCTACAAAAATTATTAAAGAATGTGTAGATATATTATCAGACCAAATAGCTCATATTATGAATTTATGTGTTGGTTTTGGAGAATATCCTGATCTTCTCAAAATTGCCATTCTAGTACCTGTATTGAAAAATGGTGACAGAAAGAGTATCGAAAATTATCGCCCTATATCAATTATCAGCATACCCTCAAAAATTCTGGAAAAACTAATATCTCTCAGAATAAACGATCACCTCGAAACCTTCGATCTGACGACAGAGTGCCAACATGGATTCAGGAAAAACTGCTCAACAGAAACTGCAACGCCAAATTTCACACAACACATACATGATTTAATTGACGAAAAAAATATTGTTGTAGGAGTCTTCTTTGACTTGAGCAGGGCCTTCGACACTTTGAACTCTAAATTTGTAGCAGATAAACTCTTCAACCTTGGGATTCGTGGTAATGTAAATCAATTAATTGTTTCTTCTTTGACGAATAGATGTTTCCATGTAAAGCAGAATAACATCAAGTCAGATAAATTTTCAGTTACTACAGGTACCCCTCAGGGCAGCGTTCTTGGGCCACTAATATTTTTATTATATGTAAATGATCTTCATCTCAATCTAAGTCATGGAAAAATATTTCTCTGTGCAGATGACACGTCTATCATTCTTTCTAGTAAAACATCTGACGATATGACACAAATGGTAAATGCTGTTCTAATCGAATTTAATGGGTGGTGTAACAAGAACAGACTCATTGTCAACCAGAACAAAACGGTATACATGCAATTCGCGAATTCATCGAGAAGTCAACATAATCTCAATCTCAGTTTCCAAAATAAACCTTTAGAACTGACCAGCTCGACAAAATTCTTAGGAACTATGGTTGACTCACTCCTCACATGGCAAGAACATATATATTATATATGTAAGAAATTGAATCAATCATACTATCTGATAAAATCTCTTAAATGCAAGTTAGATACGAATTCACTGATATCAGTTTATTATGCCAAATTTCACTCGATCATGTATCAGAACATTTCGGTCTGGGGACTAGCTACTGGATCAGACAGGATTTTTATAAAACAAAAAGCACTGCTGAGGTTGATATTTAAGTTAGACTTTAGAACTTCATGTAGAAATATATTCAAACAAAATAAAATATTGACAGTTGCAAGTCTGTACATTTTAAAAACATTGACATATGTACATGAAAATAAAGAACTTTTCCAAACAAAAACAGAGATGCATAGCTGTAATATAAGAAGAAAATATATGATCATAACACGAAAACACCATCATGCAAAATATGAAAAATCTCCTAAATATGCCGGCATTCCAATGTATACTGCCAAACGATATAAAGACACTGTCTCCTCATATCTTAAAAAAAATTGAAACATTATTTATCAGAAAAGTATTTTTACACAGCAGATGAATTTACACTTGAAGTAAGCAATGAGCGATCGTATTTCTTTGGAAAACTTCATTTCAAAATGTCCTTGTTACCTCTCCTTGTTTATTGTTTCTAAGCAAGCTGGTGATTCATATTTTTCCTATTTTTTCTATTTATATTTAAATAATGTATTTGTACCACATCTTATTTGGACTTATAGTATATATATATATATATATATATATATATATATATATATATATATATATATATATATATATATATATATATATATACTATAACATCTACACATTATGTAGCAAAAAGGATCAATAAATCTATCTATCTATCTATCTATAAAACATTTTAAATGTTAAACGATATTAGGAATATTTCTTTCAACCAGTATTTTCCACGTAATGAAGTAGCCCAAATAAACTGTTCAGTTAGCATATGAATCTATTGATAATTTCGTTAACTACAGCTAACGATTTCATCTCCACAAACTTCGTTTTTAAAAAATGTCAAATGTTTTGCTAACAGTAGCTTTTTCGTGGCGAATAACGTACGTTAGTACGTGTGAAGATCAAATCGTAAGGTGTAGTTTATGAATTGGCTGACTCCAAGTCGTTTATTCACCCTTCGAAGCTTGATACCAAACAGTTTCCGTGTTAGGAATTACACTTCAAAAGGTTAGACCTCGTTAATCCTTAGTCCGCACAAGTTTCGACTTCTGAGGGTTGTCGTTCGTAGGGGTGCGACACCTGGTTAACGGAAAAACAGATTTTAAACAGTTGTGGGTCTATAGGAGGGATGAACTATGATATCTAATAGGCCTTCTCACGAAAACGATGACTGCTGAACAAATACTTAACAACGGAGTATCTTCAAATTTAAAACAAATGCTAAATAGTTTGTGTACTTTCCACAGTGATATTTTTCAAACAACTACCGCCATCTATATGTCAAGCCGGGTACTTTTCGGACCACCTTTGTACTTACATGACTCTCCAATGAGTTTTTGTAAAATGAGTAATGATAAATAATTATTTTCTGTTACAGAAAGGAAAGCTCTAGATGTACCTACTGACAGTTACTTGTCAATACACTACTTGTATTAGCTCACTTTGGGCTCTTATTGGGTATTGTGCCGCCCAACTAATGGATCTACTTTGAATTCTTTTTTCTTTGCCGATTATATTGCAGGAATCGTGCTGTCTACTCTTTTTTGAATTTATCAAAGTGCCAGACACTTTTTCTAAGGAGATAGAAGACAAGTGGGATTTTCTTCTATTTATTCTACGACAATCGCCTTGTTTGCGTATTGTGAAAGCTTTGTTAGGATTAATACCTGGAATAGGAAAGCGACGATGGGAAAACGCAGATGATTTTGAACGTAGATGCTTTATTTTTACACTACGATAATCCCAACAACTGTGCTGTTTTTATGGATATTTTTCAGATGTTTTTCTTCATACCTGATTATTCACATAGATATAATTTATTGCCCCTATTATTTTTTGGGTCTTAAACTACAAGAAAACATAATTCCATGTGGTGAGGGACAAGAGCTTAATAATATTCACATTGTCTTTGTTGACGTCGATATGGATTTCTTCAGAATCTTCTTTTGATTTTGAGGAAAAAACACTTCACCACTGATTACAATTCATCGGTATCCATAACTTGAACAATATGTGGCTTACGTTTTTTAATCTGTTCTTTGATGGCAAAATCTGAAATTGTTGCGTTTCTAATAATTCAACCATGTGTTTCAATGAGGTATACTATTTGTGAAAAACAAGAGATTATTTGATCAATTGAATGGATTCGAGACAAATGCAGCACTTGCATTTGGAAAAATACAAGATGTTGATTAGAAAAGTGATATATTCTGACTTAATCATTTGCAAATTGATAGGTTGTCTCAAAAGTTTTGTCAGTTTTTATGAGTTCACTTTTTTATGAGTTCAATTTTTATGAGTTCACTTCAAACTGTAATATGTCAGCGACCACTCATTTGTTTATCCGTCCTTCGAATCTTGATTCAAAACAGTTGTTGGACTACAGTATGGATGAACTACGATGGCTAACAGGTTTTTTCACAGGTAACTGTCATTTGAATCATCATATGCAGATACTTGGATTGTCGGAAGACAGTGTGTTTCGCTTCTATTTGGAAAATGATGAAACAGCAGAGCACATACTTTGTGCCTGCCCCGCTGGGGACTGCATCACGTTTCCCTAGAGTTCGGCAGAGCCGTACTCTCACTATCTGACCTGAAAGACCACTCACCATACAAACCAATCGACTTCGTTAGGAAGCTGGGTTTATTTGGTCGAGTGTGAATAGGTGTGAGCCATAATGAACCCTTGCGGGTTGCGGAGGAGACTCGAATAGATCCACACACTTTGGAGTTTCCAAAACGTTTTCTTTCATTTCCTTTTTTTTTCGAAATGTAAATTGTAAAAACAAAAGAATAAATGAGATATCACAAGCTTTTCTCTTCAAAAATATTGTTTCTCATCTTGGTAATCAAGATCATTCCGTTGAGAAAGATAGAATATGAATGGAATCAAGAACATAAACTTTCCTTCAGTGGTATTTGGCGAACATCTTTCAGAAATGATCCAATATTTCAATTACATACCAGAAATTGAGAATTCTATAACCGTGATCAACGTAAAAGCCTTTTTACTGAATAAGAAATAGTTATGAATAGTTATGGAGTTTTTTTCCAACACCAAACCGTTCGTTCAACACCTCGACACGTGTTTCGATCAGCAAGTGATCATCTTCAGGAAGAAAATTGAACTGTTTTGATCTTCCCCTTAAAGATAACTTCAATATTCTTTCTAGAAATTTCAATATTCATTTCATTGTGAGAAACTTCAATTATTTGGGAAAATAATTTTCCAATATTAGGAAAAAAAAAACCATTTCATTCCGTCTTCCATCTGACTATGAGCATTTTCATTTGTACTCTCTGTCTTACTGACAGTGGTAAAAATAAATCTGTTCAATAATTTTCCTGGAAAAGAATTTCCTATTAATATACTTTTCAATAACAGTAAATTTTTTTGTTTTAGTAAGGTATGAACTAGTTTTTCGATTCTATTTTTCGGACAGAGAATACGATTTATTTTCATTAAGTTTTGATAAAACGAATTATAGTTAATATATCTTTCTGAACTTGTTGTTCAATTTACCAATCTGTCATTGATGAACTGTCATTTCTGCGAATTATTTTTGATCGAAAAAGGAATAATATTTTTATCTTTCAGTTCTATTGTGAATTGTAATTTGTAGTAGTAACTGTTTACCTCTCAAGTAATTCTTGTGATTCATCTTTCTTGTGATTCATCAACACAAATTATATCATCAACAAATTTTTGGAAAAACGGAACTTTGAAACTAACTTGGAAGAGTACTTCATCAAATATATCATCCATAACGTTTTGTTCAAGTATTGGTGAAATTGTTGCATTCATCGGTGTACCTGAGATTTATTTATTATAAATTCCTTCAGATAAAAAGTAACTTGAGTTGAAAATAAATTCAGTTAGTTCAAGAACTTTGTTTTGGGTAATTTGACAATTTTTTTCATCATCCCATTAATTTATTATTCCGTTTTCAACCAGTGCTATTCGTATGTCGTTGAAAAAATACCTCATCAAGATTCATTGAATTATATCCTGTTGGGATATATTTTTCATTAATGAAAAAAGCGAATCCAAACGGATTTTTAATATAATAATCATTATCCAAGTTTCATGCTCGAGTCAGAATTTTTGTTATCATTACAGATATTTTACTGTTTGGAGCATCATTGGATGAAATGATTGGTCTGAATTTGAAAGTAGGGTAAAAAACTTTTGGTAAGTAATCCGTAATATTATGGTGTTTTAGAGTTATGTATAATGAATTCCTTTGCTGTTTGTTCAGATATCATTTTAGATTTCTTTAATTCAGAAATGAGGTCATTCGCTTTTTGTTGAATGGTTGAGGTGTGATCTCTTCTGATTTGTGAAATGTAGTAAGTTTACTTTATGAAGGTATCTGACTGGAAGTCAGACATCTTCCATGCACTACCTTTAGTCGTTAAACAAAATTTGATTTAAATTTAAGAGTCACAGGTAGACAGCTGTTTCTCAGCTTGGGAGTCATCGGTACCGGTCAAGCGGTCCTCGATTGAAGACAAACTGTGGAAAATCGAATCAGATGAAAATCACTGCATGGAGAAGCGATACATACGTGGATTCACCTATTGATGTGAAACCCAAGTTAGCTTGCTGAGTTTCAATGCCAGTGTTAGTGGTTTGACCAATGTTAAAAACCGACATCTGCTTTTGCAGAAATGTAAAAAGTTATCTTCGGGTGCAGGAAAACGAATCAACATGTTTCTAGAAATTATGTTGAATCACAGCTCTGCACAATGTATTGCACGATAATTGTAGCTACAAAACACAACTGCAGCTCACTTACTTTACTGAGAGAACAGCCGTCAAAACTGAAACCACCACCATCATCAACCAATCAATATGGTTGAAAATCTGATTATTTTTCATCCTAATTTCAACAAAAATTCATAGAAATTATTTGTGATGAATTCATCATTACCGGGCATTCTTTCTTCTACGTCACTTAGTATATATTCAAAAGGAGGTTTCATACCCTCAATTTGTAGGAACGCATCAGTATTATTCGAAGGATACCTCAACCCAGACACCAAGTGCTCTCATTCAGGAGAAAACTCGAACGTAAAGGTGTCCTACGGCCGCAACCCCCTACAAAGCTCCTCCCCAACTCGAATCTCGTTTTCAGTAAACGTTCAGAAAGCCACGAAACTACCGACTATTAACCAAAATTGGCGCATAGCTACAAATAAAAATTCCCGAGGCAAAGTGAGGAAAAAAAGAATTCTAAGTGCACTCCAGTGTTGTTTGAATGGAAAAGACCGCTAAGCTCAGCGAAAATACTGAGAATTCACAATGTTTGAGGGGTTGAACCGGAGTATGTAAATTTTTCCACATATAAGCCGAGCTGGAGGAATTCGGAGAAGGAGGAATACATTGTCGTGATGACTTGAATTTGCGATTTGTTGCCTCTAATGTTAACTGATTTCATTACTTATACTGGGGTGAATATGTTTAATATACCCATTCAAACTTTATTCGATAGTTTAAATCCCGACAAAAGCGTTACTAGAGGGTTTAAGGTGCCAAATAGGGATGTTTAACGGAAATTTGGTAGGAGTTTCTATGCAAACTGATAAATAACTTCGAATCGTTCTGGCTTCCAATGATCTAAGGATACTGCCAGTTACGAGAAAATATCATTAAAATTTTTGAAAATTGATCTTACTTCATTCGGTTAAATATTTGGGGAGAGTATTTAGCAATGAGTATTTGAAAATGGATAAATGGCTTTACTGAAAAGGATCTCAAAAAATGTAATCTTTCAATTTTTTTTCCTGCTTTCGATTTATTCTGTAAGTTGATTTGATGTAGGTATATACAGTATACAGTATACATTTCTTCAATGTCCCCCTCCCCTTTTTTATGAACGGGTCAACTCGAAAAATTCAAATTTAGGAAAATGGAATTAATTTCCGTATCGTTCAGATTGGGGACTTGTGGTTGCATGCCAAGGAATGATTTGAAAACGTCGAATCATTTTTCTTAGTCTGAAGGACCTTTCATCTTCAGCATACTGCTTTTGGAAATTTTGACAATGTGGTCGGAATTTCAAAATTGGTCCCGCTCATTAAGAATAGAAGCGTTGGATACCGAGAAAAGAAATCCGGAGATTCATCAAGGAATAATATCAATTGATGTATCCAAGATGCTGATAACGACACAAATTTACTTCATAAGGTAACGAACGATATAATCATAATTTTGTAAGAAAAGTAGTGATTTCAATATTTTTCATTTAGGTTGTCCTTATTTTGGGTATCAGCTGTGCTTTTTGCCATGGAGAATTATAACATATAACTATTAAGGTCATTGAATATGTTGGATCTATATTGATTGTTGAAGCAAGCACTAAAGCCGCCTCATACAGAAAGTAACAGATTATCAATAAATTGTTGGATGTAGCCGTTACTACGTGGTAGAAAATCATAATGAAGAAAACAGAATTGAAACTTTCTATGTTTTTACCACTTTTATTTGTAACTGACGTTATTGCAGTTTCGTCCTATAAGAACATTTCCAAATTTATGCATATATACATACAAACTTATATATAAGTTTGAAAATGTCCTTAAAGGACGAAACTACAGTAACGTTAGTTATAAATGGAAGTGGCAAAAAACATAGAAAGTTTCAATTCTCTTCTCTTCATGACAGATCATTTTTGATAGGAAAATGTAATAATCATCATGTGGGGATGAATAAAATAAAAGAAATTCCCAGCTTGATTGCAAAGTGGCTCGGAAAAGACTTGTATAAGCGCTACGCAGGTCACTGTTCCAGGATAAGTTCTGTAACTCATCTGGCCAATGCAGCGGGCATGCAACATCAATGAAACGTCACGGTGGCAGTAAATCTGCCTCCGTAGCAGAGATTTCTAACAAAATATTGAATGGTCCATCTTCTTCCTAACAAATTAAAATATCTGATAAAATTGTGGAATCAACTCTTCAAGAAATATCTAACGTTTATGATCAGCAACAACATGGAACATCTTCGGAAATTTATGTTGGAAGTGTTTGTTCAAACTTTACTATTAATTATTATTTCGATAAATGAAATTGCTTTATGATGAATATTCAAGAATAACTGACTCTGTTGAAAATAAATCCTTCAAAGAGTTACATTTCATGTTTTTTTGTGAAGTATTTTGGCAGTCAAAAAAGAAAACATTCACACATTCGAACATTCACACATGTCAAGTTTTTCCGACAGTTATAAAAAAAAATTATTTATTTCGTATGTCAATGTTACTCGTTTTGTACTTTCGAAGGAAGTTATTGAATTCCTTCTTGATTTCATCAATACAACAATTGAAAAATTACTGAACTCTGACGCGATAACAGGCTTGAACGGATTACTAATTGAATTACCCTTCCTTTCCATATTTACCTTTTTTTCACATTTTTTTCATATGAATTTTGGTTATACCCAACTTCTGAAACTCCTTACTTGATGAGCTCATAAAAATTCTTTGAAATATGACGGTGTCATCTTGCGAGACTCACACACGCCATAGTCTTCAGAAGTTCGGAAGAAGAGCATATTAAAGCCCTTCGCTCACGATATAAATATACTATTTTGATTCCCGTCTTCGGATAGCTTCCTCTGTATGATTTGGAGTGCTTCTTCGACCGGAACGTTGGTGTAAAGGCTTTCCACGTCGAAACTAATTAGTTGATCTTCCTGTGTGACCTCAATTGACCCTAGTAGTTCGATAAAATGCCTTGAATTATTCAAAAAAGACGATGTTTTTCGTTGTAATGGTTGTATTAAGGGAAGTGAAAATCTAGACAATTTTTGAGTAGCCGTATCTCTGGAGCTGATGATCGGTCTAAGAGAGAAGAACGGTATAAGCGAGAAGAGAGAACGAATCTACCTATAGAAGTAATCATGGAATTACTAGGATGCTGTGTACGAAACTGTTATTTCCAACTGAAGGACGAAATCTTTACACAAGACGGGGGACTGCCAATGGCATCGCCACTTTCACCAGTCATAGCCAACATATATATGGAGTGGTTTGAAACTCTGGCCATTGAAGAAGCCCACAAGAAACTTCGAGTCTGGTTGAGATATGTTGACGACACCTTCATAATATGGAACCATGGGAATACTGAACTAGACGTCTTCCTGAAACACATCAACAGCGTGAGACTTCTCATCAATTTCACAATGGAGAAGGAAATCTACAACGAATTGCCATTCTCAGGCGTTTTGGTGAAGAGGACCAACACTAAGTGGGAAACATCTGTATACCGAAAACCCACTCATACGGGACAGTATCTGAACCACGAATTCAACCACCATCAATCGACTAAAAGAGGAATCATCGAGACTCCATTAGACCGTGCTTTTGGGCTTTGTAATACGAAGGAAGGTCTCGAGAAGGAACTGGAGATCATCAAAAATGATCTTCAACGGAATGGCTACTCCAAAGCGATGGTAGAAAAGACTTTGGCTAGAAGACAGCAGGAGTCTCGCAAGGAAGAGAAGCCGTCACAACCAGTGATTGCACTTCCCTACATCAGAGGATTATCGGAGAGAATAAGAAGAATTGGTTCCAAGTACAACATCAGAACCTGCTTCAGATCCGGTAACACTATCCGTAGCAGCCTCACGAAAACCAGGCCACCAAACGCGGACTGCGATTCCAAGAATTGCATTTACCGGATACCCTGTGAGTGCTGAAAATCTTATATTGGTGAAACTAAGAGGCTATTGAATGTTCGCATTGCCAAGCACAAGAAACACACACAGCGAGGGGAAACCTGCAAATCAGGAGTAGCAGACCATGTTTGGATCCATCAACACAACATCGAGTGGTCCCAAGCTGAGATCTTGCACAGAGAGGAACATTGGTTTAGGAGAAAATTCAAGGAAGCCGCATACATGTTGTCCAACAACGTATTCAGCCGAGCCAGCGTAGAAATACGCAACATATGGAAACCCATCATCAAGCGAAAAATGGCCAACTCCCGCCAAAACGGTCATCTCTCACGGAACCAGTGAAGCGGAAAATGGAAAGCGGGGATAAGTGAAAGTACTCGAACGATCTATAAATAGTCATCTCTGGGAGGAATCAGTCCAGTCATCACCTGAAGACGATTGTAGATACTAACAATCGAAACGTCGTGAACTAACGTGACTTGGAATCTCTCCACTTTTTACTTTTTATTTTTACTTGTATTTTATTTCACTATTATTTCATTTCAGGTTTATTTTGGTTACTTTAATTCTTATTTTCAGTTATTCATTTTTGATTCTTCTTTTTTAGTTGTTTCAGGGATTTCAAATCATTTTATATAGTAGACAATGGAAGTCCGAACTAGTGAAATTCATCATGAAACATTGTCAATCACCTTCAAACAAATACTATTATACTATTCGTTTTTTATACCTATTAGGAAAGCAATAGACTCACCTATTGTAGTGAGAACAGTCAATGAATAGAGGAATGCCTTTGCGAAAGTCCATTCATAATTTTCATGAACATGTTTTCCACCATGTGCGTCGACTTGGAGAGGTTGCTGTAACGCCATCTCTTCCGTCATCGATCTGAGGAGTTCATTTTGAAATCTGGTTATCTCTTGGGCAGCCAATCTGGTCCAGTTGTCTCTGTAAGAATTACATGGGATTATAGGATTTTCTGGGTATTGTGGGTAAATACATGAGATGAATTTATTTATAATCGGAACGGACAGATTGGGAATTCAATGCAAGAAGATATATTCAAGCTACTAGTGAGATAAGGCTCAAATTTTTGCTCTTTCAGATTATCGTGAAAAGAAAAGAATTTGTGAGCAGAACACATCTGTTTCAATTTCTGAAAATCAGCCTGGAATTCAACAACGAGAGTAATGACTTCAAATTTGGTGAATGAAATTACTTACAAAAATTTCAGCATATCTATGTGATACAAAACTTTATGAAATTTTGATGAAAATTCAGCAAAGTGAAAAAAATCAGTGTATAATCAAAGGTTTGCCAGTAGTCGCTGCTCTGGGAGCTTTCTGGAAAAGGCACCACTCACTATTTCCACACTAGAATTCACAAGGCAGGAAATTACTTTCAGACAGCGACTAGTCAGGCGAATTTTGAACCAGCTCAATATTAACAAGGCGTCTGGTGCTGATGAAGTGCCCGTCATCGTACTTGAAAAGTGCGCAAATGAACTCCCACCAGTATTTTGCAGACTTTTCTACCTGTCTTATGAGAAAGAGATGTTTCCTTCTTGTTGGAAGATTGCTCGCGTTCAGCCTATCCCCAAAAAAGCAAGAAAAATATTACAAATAAATACAAACTAGTCGCTTTGCTATCAGTGATATCAAAAATCCTGAAGAGAGTCGTAAACCATTATATCCCCAAATATTTGGAAGGCTTCAACATCTTGAGCGACCATCAGTATGGGTTTCGGAAACAAAGATCAACAGGCGACCTTCTATCGTATGTCACCCATATTTGGAATAACGCAATCAAGAAACATGGGAAATCAAGAACTGTTGCGCTTCTAAGGCCTTTGACCGTGTGTGGTATAAGAGTTTGCTGGACAAACTTCGATGCTATGGCTTGTCGGATCATTCTTGTGTATGGCTCTTCAGCTTCCTGTAAGAACGTTCCCTGCAAGTGGCCGTCGATGGATATTTCTCGAATACTTTCACTATCAACGCTGGTGTTCCCCAGGGGTCCATATTGTCTACAACCTTCTTTTTTTGTGACGTGATTTCGAATTGGGGTGAAAGGAACCAGGTTCAACTCAATGCCACAAAAACACAGGAATCGGTTTTCTCCAAGAAGATAATTGGACACCAATATGTCTTGGCACAATCATGTCGCTGGAATTGCGAAGACTGCTTTTCAAAAGCTTGGAACACTGTTTCGAATCAGAAAACTGCACACACCTCAGTAACTTTTGATGCTTTATAAAGCTCACATCAGTATCTCATGTATGGAGCTCTACCACCAAACATACCCTGAAGTTGTTGGATTCCATCCAGAAAAGAACCATCCGCCTGATTGGAGACCCGAACATCACGTGCAACCTTGATTGCCTGGTTGCCTGTCTCTCTTCTGTAGATACTTTCACGGGAAGAGTTCATGTGAATTGGCACATTTGATTTCACCAAAAGCGGTACATATCAGAAATACGCGAAGGGCTGTGGCTGCTCATCGTTTTGAGGTTCAACTCAGTACACCTCGAAATTCACTGTTCAAAAACTCTTTCATCTGGAAAGCTGCGTTTGTGTGGAATAAACTTCCTGAGAACTTTTTTCCAAATTGATATAATCTCCAGCGATTCAAATCCAATGTGAATTGCTTCTTTCGCACAGGCACCGCTTTGACAGCGCCTTAAAGTTTTCCAGTAGTGCTTGAGTTTTGTCTTCAAAAAATAGAAAAAAAAACAGGTACTACAAAAAGATTTGGTGGAAATGTTGAGATCTCACCTATTACCTTCGTATTTTCTGATGAGATAATATTTTAAAATAAACTCCATTGCGGTTTGTCAATGACAAATCAAGACACAAATATGAAAAAAGTTATTTGATGAGTGCTGCTTTGATTTTGTTTGTTTCATTCTAATATTCATCGCAAAAAATTTTCTGTTCTTTCTGGTGATAATCTCAATATACATGGTGTCCGCCCAATATCTTATTTGGTTAGAATGCTGTATTACTGAGAAGGGATATGGAGTCAATTATTCACAAAAAGTATGTTAAAGTTCAATATGAATGAAAATTGCTTTCAAATTCGAATTCATCATTCCAAAAAACTTTTATGAAAGTACGGAATAATTTTAAAAGAGCTAGTATAATGATGAGAAGTTATGAATCGAATTTTTCACTAATGAAAGTGATTATACCTCCGTAATCGGTTATTTTATCTTCGAAACTGAGAATGCATTCTCTGTTGGAGTCTTTGTTTCTTATCGATGGCATTAATAATATGGAAAAGGTTATTGAGTATATCATATTTTGTCAAGAAAGCCCAGCGTGCAATTCTTGATTTTAGTTTCTCCTATTAGGTTTGGTTGATCGAATAGTAATGAAACAAAAGCATGTTGTTCATTCAATATAATATTTTGAAGAGAAATACTTTGTCAGTTTGTTTGTAATGGATGAATATGAAAACAACTCCACCAGTTCATTTTTTCAACTATAGTATAAGGGGTAATATATCTAAGTTTGTATTCTGAAAAAAAATCATTTGCTTGCGAGGGTGAAAAACAACCCTAAAATTTTAAATGGAAAGTGGGGTCGAGTGATATATCATTTGAAAGGGCACAACATTATCTTTCCAATGATCCCCGATTTGTTGTATTTCACTCAAACATGTAGGTATTATGAAGAAAAAAACAACTACAACCCAGTACTTTGAAATGTGTAATTAACTTAGTAGAATCCTACTTCAGCAAGTGCTGAAAATGTGACCCATTTGCTTCCATACAATAATACAGATTTTGTTCAAATCTATTCCTAATATTCTGTAGCATATCAGGTGTTATACTTCTGCACTCTGCTGTAATTCGTTGGCGAAGATCTTCTATGGTGTCCCCAAAGGAAAAAGTCTGAAGGCGATAAATCAGGTGACCTGGCAGGCCATTCGATGGGGCCTCTCCTTCCAATCCACCGTCCAGGAAACCGGTCATTTAAAAACTCTCATACCGGAGCAACATAGTGAGGAGGTGCTCCATCTTGCTGGAAATGAAGCCGATCATCATCATGATTTTGGTCATTTTCAATTATTTCTGTTATGAAAGGATTAATTATATCTTCAAGCATGTTCAGGTAGACCTCACCAGTTAAATTCCCAGGAATAAAAAGTGGCTCTACGATATGACTACCTAATATGCCACACCAGACATTGATTTTTTGAAGGTACTGGGTATGGATCTTTCGGAATAAGTGTGGGTTACTGTCATCCCAGTAACGGCAATTATGCCGGTTCACAGCTCCATTAAAAAAAATTTACCCTCATCGGAAAAGCACGTGTTGAATGATAGGTGTGGATCATCAATTAGTAGCTGGCTCAGTTGTTCACAAAATTGCAGCCTTCTATCTGGATCATCTTCATTGAGTTCCTGAACTAATTTAATTTTGTACGGATGAAATTTATAGGCCTTTAATATCTGTATTATGGACGAACGGGAGACACCTGAGGCTGCAGCAAGCTGACGGGTACTTTGAGTATGATCCAATTCAACATGTCCCAAAACAGCGACTTACACTGCTTCATTTCTGATCGGTTTCCGTGGCTGGTGTTTCATATTACAGACAGATCCGGTATCGACAAACTTTTGGACTAACTTGGCAACGTACGAATCATTCACATTTTTCTCGGAATGACTGTTATTAAAGAGGCTAGCAGTAAGTCTAGCACAACTATTATGTTGATAATGAAGTTTAACAATTTCATCTCGTTCAGGAATGGAATAAACCATTTTTACAGTAAAGTTGAAATAATTTCAAAAGCAACTGAACTGAATCAATGAACGTTTGCCTAATTTTTTTTTGTACACTTATCTGCTGTTGTTATTTCAACCAATAAACGCACGCATTTTCATTGACACCAAAAATATCGAGAAAATGTTCTTGCTTTTTTTATAACTATTCAAATGAATACAACAAATTAGGTATCATTGGAAAGAGAATTTTGTGCTCTTTCAAATGATATATCACTCGACCCCACTTTCCATTTAAAATTTTAGGGTTGTTACTCACCCTCGCTAGAGGGTTGAAGGCACAGGTAGAAATATACATCTAAAATGTGTCCCCCCCTCAAAACCAAAATTGACCTGTCCGAGCATTTTTGCGTTAAGTTACAAAAAAAGGAGAAAAACAAGGTGCATACTTTTCGTTGGACCACTCGATATAGTGATTGAATCAGCTTCCGCTCAATACTCAGTCATGAACTGAGCTTACCTAGATCAATTCTGTTTGAACTGTTGGTGATGAAGGAATATATTCGTAGGCATTCTTACTCATATTTGTTATTGTATTTCCAGTTCAACTTGGTTTAGTTTATTTTTTCAATAATACATGATTTATTCTTTTAAACATATATTTTTTGAGTGAATAAACTATCTGATGAATAAACTAAGCAAAATCAATAGAGAATCTGCTGGAGTGTAATAAAGAGCAAACTGAAAAGTTTACTCCAAAAAGCTACTGCGAGTTTAAACCTTCGAAGAGTGCAATTAGTTAGTAGCTTACAAATTTAGCAATCATTGAAAATAATAAAATTTCTGTTTTTAGCTTTTTTAATCTGTTTAAAATCTGTTTTTCCGTTAACCAGCTGTCGCACCCCTACGAACGACAATCAGAAGTTGAAACTTGTGCGAGCTAAGGAATAACGAGGTCTTACCTTTTAACGTGTGATTCCTAATATGGGTTAGACGATAGCAAGTGAAGATGGATCGTTCACACTAGGGCTTGAACTACCGACCAACATCGCAGTCAATTCGAGTGAGTGAACAAAGCACCCACGCCGAACCGCTTGGCTACCGACCGAACTTGATTAGATTGATGATTCGGAAAACCTTCCTTTTTCAAAATCTAATAGATCTAATGGATTCGCTTGTGGGGAACGCAGATTATCTATCAATTCAGTTCCAGTTACTCATTAGATTATGGAAGATTATAGACCGAAAAAATACAAACAAAACTATTCTGTACAACGAGGCATATATGTATCATTATCATTGAATCCACTCACCTGTACAGAATGTTTAAACTAACAGTAATATCCCAGATACTTTCGACAGTCCTTGCTCTAGCTTCATCGGTTCTGGCCTTCAATTCAGCGGTGTGGTTGGCATGTTTAGTTTTCGTGTTGCTATTCGTTGATAAAGAGGTAGTCGCCAGAATTTGGTGCTGGTAACTACTTCCTCCTTCGATGGCTAGGAATATTACGGAACCAATTAACGTGTAGCCAAATAACAGAACACATATACCTGGAACAAAAAAAAATATTTTGAAAAAACCATTTAAATTGAGGTACAGTAGAACCCCGTTATTCGGTTAAATTCGGATAATCCGGATATATTTATTATTCGTTTAATAAAATATTATTTATGCTTCTAAAATATTTCATTAACGAAGAGATATGTGAAATGTAGATGAGTACATTACAAAACAGTTACATAATTATCTATTTGCTTCTGTTTCATATTGCGTCGTCTTTTTCTCACTCCAATGTTCCGTCATCTATTAAGAAGGAGTAAATCAGCAGGTGTTGCCTCTGGTTGCTGCTCAATATAAATCAAAGTCTTTCCTAAAGCAGCAAAAGCTTGATGGGATATCTTAGTGGCAGGCTCTTCATCTACCACTTCGTCATCGTCATCGACTTCTCCCGTTTCCTGCAAAGCATCCGTTATTTCTTCGATATATAGTTCTTCGTCTTCATTTCTTATGTCTCACAACCGGGACCTCCACGGCTTTTCAATTCAGAAGCCAAATCATTCAATGGAATATCTTCTTCACTGTCATAAGATTCCTCAAGAGTAAATAACTTTTGACCAAGATTTTTGAATAGTGGAAGCGCACACAGAATTCCAAGCTTGACTCACCCAGTATATAATAGTTTTTAGTGTGATTTTCCTCAATCCATCGATAATTATATCTATCTTCTTGTTCTGTGTATGCTGACAAATGTTCAAGGAACAAACGCCTATAATTCTTTTTGATGTTTCGAGAACGTCCTGATCCAATTGTTTCATTATGCTGGTCACATTCGGAGAAAAAACTTAACAATAATTTCGCCCATGCGAAGTCCTTCTTCAGGGTGAGATGAGACATTATCCATTAACAAAACTGCTTTAATATAAAGGCGGTTTCTTTTCCAAAACTTAGCCACAGAAGGCATAAACTCTTGTTTAAACCATGTTCGCATCCATCCATGCGCTCTTCTTATTCTTGTAGTACACTGGTAAGGCTTTGGGTGAAATATCATTTGAAGTACTAGGACGTGCAGACTTTCCAATCACCATCAGGGGGAGTTTGTGCTTACCAGATGCATTGGAACATGCCATTATGGTTAATCTTTCCTTACTCCTCTTATGCCCAGGAGCTGATCTTTCCTGTTGCAACGACAAGGTTTTTGAAGGAAATATTTTATAATTGAGACCACTTTCATCGCAGTTATAAATTTGTTTATACGAATACCCACTATCTTCGATTTTCTTTTCAAAGTCTTGCCTTAATTTGTCAATTGATGATATATCAGCGGAAAGTTTCTCTCCACCTACAGTTAGTTGTCGTACAACATATCATTTTTTCCAGCGGTCAAGCCAACCAGAACTGGCTGTAAACTGGTCTGCTTCTGGAAATTGCCTACTGAACAATATTACTTTGTGTTGTGAAATTGGACCTGACAAAGGCACACCTTTTGATCTTTGTTGGTTGAACTAAATGAATAATGTTACTTTAACTTTTTCAAATTCGCCAGTTTTCATTGACTTCCTTCCCGAGGACGAAGAGGCTTGTTTTATACACCACTCTTCAATTTTAGTGCCCTAAAATTGCCTAAACGGCAATTTTAGGGGTTTCCTAACACTATTAGGGGATTCCCCATCGATTTTAAATTGAAATACTCTACAAGATTGGTTGATCCGGAGCTCGGTTGAACGCGACTCGGATAAATGGGGTTCTACTGTATATGGTTGATATATTGAAAGCTATATATATATATATATTTAATATATATATATATATATATATATATATATATATATATATATATATATATATATATATATATATATTGAATGAAAATCGCAACCGAAGAAAATATTGCTCATACAGCACATATGATTCAACTATCCGTCACAACTATCATCTCATGTGTGTTTAGTGTTTCTCTATTTGAGGTATGGAAGAAAATCTGTTTTTCCGTTAACCAGCTGTCGCACCCCAACGAACGACAACCCTTGAAAGTCGAAACTTGTGCGAGCTAACGACTAACAAGGTCTTACCTTCTAACGTGTAATTCCTAACACGGGTTGCACGATAGCATATGAAAATCGATGGGGCGGTCGATTTGAGTGAGCGAACAAAGCACCCACGTCGAAACGACTAAAATCGATCAAATAATCTGCATCAAATTCTGTCTTGAAAACAGAACTGAGAACTCAATAACATTTGAAATGTTGACAGTGGCATCCGGTGATTGTACTTTGAGTACGAAAAATGTTTTCGAGAAACACCTGATAGTGAGACTTTCACTAAACCTCACTAAATCCCACAATGAAGAGTTTCTTGAATACGTTATAAATTTTCATCAATTTGCGTCCGATACCTTCACATATATAGAATATAAGTGGTACGAGCTTTTCACAGAAGGTTGAAAAGAGTGCATGATGACGCTAGCTCTGGACGCTCCAGCACATTAACAACCGATGAAAATGTTGAGAAAGTGGGGAAAATTGTTATGGGGAATCGTTGAATCATTACTAGAGAAAATGCTGAGGATGCCGGCATACAGGTTGGCTCATGCCATGCAATTTTTCTGGAAACCTTGGGCATGAAGCGTGTGGCAGAAGTTTGTTCCAGAATACTGCGACGTAGTGCATCAGGAGTTTTTGTCATATGGTCGTATGACCAATAAGGATTATTATCATGAAGTTATGTGCTGCTTGCGAAAAATAATACGGAAAAATATGTCCGGTATTGTGAAAAAAATTGATGGCTTCTGCATCACGATAAAGCATCTGCTTACTTGTCATTGCTTGTACGTAATTTTTGAGCTAGAAACAACACCGTAATCTGGCCCCAGCCACCATATTCACCAGATTTGCCTCCCCTGCGACTTTTTTTATTCTCAAGATTGGAAAGACCCATGAGAAGACGACGTTTTGGGACGATTGAGGAGTAACAGTTGACATCAAATGTTGGAATTAAGACAATGTGCTACTACTTTTTGTTATGTATTGTAATGAAAATAATTGAGAAGTGAGTTCTGTGAGGATTTGACTTTTTTTATATGAATGTATGTATGGTATGTTTTGAAATGCCCTGTATACTGAACTGACTACTCGCCGCTATGTTCTTTCCTTTTTTCTGTTCATTCATCACTTTCGCGCTTCCAATATTTTCATCCACGTTCATTATTTTTATGATTCAACCACGTTCTCATCTTCGAATCTTACTCATTCCATTCTTCTCTGTTTTCATTCATAATTCTGAATCGACGATAACAGGTGACAAAACAACCACCATAAATATCAACAATTCGCAATCACGTTCAATATTCCATGTTGGAGTCGAGACTAAGGACAACTCCTACCACGCCGACGACCTGAGTTCACTCCTCATACCGGTAAGATTTTTGATTGAATTTCCCTCAATTGCCGATGACCACTAGGACCACCTGACTGGTACGTGACGAGGGGGCTTAGGGGTGAAGGCCTGAGAAGGCCTGAGGGGTGAAGTGGAGTCCCAAAAGGTCCACGCTCTTTGAATCTCTCCGATACTCATTCCACCCTTCTTTGCATCGATTACGTCACACGTTCCTCACTTCCACTCTCTAAAGTCTCTCTCTGAAACATTTACCAATGAGGCACGACCTTGAAATGCGCTCCGAGTCGCTTTGTTTCCTTACTGATTTAAATTTCTCTCTGTACGCGCGGTAGCTTCTGATTGGTTGACTGAATGACGCCAAAAGTGACGGAGTGGGTACGACTACGTCACATCTTCCTTGAGATGGGTGTTTCACAAGGTTCCGATCGGAGGTCGTGAAATCGCCAGAATGAAGCGTCATAAAAAACACGGGATTTTGAACTAGAACTCTTCTAGCTATATTACTAAATGAAGGAATGAGTGAAAGTTTCTTTATTATATCAAATTCCATAAATATACACTACTTTTCATAGATTGAACAGATTATTGAAGATTGCTTTCATTTCAGATCTCTGATGAAGAAATATCATTAATGGATCGATGAGATAGTAAAAATGATCTTCCTACTCAAGGGTAACTTCAAACCAGTCAGAAATGTGTGAATTTCGAAATGAGTAGCGGTTATTTGGGTATAAGATGGGTGAGAATTACTAATATTGACTGACCTGTTTACTGCCAATTCAGAAGTAACGTCAGGAATAAATTGCCAAACTAACGTTTGTATATTCTCTAGGCTTCATGTTTTCGATTGATATTGAATTGGCTCATCACAGACTGACCAGGATTTTTTCAGTCAACCAAACCACTAATGATGTATTTTTTGATATAATTAATTTCATATATAAAACTTATCATAGATTACACAGGTGGTTGAACATTGATTCTATATAGAATCTTATAGGTGAAACATGATTTGTAAGAAACAAACTTCGAACATTTTCGTCATGATGTGAATTCTATGCAGTGAAAAGGTATCTGAAATCAATTTCAGTTGCTGTTTAAATGATAAGTTCGTCACAATAGCTTTGATCGAAATTTAGTATGTTATGGTAATGAATGGAAGGGATTTTCATTAAAAAAAATTGTAGAGTTGTATTATAAACTCTCCTAATCTAGTGCGACATTCTCATTATATAACTCAATAATCGTCAATATTGTTTACTGATTTCTATGGAAATTCGTTTTTTATTGTAGGGGTTAATTTCTCTTTCATCACGAATATTCACCTTCTCTAAATCGAGATGAGTATTTTACATAGTTTTTCACTTCATTTCAATTATTTTGTATAGAAAAAGTATACTGAGTTACTCACCTAAGTTGGTTGCCAATCCAGCCAAAAAAGCCCTACTTCTTTTTCTTGACTTTCTTCCAAAACAACAGCATGATTTTCCTTCATCTTTCTTCGTGATACTTTCTTTCTTCAAGGAGTTGGTATTCTGTTTGGAAACCGTCGGGTATGGGTCGTAGCAAAAGGGTCCTGTGTCTTTTTCCATGACGATTCTCAAGAGAAGCCCATTATCATTGACTTTAATTTGAACCTTCTCATCGTGAACAGAAGTTGAACACCTACAAGCTGCAGTTGAGCAGGGATCATTTCATTGTTTCCAGCAAACTTTTTCACTTCGCTGAGATCTGGAATCAAAAACTTATGGTAATTTGGGATCCACGCATGTTGGAATAGAAGTTGAACCAAATCAACGCATTGTTGATTAATTACCAAAATGAAAGAACCGAATCAACATTACAGTGATAGTCACTGTAAAATCTTCATCGGGGTCATCAGACCACAATCTCATTCTAGATTCGAGTCAATACCAATAAGGATACCTTTTTCAGACTCATATGATCTATCATTATGTACAAAAATTCTAGTTTTTTTAGTTGGTCTGAACTTGGTCACCATTCACACAAGTAGTTGATTCAACAGCAACAACAGTAACACAAAAGACTAATTTATTTGAAAATAATTTGCAACTCACCACACAGTTGATTTTCAACCGCAAACACGACCCTTCAACCCCACTGAATAACCTACAAAGCCGGACAATATTTTTTGAAGGCGTTCAACCAGAGGAACACTGACTAGCTCAACAGAACTTGTACAGTGAACTTGAACAATGCCCAATTAACTTGTACCACTATTTTGAAGTAGGCTCTTCAACCTTGAGTCCAAGCATAAAAATGGCAAAACAAATCATTCAAATAACCATTTGTTACCTTGCTTTCAGTAATGTCAAAAATTATCGAAAATTGGTGATCAATTTATACTTCAATATTTGGAATGATCCATTATCTCAAGTGGTCCTCAATATGATTTTCAAAAGCGAAAATAAATAGCTGACCTTTTTACATATAACACCTCACTCAACAATGCAATCGAGAAACAGTATTGAATAATATCTAGGTCTTTTCATCACATTTTTTTTGTGCGCATGCGTCAGTATCAGCCATCTTTTTTTCGTACTGTTTTTTGTAAACAACCATATTAAAGAGCCCGCAAGTCATATTTCGAAAATTAAAATATAAATTGAAGTTTATTAATGTGTATTAATTATAAAAATTGAAAAAAAAAGTAGTATGTCGAAATAATCAGAAATAAATTTTTATACTCCATTATAATTATGTTACCTGTACGAAAAGGAACAACAAAACGGTGTTGTTATGGAGTATGTAAAAGTGATACACGATACAAATAATTTAAAACCAACACATACTATTTTATAAATTTTCCAAAGCTTTGTCTTGAATATCGCAATCAAATCATCAAGCAAATTACATATTGAAGCATGTGCAAAATGTGCGAAATGTGAATGAGTGAAAAAATGTGGCAGGAGTGATCGAGGCTTTAAATCTATTGATGATGTTACCAAGGATACTTATATTTGCTCACTACATGTCATTGGAGAAAGTGGTCCAACTAAGCAAAACCCTGATCCTTTAAGCTGTCAGGAATTTCAACATACGTAAATATATTCAATTCAGTATTTACATATTTGTCTAATTAATAATGTCATATGTACAGCCTCAAAATATTCTTGGCTTGATTTATTTATCTGAAATATATTTTCAATTACACCAAATGAATTGACACTAGTAATAAAAATAAAACTGTAAATACTATTTTTTATATGTTTCAAGATAGTAAACAAATGCTGATACCTAACCTCTCAACTAGCTCACTTTTTCTCCTTTTTTTTTCCTTTTTGCGGACGCCCATGACGTTTTAACCACCTTTTTAATTATTCACAATTATGAGCCTCAACTGAATTATAAACAAGTGAAGCACCATTAATGGTTTTTTCCAATAATTTATTCATTTGTAGAGATAATATTCCTTGCCCAGCCATTGTTGATTAAAACAGTACGAATGTTTTGAATTATCGCCATTTCAATTTGGCAGCTACACTTGCGCTCGTCTTATGATGAAAAGGTCTGTTGAAAAGTCTTTCCTTTTCATATCTATTCATATTTCCTGATTTCACAAGGGTCAATGCGATTGAATTCACCATATACGCTGGTGAACTCAATGATCCATTTCGTCCTCAATTATTTTATTTTTATATATATAAACGGCCTATTGTTGGATACCAGAAATCCAATATTCCACCTAATAAACGATGGCACAGAAAGAAATAATAAATATACATCAATGACGATCTGAAGAAAATATTGGCTTAATGTGGCAGTAACCAAGTAAATTTATTGATATGTCAATCATGCATCAGCTTTGCTATCAGTGATATTGAAAATCATGAAGAAAGTCATAGACACCATATCCTTGAACATTCATAGGGTTGTAACACATTGAGCGGTCACCAAATGGCTTTCGTTAACAAAGATCAAAAGGCGACCTTCTATCGTATGTCACTGATATTTGGAATAACCCAATCGAGAAACATGGAGAGTCAAGAGCTGTTGCGCTTGATATTTCTGAAGCCTTTGACCGTGTGTGGCACGAGGGTTTGCTGGCCAAACTTCGATGGTATCAGATCGATGCTTGTCAGATCATTTTTGTGTATGGTTCTCCAGTTTCCTGAAAGAACGTTTCCTGCAAGGCCGTCGATGGATATCTCTCGAATAGTTCAACTAACAACGCTGGTATTTCCCAGTGATCCATATTCTCTTCAAATCCCTTTTTATTGAAAATTAATGAATTATGGAAAAAAATAGGAATTCAGTAGATTGCTTTGCTGATGACAGCACGCACTTTTCTCGTCTTTCCATTTGGATTCCAGGATATCGGTTGCGGAAATACATCTACACCAGCTGAAGTAGGTTGCATTTCTTAATGAGGATCTAGAAAAGATTTTAAATTAGGGTGGAATAACCAGGTTCAACTCAATGCCACAAAAATTCAACCATCGGTTTTATCCAAAAAGATAAATGTTTCCGAACCAGATATAATAAGGTCAGGACGGACAATCCTGCTTCGATGAATTTATTGGGGGTTGAAATGGACACGAACATGTCTTGGCAGAATCATGTCGCTGAAGAGGCTGCTTCTCAAAAGCTTGGAACACTGTTCCGAACCAGAAAACTGCACCCACCTCAGCAACTTTTGATGCTTCATAAAGCTCAGATCAGACATTCTTTGGAGTATTGTTCGCATAAGCATACCCTGCAGATACTGGATTCCATCCAGAAAAGTGCAATCCGCCTAATTGGAGACTCAAATATATCTTGCAACCTTGATAGTCTGGAACATCGAAGAAAGGTTGGAGATTTGTATTCACGAGAGGTGTTCAACTGACTAGGCATATTTGATTTCACCAAGACCGGTACATATCAGAAATACGCAACGGACTGTGACTGCTCATTGTTTCGAAGTTCAAGTCAATACATCTTGAACTTTACCGCTTAAGAACTCTTCCATTTGGAGAACTGCGTGTATGTGGAAAAGAAAACGTTTTTCCAAATTCATTAAATCTTCAGCGATTCAAATCCAACGTGAATCGCTACTTTTGCATAGGCACCGTTTTAGAGCGCCTTGACTATTCTCATGTAGTGCTTGTATTCTGTCCTTAAGAAAATGCAAAAGTTAATTCGAAAGTTTGTCCTGTGTTATAAATGTCATTGGGATTGTTACTGGACATAGTGAAAGATAGTTAGATGGATAGATAGATAGTTCATTTGACTATGTATATGTATAAAACATTTGTAGCAAGTCAGGTGATGAATCAAACATTTAAAATTTTATGATACCTGAATGAAAACATTAACACTACAGTAAAGGGGTACAATAATTTCCAAAATAAATTATTACAAGCAGCACTGTATAACAAAATACAATAACATTTTTGAAATATTATTATCACACGCACTTCCGCCTCAAAGATAAATCCGGGCATTACCATGGAAGCAGCCATATATTCATCTAATATATAAAAATAGATGTTTGTTGGTTGGTTGGTAAGTGATAAACTTCTACATCGCTCAACCGATCGTGAAGAAACTTGACATGTATAAGTAATTTTTCATAGAGAAGGTTTCTAGGCTATCAAATTTTCTGTAACTCGCCATTAGATGGCGCTGTTTAACATTTTTTGAAAGAACTGTTCTATAATGTTGCGCACGCCTAAGTACGTTAATTCTGATTTTGTCCAAACATTGGAACAGCAGCGATATAGCAACATAGTACTAGTCTATACTATAAATGCCTTCATCAATGAGAAATTTTTTATGCCCTTTTTAAAACGTGTCTGTAATGAGTTTTTGACTGTAGTTGGCAAGATATTGTATAGGTTAACATCTATGGAATCCTTGGAAGATTTCTATAGATGGAATTAAGCAGGTCGTATAAGATTAGAACCACATATTTCATTGTTATGAAAGTGGGAGTAAGTTAAAAGATTGCCCTTAATTTTATGTACCTCCAGCAGTGACTGAAAAATGAAAATCGCTGGAAGAGCCATGATTCCCAATTTTTTGAACAATGGACGACATATGTCCCGATATTTCGCATTAGAAATTATCCTTATGGCTTTTTTTGTGTTACAAATTTCTTTCCAGCAGAAGTAGAATTACGCCAAAGAAGTGTCCCGTAGCTAATGAACGAGTGGAAAAAGGCATAGTAGACAGCAAGAAGAGTGTCAATAGAAACAAATTTTCTTAATTGCCTCAACAGAAGTAGATATTTGGATAATTTCGTATTCAATTCATCAATATGACATGTCCAATCAAGGGAGTCATCCAAAGTTATACCAAGTAATTGGGCTGTTTTTCCTTCCAAAAGCATGTCTTTGAAAGAAAATATCAGTCTCTGGGTTTTTTTCATATTAAGTTTGAGAAGATTCGCATTGAACCATTTTTCAGCTTGGATTTCAGCAAGTTCAGAGATTTTCAATAAATTTTTGCAATTTTTGTCAATAGATGTGTCATCGGCATGAACAACACATTTATGGGGCAGAACTTGGAAGAAAAGGTCATATATAAATATTATAAATAGGAGAGGTCCCAGCACAGATCCTTGCGGAACACCGTTCACTATAGGCTCTAAATTAAACGTTCTATTGTCAGCTGGGTCGCCATTTTGCTTTCGATTTTGTAAATACGATGTAAGAAGGGAGAGAGCCACACCTCTAACCCCATATTCATCCATTTTATGAAGTAGTAAGTGATAAGAGACACAGTCGAATGCCTTACTCAAGTCACACACAGTTACAGCGATATGCTGAGCAATGTCACTGAAATTTCATCATAAATATGTAATACTCATACACATTCACTGAAACTGACGAAAAGCCACACCTTTAGGTAAACCAACTCTTCAATCATCGTACGT
Organism: Leptinotarsa decemlineata; assembly: GCF_025532065.1. Taxonomy (NCBI): domain Eukaryota; kingdom Metazoa; phylum Arthropoda; class Insecta; order Coleoptera; family Chrysomelidae; genus Leptinotarsa; species Leptinotarsa decemlineata. The sequence goes on from NW_027412694.1 coordinate 15,646,027, forward strand.
TATTTGATCAAACCAAGTAAACACATAAAACAATTTGATGAAATACTCTCTAGATAGACTTACAATCGAATTCTTCTCTCATTGATCAAATGGGGTACCCTCCATTATCCTCTAATCGATGTTTGGCGGGAGTTTATCACCCCATCGCACTTCATACACAATGTACGCTCTTCGGTTAGTTTGCTTATGTATGGAGCTCCGCCCCTAAGCATACCCTGAACCTGCTGGATTTCATCCAGAAAAGAGCCATCCGTCTAATTGGAGACGCGAACATCACTTGCAACCTTGATACTCTGAAACATCGGGAGGAAGGTTGAGAATTTGTTTCTCTTTCATTTGGTCCATGTGGAATAAACTTCCTGAGAACGTTTTTCCAAATGGATTTAATCTCCAGCGATTCAAATCTAATGTGAATCGCTACTTCCGCACAGGGCCTTGATGGTTTTCCTGTAGTGCTTGTGTTTTGAACTGGAAAGTCAGGACACGGAATTGCGGTAGCTGTATCAAATAATTTGTTGGGTGATTCTGAAACGACTTTTCTCAATTATCAGAAGAGTTTTCTTCATCTACTGAATATGTCAACTTGGTTGGTGAAACGCTCGTCGAGAAAAGTTTTGCATTTCTGGTGATCAGGCAAAGTGGTTGTCTCGGATTTATTCTACGCCAGAATTTCCAGTTCTACTTTTCATGTTGGGTGATTGATCGAATAAACAAACAGAACTAGCGGTTATTATTTCCTTCGGGCGCAATTTCATATCCTGAAAAGCAAAGAAAGGTGGATTTCGAAACGAAAATCATCCATTTTTCTAACCATAAGTCTTCAATGATTTCCACTATGATTTCATATACATCACCTTCCATAGATATTCGTGTATTACATCGTTTAAAAGATATAATTAATGATAATCATTGACAAAAGAAGTTTCATTCAGCTCTATTCAGATAGTTGAATGGAAAATTATTCAAGATAATGACAGTCAGAATCTCATCAGAAATCTCATTGAGAAAGTTTCCCCCTGACAATTATTTTTGGGAAACCGTACTCCTCTTCTTCTTCATTATTATCTCTCTCTGATTCTCATGGCCGTTGCTTTCAATTCGAGAGCATTTGGCCAGACTCCTCCTGTACATAGTGAACTAAAGCTTCGTTCTGGGAGCGCTGCTGTTTTGCTCGAGGTTTCTTCATTTACCCCTTCTTTTGACAAATACACTTAAATTTCTACTGCCTTCTTCTCGGATAGGAATAACACATCTCCATATATTTTATAGAACTAACGACCTCGTCGAATCCGTCGACATCTAGCCTAGTTACTGGCGTGGGGGTCACCAGTTCTCTCATCTTTCACTTCGTTATTCATTCAAACGTTATTTTTTCATTTCAGATTACATTTTATTTCCAGCCTACACCTTTTGGACTCCACTCCGACCACGACATCCACGTGCCATCTTTGAGAGCGGTCATTATCGGCACAATCATCCTCTGTCGCGATCGGAGAGGATTCTTTTACTATTCTATAATCACCTTCAACCATCGACAAGAAAAAATACATTATATCCCAAACAAACATTTCATCGTTGAAATTCAGGCGAAATTCTCTCCGCCACAGAATTCAAAGCTACATGTATTGACATTTGGCAGAGAATAGAGGATCCTTGATCTTCCGCCTGGTTGAACGTACTAGGTATTCCGTAATTAAGTTTTACAGGACAGGATGTGTATGTCGTCTGTGTCCAATGATATTCATTTGTTTGTTGGCTATCCATTCCTTACATTGAAAAGGATATTAATTACGTCGAAAATCGAAATGTTACCTAACCAAGTAAATTTGCGTAACTAGCTTACATGACATGGTTAGAGGGAATCCATTGAGTTCAATATTTCAAGTATCTAAAATTATATCAATGAACATTAATTTCTCTATATTAACTTGTTCAAATGCGAAATAGAAAATGAACTTTTATAATGTATTTTTATAAATATTAAAATAAATGACTGGACTGGACAAAATAATTCAGAAATTTTTGAAGAAAAAAGGTTTTGACTTTCAATTTTTCCATTTTCATACAAAAATGTGAAAATCTTCCGAAAAAGCAATCGATTTCAAAATGAACTCTTCACAATGATGTGTAAATCATGCAGAAAAGTAACTTTCATACACATACAAAAAACTTTTTTTTATTTGAAAGTGGTTGACAATGTTTCATGGTGAATTTTACTAGTTCGGTATACCATTGTCTTTTTTGATTATGATATGATTTGAAACCTCTGAAAGAATAAATAAAATTGAAATGAGTAGCTGAAAATATCAACTATATTAAGCGTTGAAACGTGTAATGAAATCACAATGATATAAAAACGAGCAATGAATTCAAAATTGAACAACATGTTGAAAAAGTGGTTTGAAACTATGGCCATTGAAGAAGCCCACAAAAAGCCTCGAATTTGGTTGAGATACGTTGACGACACCTTCATAGTATGGAATCATGGGAATACAGAACTAGATACATTTTTGAATCATATCAACAGCCTAGGATCTTCAATCACTCACACAATGGAGAAAGAAGTCCAAAACGAATTGCCATTCATAGAAATATTGGTGAAGAGTACCGACACTAAGTGGGAAACATCTGTATACCGGAAAACCACTCACACAACCAGTGCTTGCCTTTCCTATGTCGGAGGATTGCCGAAAAGGATAAAAATAATTGGGTTCAAGGACAACATCAGAACCTGCTTCAGATCCGAAAACATCATCCGTAGAAGCCTCACAAAAACTAGGCAACCAAACGCAGGCTGTGATTTCAACAACTGCTCCGGTACCGGATACCCTGTGAGTGTGGCAAATCCTATATCGGTGAAACTCGAAGCTGAAAGTCCGCATTGCCGAGCATAAGAAAACATACAGTAAGAACAAACCAGCAAATTGAGACTAGCAGAGCATATTTGAACATCAAGTAGTCACAAGCTAAGATTATCCACAGCGAGGAACACTGGTTCGAGAGGAAGTTCAAAGGAGATGCATATATGTCCAATGATGTATTCAGCAAAGTTAGCGCAGAGATACACAACACATGGAAACCTGTAATCAAGCGAGAAAACAATAAACTCCCGCTAAACCGGTGAAGCGGAAAGAGGTGAAAAGGCCCAAATTACCTATGAATAGTCATCTCTTGGAGGAATAGTTCGGTTATCACTTGAAGAGTGATATTAACCTTTAGTGAAGTTACTTGATTTGAAATCTTTTTTGTTTTTTCAGTTTTCAATTTTTTATTGATTTTCATTTAATTTTAATTCAATTCAAATTTTATTGCATAATATAATCGATATTTTTAGCTATCCATTGTTATATTACTGGAGTTTTTTTCCCAACACCAAATTGTTAATTTTAACACCTCGACACGTGTTTTGATCACCAAGTGATCATCTTCAAAGAGGAAGATTAAAACTAAAAACTAATGCGAGTTAGCCCTATTTATGCTATATAGGTATCCCATACAGGTAAACCATCCAGGCGTACCACCCTTACAGGTGTACCAACCTAAATTAATTTTACAATTTTGCCTTATCTATTATTTTACAATATATGTTTATATAAAACAATTTTCAGCTATATGAAAATTAATTTCACAATATTGCCTATCCAAATTTATTTTTTCAATGTGTTTTTATGTAGTAATCAGTAAATCCAACAATTTTATTTTAACAAGCTATATAGTATGCTCTTTGGTATAGGTCCGTCATCGTTATTTTTAATATTATTATGTTTACTTATTTCTACACTCTCATAGTCATCTAGTTCCCTATTGTTGTTAACTGGTCTAACTAATCTTAATGAACTGAAGTTCATGGAATGGTTTTGTCGCAAAATATGATGGACGACTGCTGATTTTTCAGGTCTTCCATATTTCAAGTGTGCTATGTATTCCCCATATCTTACTTTAATAATTATTTTTGTCTGTCCATAATATTTTGCATCGCAGTCCTCACATTCAATTTCGTAAATTCCAGACTTTTCCAAGTTCTCGACTTTATCTTTTGGACTTCCCAAAAGGCTCTGTAGTGTATGACTTGTTTTAAAAACCACCTTCATACCTAGTTCCTTGAAAATCTTTCCAAAGTTCCTGGTATATTGGTGGTATGGAAGTGAGATGTATTTATCTTGGTTTTTGTCCTTTCTGAAAGTCGAGATTTGGTTCATTCTTAACCTAAACTTCTTCTTCCTTATAATGTCATCTACAATACCCCTCGAGAAACCGTAAGTGGTTGCAATTTCCTGTATTATACGCCTTTCTTTTGTGAACCTCTCATGTATTAGAGGGAAAGTCAAAAGACGATGCACTAAAAAATTCAACCCAGCACGTTTGTGCTGTTCACAGTGATGTGAACTGTCAGGAATATACCTGTACGTGCTTGTTTCTTTTCTAAATATATCGTATTCCAACCCTCCATATTGGCTCCTTATTACCAAAATGTCAAGAAATGGTAGTTGTCCCTTATTTTCTAACTCATACGTGAATTTTATTGATGGACATCTATTATTTGAAGTGGAAACAAAGTCGTTATTATTCGATTTTTTGGTATCGAATATCGCGAAAATATCATCCACGTACCTCAGCCAAATTCTAGGAAAATATTTCGAATTTTCTTTGGTTTCCATTTCGAATTTGCTCATGAACAGGTCTGCCAGGTAGGGGGACAAGGGGTTTCCCATGGCCGTTCCTTCCTGATGTTCATAAAAGCAACCTTCTACCTGGAACCGATTTTGTTTCATACACAAATTAGTAAGAGAAACGAATTCATCGATTCTCAAGGAATTTGAAACCTTGAATTTGAATTTCAACCAAGGCAAAATTGTAAAATTAATATAGGTTGGTATACCTGTATGGGTGGTACGCCTGGATGGTTTACCTGTATGGGATATCTATATAGCTAAATAGGGCTAGTTTCTAGTTTTAATCTTCCTCTTTGAAGATGATCACTTGGTGATCGAAACACGTGTCGAAGTGTTAAAAATAACGATTTGGTGTTGGGAAAAAATTTCAGTAATATTCATTACTACACCAAAGGTTCCAAACAGTACATTATAAGTATTCATTGTTAGTTTATTAGTTCTTTCAGATATTTTAAATCTTGTTATACAATATTGAACAATGGTAGTCCAAACTAGTAAATTAACCTTTTTAGAATCATTCAATTTTCATATGAAAATATACAATTCAATGCGAAAATCTGTAACAAATATTTGTATCGATTATTCCCAACTTCCGTCATCCCTGTTACGCCGGATGATCCTTTATTAATTGTATTGTTGAATTGGAATTTTTATTATCAAGTATTAAACATTTAACATGAATTATAACTTGGAAATGAAAAGCACGTGTGAAATTGCCAGTGAAAAAAAAGGCTCATATCGGGATTTTTTTCCCATCTAGATGAAAGTGTGATAGAATTATGTGTAATTCGTTTGAAGATGTACATCGCAGATTTCAAGTTCCCCCAGCAAGCTTGATGAGTATACATTGAAGAGCGGTGGACCCAAAGTTGATTCTTGTGGTACTCCTTCATTTCCATATCATTCGACAAGTGATAATCTAACCATAGTTGTTGCTTCCCGTCTTCCAGATATTTAGCCAGGAGTTTGACAGCAGTTCTGCATAATCTCGTATTATGTTAAATGCTCGTATGTATTCAGAGTGTGCGATCGAAGGTATCGAAGGCTTCGCTGAAACTGAGGAGAACAGGGATCGTGCAACTACCCCGATCCGTTGCCCTGATTATGTCGGCACTCATATGTAGACGGTTGTCACACAACTATGACAATACAGACTGCGTATTTGGCATCAACATGTTCATCTCAAGATGTTTCCTCACCGTAAAAAATGAGAAATGAAACTTTTCATGTTTTTCACGACTTTCGTTTGTAACTGATGTCACTGCCGTTTCGTCCTATGAGAATTACAATGAACTGAAAATAAATCATAATGTAAGCCCTTATATACAGGGTATTCCATATTCGATGGTCTATTAGACGTATCTAGAGAACAAAAAAAGATGAGATTTTCAAATTTTGGTTACCGATGTAGATGGCTGTGATCTATCGTTTGAAAATATTTTTATCGTCGCATTGTTGCCACATCTACATGTAACAGACATCAACTTGGGACCCTATATATTATATCATTTTTGAATTCTGCATCGAAATCCAAGTTACTTTTGTGAACCATACTCTGTATCTATCTCTCACCGTTTTCAAAATAATAATCATTCAGTATTTTTTTTTAGTGAAAACATGGTATTTTCAATATTTAATATCGCATGAATTACCTGATACATTGAACTCAAATTCTGGCAACATTGAGATAAGGTATGGTGGTCATTATTTCAGAACGAAACTCAAATCTTATTTTATACAGAGTGTCTGAAAATTACTTCTCAATTTGCATCTTTGAAAAACGACCATAACTATTTTGTTTCAAATGGAACACCCTATATATTATTCAATATTTGAATTCAGGCAACCAATGTGAACAACTTTGATCAACTATGTCCTATACCTATCTCTGACCATTTATAAGATATGAATTGTTCTATAATATTTTTGCTTCTATACAAATAAACATTTCAATTACAAAAGTCGGGGAAAAATGTATTTATTGAACACATTGAATAATGAATAATAACTTTATATCAGTTTAGAAAGATTTAATGGAATACATGAATGAAATTTCATAGTGGGTGAATGACAAACATTACTATTTTGACCGAAGAACGAACACTTTCCAAAATTAAATTGATAACAAAATAAATCTACACTAAGAAATAAGAGATAATATTGTGAAACTAGCTTCGCAATTATTTGACATTTGATACTGACATGAAAAAAATTCACTAGCTCAGGTGCTTGAAATGCTGACTATTCGCTTATAAACATTGATGGATTGATGATTGTATTATGTGATCAGTCGTGGCTCTGCGGATTTCCGACGGGTCGATTTCCTCGAAGGCACATCTAACCCAATCTTTTAGTTCCTGTTTCGTATTGATAAGTGTTCTATATATCTTTCCTTAGATTTTTACCTCTGGGGAGTCAGATCCGGTGATACCAACAATTCCGATACAAGTTCAGGGGCAAATTGTCTAGAAAATCACTCATAGTCGATCTCAGAATATCTAAATATCTTTCAGAATTCAACTTCTCTTCAAAAATGCAAATAGAAACTTTATTATCCGTGAGCATACAAAAAAAACATTAAAACAGACTTTTTGTTGAAATCCCCTTTGTCTAATGAAATGGGGATTTTCTGAAGCCCAGAAGTGTTAGGAATCACACGTTAAAAGGTAAGACCTCGTTAATCCTCAGCTCGCACAAGTTTCGACTTCTGGGGGTTGTCGTTCGTAGGGGTGCGACAGCTGGCTAACGGAAAAACAGATTTCGAAGCTTGACTATTCCCTCACGTGAAATAAATTAATATAAAACGAGTTTAGGATTTTAAGAGTTTGAATAATTATTATTATCCATCTTCACTATTCAATATGACAGTCGAACTATCAAAACAGGTTATTGTCAAATCCATTATTTTGTTTTTTAAATCAGACTTCGATCATGATACACCTCGATCATGATCCTTGCCGAAATTCAGTTGCCAAATTGAAAATTAATGTTTAAATTAAAACTCTTTTGTTATTCGAGTAGTATATTGGAAATAGAAAAAGATTCACCATATGTATTGAATTGTTCAGACTGATTTAATAATATTCAAAAGTATTTCTTGTGCACTTGATTTTTAATTTTATTGGAAATTTTATGCTTGCATAGGATAAATTTTTTTAGAAATAGTTCATATCTCATAAACGGTCAGTGATAGGTATAGGACATAGTCGATCAAAGTTGTTCACATTGGTTGTCTGAATTCAAAAATTGAATAATATACAGGGTGTTCTATTTGAAAAAAATATTTATGGTCGTTTTTCAAAGATACAAATTGAGACGTTTTTCCAGACACTCTGTATAAAATAAGATTTGAGTTTCGTTCTGAAATAATGACCACCTTACCTTATCTCAATGTTGCCAGAATTTGAGTTCAATGTATCAGGTAATTCATGCGGTATTAAATATTAAAAATAACATGTTTTTGCCAAAAAAAAATTTAAAAACGATTATTATTTTAAAAACGGTGAGAAATAGGTATAGAACATTGTTCACAAAAGTAACTTGGATTTTGTTGTAGAATTCAAAAATGGTATATTATATAGGGTGTTCCATTTGAAATTTCCAAGTTGATGTCTGTTACATGTAGATGTGACAACAATGCGGCGATGAAAATATTTTCAAACTATAGATCACAACCATTTACATCGGTTACCAAAATTTGAAACTGTCATCTTTTTTTGTTCTCTAGATATGTTCAATAGACCATCGAATATGAAATACCCTGTATATTCTGTAGGTGATAATAGAGGGCCTCAACGTAACTGAGTACCTAAAATTTGTATATCTGTGACAATTTGGGTACGCTAATTCAAAAACTGACGAGTAAACTACATCAATTTGATCATTCAGCAGATTACATCCGCAATAATTATGCTTATGACTATCCAAGGATTCCAAATAATTAATTTTTCAACCTTGCTCAGTGCAAAATTTTGGTATAGTTCAAATTCAGGAACTTGTGGTTGCATTCCAAGAAATGGTTCGAAGTCGAATCATTTTGTGGGTCTAAAGTACCTTTCACGTTCAGCATACCGTTTTGAGAAATTTCGACCACATTGTCCCACATAAACATTAATACACTCCGGACACTTAAGCTTATAAAGTCCGGATATCTCCAACTTGGCCACTTCATTTATGGCATTGAAAAAAGAATCTGGCAACGTGGCATGTGGCCTGAAGGTCACTTCCACATTGTTTTTCCTGGAAAATATCGCAATTGTCTTTGTTCTTTCGCCATAATATGTTAGAGTTACAAATTTCTTGATTTCTAGTTCGATTCTGTAAGTAAATTTTAGGCTTTCTGACTAACTTTTGGATTGTGTCTGCTTTGAAACTATCATCATGTCATACCTTAGTAATTATTTTAATTTTCCTGTCTATATTGTTAGCAAATGAAGGTAGCGAAAATGCTCTGTGCAACATTGAATTGTAGGCTGCTAATTTACGACTGTCGGGATGGTAACAATCACTTGGAATTTTAATGTAAGTATAGCTCGATGTCCTATATACATTGAACGGATAAAAGATATAAAAAAGTACCGGTAGTAGTACCGGCTACATCCGTCAATGGATTTCCTTAACTGTAATTCCATTGTTTCTTAAAACTATTGATAACGTTGGCAGGATACTAATTTCACTAAAGTCTTTGGAATCAGAAATAATTATTTTTGCCAAAAACTAAATAACCACTGCACTCTTTCACAAAAAATTACCACACTTCCAGACAGACAGTACGGATAATGTGAGTGACAACATGAGAACAGAATAATCTGACTATTCGCGGTTCAAAACGTAGAAGTATGTATTTTCAATATTTTTATGACTGACAGCTAAGGATGGTGAATCTCCAGGAACTGCATCGATCTATTGTGGGACAACTATAACTGAAAAAAACCTTAAAATTTGACAATATACTGAAGTCGGTGGGAAACATTCGGCTGAAATATTTTAAAGATGGCGGCACTTCCAGTTTTCCCCGGAAGAAGCTGTCAACTTCGTTATTTGGAATAGAACATCCTACTTATTATTACTTTTTTGAATTCCACATCAGAATTTCAATACTTTTTGTGAAAGATGTCTTGGATCTGAGTCTAACCATTTTTGACATATTTAAGTTTTTATATCAAAAATGATGTTTGCATACCCTACAATGATTATTAATTTTTCCTATAGAGAAACCTTTATCATTATGTTTTGGTCTGGTTCCTTGAAGAGTAGAACCAAATTCAATAGACTATATATGTAGTTTTGATAATTATCAATAAATGGTGGTCAAAATAGAGGAAAATAAATGAAATTCAGTAAAACGACTGAAGTGACTTTTTCTGAAGGAAATCCCCCATTTTGATGATATAATCATATGGAGCATCAAAAAAAGGGTAACTTTGTATGAGGAAAGCTATTTCGAAAATCAGTAGATGTTTTTGGAAATATTTGCAATTTGATATTTTTCTATCGACAAAATACTTACTAAATGGTTTCTAAATTCTATCAGTTGCCCTTGACGGCGAATCATGACCACCAACAATTATTATGATGATGTCAATACTTATCATTTATACCAACGAAGATTATTTTCATGTATTTCTCATTCACGAAGAATTGGATAAAGTTATTTCATGTCGATATCCGGAAAAAAAGATACCATCTCCAAATACTGTCTAGAAAACTATACTAAATTTCAATAATGTATCACATGTCCCTGAAATAACTTCATCACATTCTTCGTAAATATTAAATACATTTAAATAATCTACGTTTGTGTAATTTAATCGTTCAGGTACGATTCATTATTGACAATTCCCAAACGGAAAGTGGTGACATTATTGTATCTATTCATTTGTTTTCTAACGCCGCGCCATCTGGCTAACTGACAGAATTTAGAAACCGAATAGTAACTATTCTGTCAATAGAAAAATATTAAATTGCAAATATTACAAAAACTATTTATTTTCTAAATTGGTATACTCGTACAAAATAACTCTTATTTTTGAGGCTTGATACGATTGAATCACAAAAATAGGGGGTTTCCATTTGGAAATAGTCACTTTTGACGGTTTATTAAATTGTATTTATATTCTTTTTTTGGACACCCTGTATTGATAATTATTGAAATTCCATATGAAGTAAATTGAATTTGGTTTTATTCTACAAGGAACTCAACCAAAACATAAAGATAAAAGTTTTCTTATGGAAAAATTTGATAATATTATAGGATCTGCAAACATCATTTTTGTCATAAAAACTCAAATATGTCAAGAACGGTTAGACTTAGATATATGACATTATAAGTGAAAAATATTTAAATTTTTTTGTAAAATCCAATAATGTAGTAATAAATAAGGTGATTCATTCAAAATAACGAAGTTGACACCTACTTCCGGTATAACTGGAAATGCCGCCATCCTTAAGATATTTCAGTCGAGTTTTCCTCATCGACATTAGTATAATTTGAAATTTTCAGATTTTTCCCAATTATAGTTTTCTCACATTCTATCGATGCAGTTCCTGGAGATTCACCCTGTATATTCAACAGAATACTAGGTTGATTTTGTTGTCTACTGTACTCAGAGAGTCAAACTCATACCATTTTTTTGAAAGTTCAAAGTATCAATCCACTAAATGAAAAATTTTATATTATTTTTCAATATTGATCCATAACTGTAAATGAAGAAGATGTCTTATCACTGATTCAATTGTATAGAGCCAGGAAAACTGGAAAATCAAGAAATTGCAACAAAAGTGAAATATATTTCCCTATGCTTCGCAACTTCTCATTTCAACTTAACTTGTAAGATGATGTTATCAATGATTTTTCGAAACTTCACGAATCAAATTGAACTCGCTGATCCTTCACGAACACGATTATGCACTTCAATTGCTGAAACTTCTCTATTTCTCCGATATATACCTCTAAATTCAGTATATCCTACTTTAAAAGATAGTTCGAGTTTCCGGCCAATACAACTTCCAGTATTATATCTCAATAAGGGGAAGAGTTACAACTCTTGGAGTCCATAACGCCCATCCGATTGTAATTGAGACTATAAACATATTGACCGGCTTTTAGGATACCAGCAGCGGAAAAAAGGGATTGAGTAACTATTTGTTTGATCGTTTTTTAAATAAAATTATGCTGAATATCTAATGAACGACATCTATCAGTTGTTTTCACTACTGTTCTCTTTCGGATATCTCTTTTTATACTCTATTGAAAAATATTCATTATTTCATCAAAATAGAATCACCATATTGAACGTACTGTGAAGAAAGATCTCCAGATCTCCGATTTCCTTGTGTTCTTGAAATAGGTCTCTGATCAAAAGCAATAAGCGATCTTATATAACTCTCTTGTTAGACCACATAGAAGTTATGACATTTTAGCAAGGGGTCAGCTAACCAACAACTTTCTCAGAAACTTAGAAGTCACCTAAAAGTGGATCTTGAAAATAATCCATAATAAAAATTTCACATATCCTTCAGAACAATATAAATAGCTTCACTCTATTTATATTGTTAGGTTCACAAACACTATATTTTCAGAGTATAATATTGAGGAATTATAAAAATGAAAGTAATTTTGAGCGATAAGATCATGTATATAAATACAATATGGGAAAAAAGCAATAACAACTGCTATGCCAAAAGTTGAGAAAACATTATGACAGAGACACCTCACGTATCTAGGGCGCCCCTAGTATATCCTAAAATACCAACGGGTCTTATTCAAATCCATTCACTCGGTTTATTCAAAAAAAATTACAAAAAATGGCTTCATCCAAGAATGAAAATACACAAATGACAGAAACGAAAAATATCTACTTCACCTAGTCACCGAGAACTTACTGAATATGATTATTGTCTGTATATGTGTCCATTTGTGTATGTAAGTAGTCTTTATTGAATATGAATAATCCTAATGTTCACAATACAATGTTATAATTCTACAATAAATGATTATTAAGTAAATACTATATCAAAACATAATACAATGAATGAATCCATGTATGAATTTATGACAAAATACATCATTAACAATGAACAAAGTATACAATAACTGACACAATTCAGCTGAAAATCTATAATACAACATAACTACATTCATAACAATCACAGATATTTTGAGAGTTTTTTCTTAAACGATACAAGTGAATCACATTCTTTAATTTCATTTGGAAGGGAATTATATTCAAGTAAACCTCGTATGCATAGTGAGTTTATACCTTTTCTGGTATTAGCTCTATCCAAATTGAAGTTATTTGCACTTCTAGTACAGTATTCGTGGACCTCATGATGCCAACCTTGTGGAACACCTATATTTATCTGCCTTGTAGTAGAAAAATGGTCATTTATTTTCTTTCACTCAGGTAGCTTTCCAACCATTTCAAAGCAGTTGATTTAATTCCATATGTTTTAACTTCTGCACTAGAATACCTCTATCTATTGTTTCAAATGCTCGTTTCAGATCAATGAACACTGCCACGATATACTTTCCTTTATACATCAATTGGTTTCAACTAGTATTTGTCAGTTGTAAGACTGTTTCACAAGAATATTTAATATGAAAACCTGACTGGTTCCCTAAGAAAATATTGTTAATATTCATGTGTTCAATGAGTTGGTTATATGCTGCTCTATCAATAACTTTCTCAACATCTAGTAACGTGTTGATTCGTCTGAAATTCATTGCATCATTTGAATTTTTGACTTTTGGAATTGGTGTTATGATGGATGTTTTCAGCTCATTTGGAAATATTCCTGTTGAAAAGGATGCGTAAATAAGATCTAATAGGTGAAAACCACAAGTTTCAATGGTATTTTTTATTATTTGACCATTCATAACATCATGTATATTAATTACCTTTATTTTCCAGGGTAGCAATTATATTTTTAAGTTCCTTTAGATTCATTTTACTAAAGTTTTCAAGGTTAGTTTTTATTTCTGGGAGATTACTGGCGGACCATTTCTTATGATAATTTATGGTATCAATTATATCACCTACACTCGATATCAAATATTCATTGAAACAGTTTGCAATATCATTTTCTGTTTTTGCCATCACTACTCTATCTTTGAATTCAAATTTCATGACTGTATTTGTAAATGCAAGATTTTCATTTCGAATCAACTGTTTTGTTTTCCACATTTGTTTACAATCTCCATAATGGGAAACAATCGCATTTTCGTAATAATGTTTTCTCTTCAATCTAAGACTATTATTAACTTCATTTCTACATATTTTGTAGGTATTCCAAAGATTTTGTTTTTTCTCCATTCTTCTACTACACTGTCTGAATTTTTTATAAGCATTATCACGATTTTTTGCCTTCAAATGTATTTCTTTATCGTACCAAAGTAAGCTATTTCTAGTATTTTCAAATGTTTTCACTGGGCAAATTTCATTAACAACTTTTTTGTAATTTTTTGATATTTTATCAAAAATAATGTTTACATCTAAGCAATTTGTTGGCCAACTGCAATCAATCAATCTCAAATTTATCATGTGGAAATTTTCTGTACATTTTTGAAACTACATTTACTGGTCTGTTGTTACTTCTGATGTTAATACTTATTGTATTATGATCAGTGATTTTTGGAAGTTTGTGTACTTTGGCAAAAATATTTGGGTCATTGGTAATTACATAATCGATCAGGGTTTCGCTTGTTGGTGTACGTCTTGTTGGTTCATTTATGATTTATTCCAGATCGTATTTTATTATTGTCTCTTGAAATTCATCTCTATAATAGTTATTTACCAAATAATCAAAATTAAAGTCACCCACGAACTGAGCGTTAATTTTTTGTGGTAATCTTATCACACATTTCTTCAAAATCATTAATAAATTCTCCATGGTTACCATTTGGAGAATGATATACAACGCCTAGGTTAATTTTGTTAACACCTAACTGTACATTTGCAAACACTAACCAATAATTATACTCCTCAATAGTTATTTTAGGGTTCGTTACGATAATATCTTGTCTTACATACATTAGCACTCCACCTGTATGACGACTTTTTGAATCACATCTTATTGAGTTGTAATTTTTTATATTCAATTCTACTTCCTCAAAGGCTTCCGTTGTCGGGATTTTACTTAGGAGTAGTATTTTTGGATTATAATAAATACGTTCTTCAATAATTTGATCCTTATGGGCAATAAAACTCTGTGCATTAATATATATTATGTTTGTATGGTACTGAATATTAGGATGAGCTACTGAGAATTTCTGGTTTGTTCGACAATTGTTGGTATATTGTTTATGTACTTTATTGTTTTGTTGGTGTGTCCTGCATGTTTCAGTTTCTCTAATTTACCTTTAATCTGAATAAAATATTCCCGTTGTTTTTTGTTTGATCTGCATGTATGCGGATGCTTGGTATTTTTTGTATGACTTTTTGCTTCTCCTTCAGAAATTTAATAGCTACCTCTTCATATTCAAAGATAATTCTGACTGGGCAAGTTTTTTGTTGACTGAATTTTTCTAACCTCTGGAATTTAAATTCCTCACCACCAGAATTTTACCCATAGTTTATAATTTCTTTAAGGGCCTCTTTCTCCCTTTCAAACATAACTCTGCTGTTGGCTTCATTCACTTCATTTACGTTAAAAAGAATGAAATTTGAAGCTCTATTTTGTCGTTCTAACATTTCATTTATTATTGTTTCTTGGTCCATTTCACTCTCCAGCTTTTCCACACGTATTCTGAGTTCTCTGTTTTCTTTGCTTGATGTCTTAATATTATTCACTCGATCTATAAAATATCCCCAAAATATGCTGTGGCAAACTTCTTTAACATGCTACATAACAGTGTACTACCTACTTTCAGTGCTGCTTGGTTTGAAAATGTTTTTAAAGTGTTTTATTGTTTTATTATTCTAATATTGTTCTGTTTTGACTTATCAATCCAATGTATATTGGTGTATGATCAATAAATGTCTATCTACCTATCTATCTATCTATCTTTTGATTATTTCTTCACTTATCTTGTTTTGTCGTTCGAGTCCATCCTTCAAAGATTCAACACCTGCTTTGAGTTCACGCATTTCACCTTCCCATTCACGTTTTATTGGATCAAAAACTCTTTCAGCGCTGTTTTCAACATATTTTTCATAGTATTATCCTCGCCGAAAAACATTTCACATATTTTTGGTGTCTTAACCTCACTTTTATCCCGCTGTTTGCAACAAACAATTTCTCCACTAACGTTCTGCAACCTTGACTGCACTGCACAACTAGAATGAAATGCTGACTGACAGACAATGCAATTTTCAGAATGTATCATTTTTTTACAGTATTTACAATGATTTTCCAGCTTCACAAATTTTGACGAATTAGTTTCAGTCGCCAAATTGGATATTATGTGCTAAAATGTGTATGTATATTTATATCTTCCAAGAAGATAAATGTCTCTGAACCGGATATAATAATGTCAGCTCAGACAATTTGACTTCCTGCTCCGATAAGTTTGTTGGGGGATAAAATGGACACCAATATGCCTTGGAACAATCATGTCGCTGTAATTGCAAAGGCTGCTTCTCAAAAGCTGTTCTGAATTGTTTCGAACCAGAAAATTGTGCACAACTCAACAATTTGTTATGCTTTATGAAGTTCAGATCAGACTTCCTTTGGAATTTGTTCTCATGTATGGAGCTCTGCCCCAAACATACCCTGATGTTGCCATCCGCCTGATTGATTGATAGCCTGAAACATCGAAAGGTTGGAGATTTGACTCTCTTTTGTCGAAAAATGTGTCTAAAATAAGAGTAGTTTACTCATGATCAAAATTTCTATTTTTTGTTCTCCCCTGTTGTACACCATTCGAAAATTTAAAATTTTGACAACTCAAATTCAAGTTTCCCAAAAAAATGTATATAATAGTAATATTAATAATGATAATAATCGTCTTTATTGTTACCCAGCTGTAGTTACATACAAATATTTAAATAAATTAGAGAGCTAGTTGCTGACATAACAAAAGGCGAAGTTCAACTTAGTTAGCACACGTGCTACTGATCACAAGAGCAAGAGCAAGCACAAAAGCTAGATGATGGAAAATATGTTTTAACTCTATTTTTTGACCTATCTGAAGCTTTTGATTCTGTGGACAGGAACATACTTTCTAAAAAATTATATAATATCGGTGTAAGAGGATGTCTCCTGAATTATATCAACTCCTACATGGAAAATAGGAAACTGACTGTGAAATGTAATGAATTTTAATCGGACATGCATGACGTAACTCTTGGTGTTCCACAAGACTCTATTTTAGGCCCACTTTCTTAATTTATGTAAATGATTTACCAAGTCATATTCAATATGGTGCCTTCACTTTGTATGCTGACGATACCACTATTACTGTGTGGGGTGTTACTGAGGAGGAACTTTCCCACAAAACTCAGGTAACGCTTGACGAAGTATATGTGTGATGTTGAAGAAATAAACTTATTTTAAACCATAGGAAAACGGTTTTTATGAATTTTATATAACCTTAGGAGACCATTATTACCCGGCTGTAATTTTGCTTTATCTGAAACAACTAAGTTCCTTGGCACCTTTATAGACAGCAAGTTAACATGGGAACCACACATTGACCACCTGTGCTCAATAAAGCTTATTTTGCCATTTTACACCTTAAAGACATAATTGCCAAACAATGTGTACTATACTTTAGCTTATTCACATATTTCATTGAATATATTAACCTGGGGACAATAAAGTCAGTTACAGCTCGTCTTTGCTGCTCAGAAAAGATCACTGAGACTAATTTTCAATATAAATAGCTTAGATAGCTGTAAAGAAATTTTTATAAATAATAATATTTTTACGGTATCTAGTATTTACATCTATAAATGTCTGGTGTACGCGAAAATTATTATACTTTTTTTAATATCTCTGCGGAAAGGCACATGTACGATACACGACATAAAAAATTATTGTCGATACCTGAGCATAAAACAGCTGCATTTAAAAACTCTCTATACTTTAACTGTATTATTTTATTTAACTGTGTTCCTTTGCCTATCAAAGAAATGAAGTTATCTTCATTTGAAAATGAAATGAAAAAATATTTGATGCTGAATGCTTTTTATGGTATATATGAGTTTATAAGTAGAAATAAATGACTTGTCAAATTGAAAATATGAGGAATGAGGAATCTAAATTATTTCCTCATTGTGTTTTTGTGCATTGTAAATATTTTGTTTCGTCCCATATACACCTGTTTTTTTGTGAATTTCACAAGTATGAGTTATGTTATACAATCATATTTTTAAAATATTTTCATGTGTAAAAATGTGACGATTCAGTTTTCAATCTGTCTTTTCATCATTTATTTTCTTACATGATTCTATTGTATTTAATTGACGTGCCAAATGTACACTATTGTATCAAATATTGGTATATAAATATTTCTATTTCTATTCTTAATGCACCAATTTTTATCAGGAAGAAAATTTTCTGATAAATGGATAATAAAAAAGTTTCCCATATGGTGCAAACTTTTTGAAACGCACTGTATATTTGAAGAGACTAATGTAATCAGTCGTGTAATTGTTTCGAATTTGAAACAATACCGATTCTGTGTGTGAATGATGAAGTTTTGAAAGGGTCTTTTCGGTGCTTGGCTTCATATAAAGAACACGTAGTGGTAATTCAAATAAAAATTTTTGACAATCATCTATTAGAATAACTTCCAACTTTTAAGGTATTTATATACAGTGAAAACGTGAAAAGTCTTCGCCCCCTTAATTTTTAAACGAGTCTCTGCTGTGTTTGTCAAAATCGGCTAAGCTATTTCAAACTGACAAGCGTTTGAAATTTGTTTCAGAAAAAAAGTCGGTTTTGGAATTCATTTCGAACGTTATTAAATGTTTGCGGGGTGATACTGTAACACACATCTGTTATTTGGTTCATGAGTTTCTGAAGTGACTGTGGCTGCGTGACGTACACCTTAGATTTTATATACCCCCACAGAAAAATTCATAGGTGTCATAACAGGTGACTTAGCTGGCCATTCAATGGGGTCACGTCGGCCTATCCACCGTCCCGGAAATTCTTGTTGAACTATTCTCGGACAGGTCTGTAGTAGTGAGACGGTGCACCATCCTGTCGAAAGGTAACATCCATGGTTAATTCATTCGGGTTTGCCCTAACTACTCCTTGAATACTGATTTTGAAGCATATTCAAATAAAGATGCCCAGTTTTATTTTTTACCATAAATATTCGACCTATGATATGATAACCCAAAATACCATCCCATACGTTGACCTTCTCTGAAGTTTGAGTATGACCCTCTCGAAAAACGTGCGGATTTACTTCTAACCAATAACGTACATTGTGTAAATTTATTGTTCTATTCAGAAAAATCGTTGTTTCATCACTAAAATGAATAGAGTTAATATAACCGGGATTTGGGCTTTGCGGTCAGACATGACCTCACAAAACTACACAAAACTTCTATCCGGGTCGTCTTCTGTTGGTTGATGCAGAATTTTCATTTTGTGTGAAATTTGTGTTTTTCAAGATATTTTTTCACAGTTGTCATTGATACGCCATAATCCGTGGCTACCGTTTTCATTGTTAGTTGCGGATTATTAACAACAACTACCAGAACGTCGATTTGCTGTTCTTCTGAAATAGATGTTCTTCCAGATCTTCCATCGTCCGTTACGCAACCAGCGCTAACTTGGAAAGCGCTCATTAAATATTCTTTCTGTTCCATGGTAATTACGCTTAACTTTACGTAAATTGAAATGACTTCGGTTTTTTCTTCTAAGGGACGGGGACGAGGCATTTGAAAATTATAAAGAAATGCAGTAACCTATGAAAACTGTCAAAAGTATCGATATGATTAACGTCAATATTAGACTGACGTTGAAATGAAATGCTATCTGGAGTCTCCAGTAAAATAACTAAGGTATAAAAGACTGGAACAGAAACTACAATTTAAAATACCAATAATATGCGCAACGCAGTTCAGATTCTGCAGCAATTATTTGAAATAATTCATTTGCTGAATGTTTGGAGCAAAATTCAAACGCCTGTCAGTTTGAAACGGCTTGACCGATTTTCCCAAACACAGCGGTGTTGGATAGAGAATCGAGAGCCTTCAAAACCAGAAATCATGTGACCCTCCTTCACAAAAAAAGGTGATGGTGCCCTCTTCAGACAAGGCCACGTGACCATATAATTTCAATGTCAACGAAGTATAAGTATTACCTTCTTAAATGAATTTCACCCGACCTCGATAGCTTGTTCCCTTCAAAAGTTAAGGGGGGAGGACTTTTTACGTTCTCACTGTACATGAATTTCAAAGCGGATAAATAAAATTATATTTTGAATTTATTGATTGTAACTAATTGTAGAGTAATGAGGATAGTTTTTAAAACAGTTTATTTTTATACTAATTCTGGCAGGCAAAATTGTTCAATTGCAAAAACCGTACATAAGAAGCATATACATCGAAATAATAAAGATCATACGATCATAAAAAAATTATAGAATCGTAAAAAGCATACGATCATGAAAAGTATGAGATCTGCTAACAGGAATGAATTGTATACTGTCTTGGACGTGTTTGGCTGCAATGTAAAAAATTGGCCTGAGGTGGTTATACTGCTGGAGATTGTCGAAATCTCGAAACTTAAGAATTATAGGAGCCTATCTGGAGAAGTGTAAAACAACAGCCTTGTGTTTTTTTATGGTTTCTGGAAATATGATTTCAATAAAAAGTTGTGAGGTTAAGTGCATTAAACCGTAGGGTAAGATTCTGAATTCTATTATTTCAATTGAGGCCATCATTGGAAATATTTCTTCATACAGTGACCACTTATTCTCATTGGAATTTTTTTGTTTATCAATACATTTCAAGGTTCGGGATTCAAAACCCTATCGAAACTCTCAAGTGAACCATAATCCGTGTTTTAGTGGTTTTCTGGTAGTGTCTCCTAGCCCGGTGTCTTACAGTTGGTCTACAGTGACAAGTGTTGAAAAGGGCTACAACATTTCTAGAATCTTCTGTAGATGGCGTCTAAATAAGAGCTTTTGATTCGGTAACTCTTTTCAGAACTTCTATTTGAATTTCTATGAAAAATCAAGAACCGTCCTGCGCCTTTGCCTCCGAAAATCAAGAGTCAGTCATTCCAATTGAGCACATGTACCATTTTCTACAAACAAGTGAGGTGAAAAAGTTGGTAAAAATACGTCATGCATGAAATCGATCGGAGACTGAGTTTACGAATATCAAAGATCAACGAGGCTCTCCATCGACCGCTGGAAGATATTTTTCCTCGGTGTTTCATAGCAGCTCCAACTGCAAGGCAATCAGGTGGAATCAGAGATCAGCAATCATAATTGCTTGTGGCATTTTTACATAAAAGCGCGTACGGTGCTACGAGCCTCAGTACCTTCAAGCTAGCCCACGATGCATGTACTACAGTAGTTTCAATGCAGTGTATTAGAGAACAACGAGTTTAGAGCAGATTTCGGCTTTGCAGACCCGACTCGTTCCTTTTGATATATCTGAAATAATTTTATCCATATTTTTGTAATCAAGGTTCAATTTTATTTTGAAGAATCTATATTTTTTACAGAATAATGGACGAAAAAGAAGTTGAAAGATTGACTCGATTGTTCGAAGAAGTTTCATCTGATCTGTTTGCTTTGTTTATCATTGTCAAAATCTAGGAGAAATGTTGCGATGGAGAATGGGATAAGTGGCCAATAATTCAATAAAAAATCATCAGCTGACAATTGTGGGAACACTTAAAAAATAAGAGGCAAATTCACAATGATTTTTTTCTAAACGACCAGAAAAGTCGAGCATGTTTGGTTTTACAGAAAATATGACTATCGTTTCATATATACTGAAAAAAAAAATAAGAAGGTTATTTTATAGTCAACCCTTCAACATGATGATTCTTCTATTGATGAGGCATCTGATGCAGAGGCGTAACCAGAGATAATTACTGTTTACAATTCTACCAAAGGCGGAGTTGATACAGTTGATCAACTTTCTGCAAAATATAATGTTCCGAGAAATACACGTAGGTGGCCCATGGTAGTTATATATGGGCTCCTCAATGTTGCTGGTATAAACGCCATGGTTATATACAGAAGTGATTCAAATGGAAACAATTCACATATCTGCCAAGAGAAAAAGCTTGCAGCTAGAATTAGTGCTACTGTGTTGGTTGAGCGTGTCTAAATCGAACAAAATAAACGTGGAAGATGTGCCTTCTGTAAAGATCGGAAAATAAGATATATATGCCGGTTTTGTAAAGAATATATATGCCTAGAATATTCTGTATTTGTTTGTCAAGCATGTACGACAAATTTCTTAGAATAAATGGTGTTTATTGCAAATATACCAAAAATGCATACAGTTTTTATTTTGATTCGATTTTATTTTTTGTTTTGAGAATAGGACATTGTTTCCCGTTCTTTTTATGACTCTTTGTCCATATAAATGATTTTATGTAACACCTTATCAGAAATAAAAATGTATTTAGAAAATTTAATTTTTCTCCTTTTGGGTATATCAGACCCAACGCGTTCTTTGATGTAGGGTTGGGATTCACTGTAGGGTTGGGATTCACTTGAGTCAAAAATAAGTTATTTGCAAGGAATTTGATAACCGAGGTTTTTTTGACGTGGAAAATCATAATTCTGAAATAATTATCATGTAACATCTAGAGGGTGCTGATTCGTATGCTGTTATCATTTATTTCGAATTGCCCCAACTTTGTTGAAATTGAACTTTTGATACTTTTCATAAAAAAATAATTTCTACACCTACACCAAATAAAAAAGCTACAATTCCTCAACAAAACTGATGGTGATCGTTTCCGACATATTTACAATTTTTTATATCGATGCATTACACTTATCTCCTACGGCGCTGAGTGAAGTTGCTGATAACCTTTCACCTATATGTGGTGGATCTCGTCAAAATAAACAACTTTTTTCTATAAAACTTTCGATGAAAATAACTGAAATTGCAAAAAACTTATGACAAAAACCAACCATGTTTTGAAAAATTGCAACAATTTGTATCTCGAAAACGAATGATTTTTCGATCAATAATTCATAAGAAAAAGTTGTTTATTTTGACGAGATCCACCACATACTCAGTTTTTGTAATGTTCTCAGCAACTTCAATTAGCGCCCAAGAGGTAGGTAATATGGATCGATATAAAAAATTGTAAAGCTTTCGAAAACGATCAACACCAGTGTTGTTGACGAAGTGTACCTTTTTCATTTGGAAAATGTGTGAAAAACAGTTTTTCTCATGAAAAGTACCGAATGTTCACCGTTAAAAACTTGAATTCTTCAACGTACTCATGTTACGACCTATTCTATAATTTTTTGTTATTCTGCTAACAGAGATTTTCATTAATGGAAATGCTTCCTTCTTATTTTCCGTTTTTACAAAATAGTTGGGAAGTATCAAGAAACTATGAAATTTCTGCTCTGATAGTTTATGGTACATAATCAATCCATTACGACAGTCTTTACATTTTAAAAATCCCGTGTTGTATCAAATTAACCGGTATAACACCCATTATCCGGTATAACTTCAGAAATACCAATACTGAAGAACTTTGCAGACTACTTGGAGGAGTTGATTGAATTCAACACTTCAGCAACCTGAATGGCGTCGTTTAAACATGTGAACGGTTTAACGAAGTCATACAAAATATAATAAAAACGTGTGTACCCATGAAAAAATGCTTCTCCCGCAATTGCCCTATCTGGTATTCAAAAGACCTGATTCGTGAACTGAAAGTAAAAAATGACTACCTGAAAATGTATAGACATCATAAACTACTTTTTTATCGTGAAAAGTTCAGAGAGATGAGGCATTCAGTTAAACGCGATATAGATATTTCATATAAAAGTTTCATTGCGAACTCGGAACGAAACCTAATATGTGAACTCAAAGAATAATAAAACTTGAATTCCAGGACATATGTATTTTAATGATCAAATATTGTCATCACCTAACACTAATGTTAATGTATTTGCAACGAACTTTCAAAGCGTATATATTCCTAATGATAATCTAAAAAATTCAAACTGGACTAATGGAGAATGTTTCAACGTGAAAAACACAATTTCCGAATTCCAACATATGTTTCTGACAAACTGGACCAACATAAACAAGTTGATGTGGTGTGTATACGGACTTCAGCAAAGCATTTGATCGGAATTCACATTATCAGTTACTCATGAAATTATCAAGCTTTGGCATTTCGTGGAGCCTTCAATATCTGCTGGAATCATATCCTAGTGATAGAAAATTATTTGTGGAATACAAATAAATTGAATCGTTTATATTTAATGCAACTTCCGGGTTCCTCAAGGTTCAAACTTGAATCCACTATTATTTCTTCTGTTTGTTATTGCTATTTCTGATAATATCAACTCTAAATACCTACTTTTTCCTGATGATATGGAGATTTTCAGGGAGATTGAAGACTACTCTGATTGTATATCATTACAAAACGATATTACTGATTGGTGTCAGAAAAATGAACTGTCCTGCAACAGTGGATCGGTGTTCCATATCCCTATTTAGGAAATCTAAATTTCCATAATATTACCTTATTACTCGAGCTCCACAAAATGAAAATATTGACAGTCACACAGAGTGTTCATTACTTTATGCATATCTTCACTTCGAAAATATTGACGGTTTTCGAGATATCTAGCATGACAGGTTTTTTTTTCAATATGCGTCACTCAGAATATTTGAAATTATAAAGTTGTGTCAAGTCCAATTGTATTTTATTGGTAAAATATTCTACAGTGGTAACTCTCTCGAACGATGTATCTGAAGTCGACCTGTGATATATAGGGTATGAAAAACCGCTTGTCACATATTGTAAACAAAAATTTGCAGAATCTTTCTTATTTTAAATGGAATACCCTGTATATTATTGATCCATAAGAAGCGTCAACAAAACCTCTACAAATTTCATTGGGTATTCCCTATGGCTAGGTTCAATTGGTTTTCTTGAAAAAGCTTTTTTTTCGAAAAATGGTCGTTCCTCCTATTTCTACGGCATAAACTCGATGAGAGACTTTTTTCAAAGCGAAATCCATTTGACGACTGATAACAATGTACGAAAGATATCTTGATTGAATTTTGTACATTATAGCGTGTCCTATAGTTCTTCTTATTTTTTATTTTATTTTTTTCTAAAAATGACAACTCTCTATTGTATCGCCATAATATCGATGATTTTTTTACTGTGAAATCCATATGTGACGGCTGTGATCGTGATATATATTATGTTATAACACATTTATTCTCTAAATAGAACACCGTGCAATTCCTCCATTTGATGCTTAGTTTTTGTCCAAGCCTTCCCTTAAAATATCGCCCCGTGCCCGAAATTACCTGTTGCTAGATAAACAAGTTTTGAATTACACCGCAAAATGTGCGTTCTTGAATAATTACAATAATTCCAATAATCTCGAAGTTTGTGCCATATTTTTTCGGTCTAAAACAACCTTCAGTGAATAAAATGAAATTAAACGATTTGTTGAAACTGAATGTATCAATTATTCTAAACATGAGGGCATCAAGCCATCTACTAATGAAGATAATGAATTGCAAGTTCTTCTTGCTGTTGAAGAAGATCCTAGTAGGAGTCAACAATAAATTGGTGAAATAGTGAATATAAGTGAGAGATCAGTGCAACGAGTTTTGAAGAAACATCGCTTTCATCCATCTCATACTATATACTGTATACCGATTTTGAGAAAAGAGTGAGATTTTGCAATTGGGCCATGCGAAAAATTCGTCGAAACGAATATTTTTTCAATAATATTTTATGGTCGGATGAATCGACATCCCATAAAAATGTATTTGTGAATCGACATAATTACCATTATATTATTATTCGACAGAAAATCCCCCAGAGATCATAGCTATGATTTACTCTTGGAAGTGTTCAACTATACATCACTTAAACAACGCCGCCAAATTAATGACTTGATTTTCATATACAAAATCATACATGATCAAATCGACTGTTCTACTTTACTTCCATCATTGAATTTTAACGTTCCTCGTATAACTTCCAGGTCACATATAACTTTTTACATCGACGTACCTAACTCACAACACCACTTTCATTGTCCTTTGACATCTATGTGTAGAAGCTACAGTAGTCTACAAAATATGGATATATTCTCCTTACCTTTATCTCAGTTTAGGAAAGCAATATATAATGTACTACAGAACTGATATGTTACATGGTATGCAATGCTAATATAGATTAGGTTTTATGTTTGATTTTGTATTATGTACTCCTGTAATTGGGTCTCATGACTTGTTGGATGTATTTTTTCAATAAATAAATAAATAAATGTACCTCTTTCATCATCTATTCAGATAACAATCAATATAGCTGGGATTCACCAGTTATTTATTCAATCAAACAAATTTACTTAATCGAACCCAATATTTCCTACCAAGAGTTATAGTGCCATCTCCGTTATCCCCAGAAATTAATTTCATTCGACACAAGTTTGTGGACTCTGTGTCAACAACATAATTCATTTAATCTGAGATCGGGCTTCAAGTCGGAAAGGCTAAGGCTAATTCCACATTATATCTTTGGGTGTTGATTATCGTGAGACCCTTTGTTATGAAAATTCAGATGATGAAAACGAAAAGAATCGATGAACATTTTTGTTAGTGAGTTAATTTACGTTTTTTAACGTGGGCTGATTAGATGTGTTTTGAAAAGGATTTGAGATCTGAAAATTTGTGAGAAGTGTTATCCTATTTTTTCGGAATATACTCCATTTTCACTTTCAGTATTACTGGAAGTTGATCACAACTTTCCGGATTAGAATGGAGAATCTTGAATATAATGATTTTTGAATTTCTCTATTCAGGCTGTTCTTTTTTTACTATTTCGGGATATTCATGTGCAGTTTCTCTAGATAGCATTAAAGTATCGTAAACAATTTTTGGAGGCAAGTCCTCAGGCAATAATCTAAACCATTTCGATCGTGATACCCAGATGTCCTTGGTGGTCCTCAAATGTACTGAGTTTTTGTTGAACACGCTTTAAAAAGCTATGATATAGTGAAACACATGTAATTTTGTGAAATGTTCAGTAGAAATCTGTTATTTATCTACTTTTCCAGCCGGAAATATGAAGCTTTGTCGCTAATATGGAATAATCGGTTCAGATTCAAAATGTTGAGAAAATGGAGAAAATTGTTATTGATAATCATCAAATCACTATTAGGGAAGTTATTGAGGATGCGGTATATCGGTTGGTTCATGCCATGTAAAATTCTTGTGAATTTTGGGCATGGAGCGTGTGGCACCGCAGTTCCTTCCAAAATTACGGAATTTCGACCAAAAAAAACCTCGCATGAGCATCGCTTAGGAATTGTTGAATGACGTCAACGTTGATCCAGATTTGCTTGAAATGGTCATAACTGGTGACGAATCATGGGTATATGGTTGTGACATCGAAATCAAAGTCCACTTGTCCCAATCGAAGAGCTTAGAAAAGCCAAGCATAAAAAAACACGCCAAGTTCGATCAGATATCGACGTTTTGGAGTACTGTATCAGAAGTTCTTGCCACATGGTAGTACGGTCAATAAGAAGTATGTTCTTAAAAATATGCGCCGTTTCAAGAACCAACGTGAAAAAACGTCCGGTATTGTGAAAAAATTATCTAGGTTTCTGCCCAGTTGTTATTTCCTGTTCGTATTTTTTTGTCCAAAGTCTACCTCATAATCATGCTCCAGCCACTGTATTCAACAGACTCGCCCCCCCTGCGACTTTTTTCTGTTTCCAAGATTGAAGAGGCCCATGAAAGGAAGGCGTTTTACGACGATTTAAGCGATAAAAACAGAAGCTCAAGGACATATCAAAGCGTGTTTATCGGAACTGCTTCGAAGGTTGGTGAAAACACTGGCACATCTGTATAATATTTGAGGGGTACTACTCTGAAGGGGATGTTTTTTCTATGAAAATATTCGAGACGAAGACGCACGGTGCGTAATTTCCTAGTTGGCTATGACTTCCGTGATGATTGTTATCATAAATGATAATGTTATTGTGATGTTTTGATGAAGTTATTATTATAACCTTAGTTTTTGTCAATATGGAGGAAATAGTGTACACCGTTGGTACACTTCGTACAGATTTTAGTGAAATTTCCGAATATCATTTTCGAGGAAGAACTGATCAGAAGTCAAAACTAAAACGACATTGCTTTCAACAAAAAAAAGTGTTGCTGCGTATCAGATCCCGTATTGTTCGATTTATCAGCCGCAAATGGGTGAAGAGTAAGTTGATATCCTGGATAGAATGAAATTAAGTTATTCTGTCGGTAGAAACTCAAGTTTTGTAAACTGTATTGTATTCTGAAAGCTACCTTGTGAAAAAGCTTCTTGACTGATTGGCAGAAACTACAAACTTTCCCCATAAACAAACTTTTCGACATCGCTCACAAACCCATTGCGAAGTCGACTAATAAATTGCCTGTTTTTCATTCGAATTCAAAGCCTCACTAACTCAAATCCCTACGCACAAAAAATCACCTCAATTCGTAGTCCTCCGACAAGGGCGAGGCATATCTTGATTCAAAAATGGCTCAAAAACGCAAATCACAATCCATTGTGATTCACGAAGTTGAATCCAATTATAGAATGGATTTCACAGAAGGCTGACTGTGGATATTCCGATGTCGATTAAACGATTAGGAAAACTGGCGTTATTGTACCTGTTTCATGGCTAAATTATTTTTATTTTTGTTATTGGGTCGTTTCTTTGTTTCTATTTTTGTCTGGACGATTCAATGCAACTCAAAGGCGGATTTCCACAAAAGGACTCGGTTCGTTTTCAAAAACAGGAACAAAAACTTGTTTCGGTTTCGAAAACAGACTCAAAACTCGAGTTCCTCCAATTAGACAAAAATCAGTCTGAGCGGCGTGTTTGGTTGTGAAATGTTTTCTCATTTCTACTACAAAAACAGTTTTCATCATGCCGTCTCTATACTATGTTCTCATAATGGGCTCCGATTTTTCATATTTGAACCTTTCGAGCGGAAGGGGCGAAAGCGAAAAATCCAAAATACTAGATGAGTTCATTGTTGAGAAGATGGATAGATTATGAAACAAATGAAACTATGGCATACATGATAAATGATGACATAGGAATGAATTGAACTGAGGTCATCTTATTTTTAATTTTCTATGAATTTTCAAACAAAATTCGAGAACTTGGTAAATGTATTGAGACCCAAAATAAAAAATGAATACAATATCACGAATTATAGAGAAATCCGTCAACTAGCATATCCTCAAATATCGGGAAGGCTTTAACATCTTGAGCGATCATCAATATTGCTTTCGGAAATAAAGATCAACGGGCGACCTTATCGTATGTCACCCATATTTGGAATAACTCAATCAAGAAACACGGAGAGTCGAAAGCTGTTGCGCTTGATATTTCTAAGGGCTTTAATCGTGTGTGGCATGAGAATTTGCAGCCCAAACTTCGATGCTATGGCTTGTCGGATCATTTTTGTGTATGGCTCTCCAGCTTCCTGAAAGAACGTTTCCTTCAAGTGGCCGTAGATGTATATCTCACGAATACCTTCATCATCAACGCTGGTGTTCTCCAGGCTGCGGTTACACATCTTCATCGGCAGCAGGATGTTGCATATCTTGATGAGGATCCAGAAGTGATTTCCAATTGGGGTGAAAGTAACCAGGTTCATTTCAATGACAAAGAAACCTAGGCATCGATTTTCTCCAGGAAGACGAATGTCTCCGAAACGGATTTAATAATGTCAGGTCAGACAATTCCGCTTTCTGCTTAGATAAGTTTGTTGGGGGGTCAAATGTACACCAATATATATTGGCACAATCATGTCGCTGGAATTGCAAAAACTGCTTCTCAAAAGCTTGAAACACTGTTCCGAACCAGAAAACTGTACACACCTCACCAACTTTTTATGCTCTATAAAGCTCAGATCAGACCTTCAGTGGAGTATTGTTCTCATATATGGAGCTTCGCCCATATAAGGGTGTTGTCAATTAATATTAAATTGAACATATTTGATTTTGGATTTTCTCATTGAGTTACTTATATAACAGCTGATGTCTCTGATCACACTTGCACCATAATTGTTTCCCTTCGTTCCATAGTTTTATCATAGACAAACAAACACAATTTTGTAAACTGAATCACATGACAGCTGTCATTGTCAATTGGTTGTTGTCTCTCTCTCTGTTCTCCAACCACATGGCTACCATTGATCCATAATTTTAAAACAAATAACGATTTGTAGTTAATTTTGATTCAATAATCTTTTTTCTATCTAGTGGAGAGTCGACCTCTTTTAATGTAGTGACTTGATTTATTGTATTGACATGTTTCAATTGTTTCAATGCAACATTTTTTCCGACAGGGCCATCATCACTAACAATAAGTTGAGAACTTCAATGATAATTTTATATTGTAGTATCATCATACAAATTTTGTAGCTTTTCCTTGAAGATGATAATGCATTTTATCGAAATATTGGAATAACTTGTGTTATAAAAGTACACTTCCGCAGAACGGAAGTGTACTTTTATAACACAAGTTATTCCAATATTAGCAGTGTTATTTTATAACACTGCTTTTGAAAAGCAGTTTTTACAATTCCAGCGACATGATTGTGCCAATATATATTGGTATCCATTTTGACCCCCCAACAAACTTAGCTGAGCAGAAAGCGGAATTGTCTGACCTGACATTATTAAATCCGTTTCGGAGACATTCGTCTTCCTGGAGAAAATCGATGCCTAGGTTTCTTTGTCATTGAATTGAACCTGGTTACTTTCATCCTATTTGGAAATCACTTCTGGATCCTCATCAAGATATGGAACATCCTGCTGCCGATGAAGATGTGTAACCGCAGCCTGGAGAACACCAGCGTTGATGCTGAAGGTATTCGTGAGATATACATCTACGGCCATTTGAAGGAAACGTTCTTTCAGGAAGCTGGAGAGCCATACACAAAAATGATCCGACACAAAAATGATCCGACAAGCCATAGCATCGAAGTTTGGGCTGCAAACTCTCATGCCACACACGATTAAAGCCCTTAGAAATATCAAGCGCAACAGCTTTCGACTCTCCGTGTTTCTTGATTGCGTTATTCCAAATATGGGTGACATACGATAAGGTCGCCCGTTGATCTTTATTTCCGAAAGCAATATTGATGATCGCTCAAGATGTTGAAGCCTTCCCGATATTTAAGGATATGCTGGTTGACGGATTTCCCTATAATTCGTGATATTGTATTTATTTTTTATTTCGGGTCTCAATACATTTACCAAGTTCTCGAATTTTGTTTGAAAATTCTTAGAAAATTAAAAATAAGATGACCTCAGTTCAATTCATTCCTATGTCATCATTTATCATATATGCCATAGTTTCATTTGTTTCATAATCTATCCATCTTCTCAACAATGAACTCATCTAGTATTTTGGATTTTTCGCTTTCGCCCCTTCCGCTCGAAAGGTTCAAATATGAAAAATCGGAACCCATTATGAAAACATAGTATAGAGACGGCATGATGAAAACGGTTTTTGTAGTAGAAATGAGAAAACATTTCACAACCAAACACGCCACTCAGACTGATTTTTGTCTAATTAGTGGAACTCGAGTTTTGAGTCTGTTTTCGAAACCGAAACAAGATTTTGTTTCTGTTTTTGAAAACGAAGCGAGTCCTTTTGTGGAAATCCGCCTTTGAGTTGCATTGAATCGTCCGGACAAAAATAGAAACAAAGAAACGACCCAATAACAAAAATAAAAATAATTTAGTCATGAAACAGGTACAATAACGCCAGTTTTCTTAAGAATATATATATATATATATATATATTCTTAAGAAAATTTGTGGACAGAACACTCAAAAAATGAGGCCAATAGCCAGGAAAACGTGTCCGCGGTTTGCCTCTATTTTTTGAGTGTTTCGTCCACAAATTTCGTCCTTATTGACTTGTTTTATGAGCTTTATGCTCACTGGTAGGGAGAAATTATGTTTGTTTTGTATGGCTTGTGTTGCGAGATTTCATTTTTGTATATTATTGGGTGTATGTATGTTTTTTTTGTGCTCGTCATACCTTTGTAGTAATTTTTTTCTTGGTTTGGCCGATATAGAATTTGTTGCAGTTCGAGCATTGTATGCTGTACACCCCATTTAGATTTTTATCTTCTTCTTTTTCATAGCTGTTTATTTTTTGTGTTATTGTCGTATTTGGCTTGTATGTGATGTTGATGTTCAGGGGTTTGAAGATGTTTGTTAGTTTTTTGGTTTGGTGACCTACGTACGTGAAAGCTGTCCATCGTTGTGTTGTTTTATCTGTTGAAGTGGTTTGATCCTTGTTCTGTGTTTTTTGTTTGATTCTATTTTCTGATTAATCCATTGTCTTTTGGGGGTATCCGTTCTTGTTCACTATTTGGTATATGATTTTCCTTTCCTTACTCTGGGCTCCATTGCTGAGTGGTATCCTCAACATTCTGTATATAAATGCGTTAAAGACAGCCATTTTGTGTGATGGTGGGTAGTTTGAACTTGCGGGTATGGTGGAGCTGGTTTTTGTAGGTCTTCTGTATATTGCCATTTGAAATTGTGTTTTGTTGCGGTTATTTCCGATGGTTATGTCCAGGTAATTGAGTTTCGAGTTGTTTTCTTCCTCTATGCTCAAAATCAGTTTTTGATTTATTTCGTTAAATCCTTTGTTATCTTATCTACTCTTATTCCATTGTTTTGTGATATGTACAGTCCATCGTCAACGTATCTGAATCATTCTCCTTTTTCATCATGTGTTTTAATTATTGTTAAGATTTTCTTATCTATGATTTGCAGGTAAATTTCGGATATAATGCTAGATAATGGGGATCCCATCGCTAGTCCATATGTTTGTTCATAATAAACTTGGGTGTCACGCCAATAAGTGGTTCCATTTAATGTCTCGCTTGCTTCTATGCAGTTATTCTCATCAAGTACTGTTTTTGATTTTTCACATTTTGTCTTCAATCGAAAATAGCCCAACAGGCTGAAACAGCTGTCTACTGGTGGCTCTTAAATTAAAATCAAATTGGGAATGATACTCATCTTTATCTTTTCAATTTCATGCAATCATTTTCCAGCTGCTCAACTGCATTGGCCTGCATTTTCAGAAACATGTGAATTCGTTTTCCGATGACAATTCAGGAAAGCTTTGATACTCCTTTTGTCTTCAGTCGTGGACCAGCTGCACGGTACTGATGATGCTCAACAAGCTGAAACAGCTGTCAACCAGTGGCTCTTAAACACTTGTTTACAAAAACGATTTCAAGCTTCAGCATATTCTAATTATTATATGCGAGCGCTTTTCATAGCAGACTGTGCTATCATCTCCATGGCTCTACTCAAACTGAACGTTTTATCTTCGTGTTTGTTTTTTATACCGTTAGATCGCCTTGGTGAATTTGTTTTGGTTATGTTGGTTGATGGTTCAATAATTAGAGCTTGGGCAGGTATTTGTCCTCCCCTTTCATCCGGATGTCTCATTAAATTTGCCTTTACTTGTATTATATCAGTTAATATCCTGTGTGATGGTGTTTTCTAGGTTTATTGTTTCTAGGAATGTGTATTAATTTGTGGAGTATATTGAATGTTAGGTCCTATTATGTTTTGATTTTTATTTGTTCTTCGATAAGTGAATTATGGCTTTTGAATTAATGGATGTTTCTGTTTTTCCTGATGTTCATACGGTTTCTGTTGATACTGAAAGATCCATCGTATCACTCCACAAAATTAAACATACCACACTATACGTATATGTAAAATGAGTTTTTCTGGTTAGGTGGAAATTTTCATTTCCAGCAAATGAATGATGTCGTTCATTGACAATATTATTAATCATGTGAAATATGAGATGACAATGTTTCCATTACCTTGAATATAATGCTCACCATGTTTATCCACCAAGCTGTAGCACATACTCGCCACCTCATTATCTGTTTTTTCTGTTACTGGAAACTCAAATTACTCATCAAGGGAGACATTAATAACGGAATATGTCCAAAGTAACGCGGTAATATTAGCTCACAGTTCGACTTGTTGAAACGTGACTGCACGTATTTTCTGGGGTGTTTCATTTCATTAAAACTACTTCCCAACTTCTATAATTAAAATGGCAATTTGACTGTTACAATGCGAATGAAATGCTCTTAAGACTCAAAGGCCTTATGAAAAATTAATTCTCTGGGTCGCTGTTATGTTAGCGTCAGGGGGATATTTTTTAAAAGGTTTAAAGAGGATTTGGCTGTGAAAATGTCGAATTTCTGATTAAAACTAGAGTTTCGAACAAATGCCTACTGAATAATGAATTAGGCGAACTTTATTTCGTTTTGTTTTCATACTTGGCTGAAAATACGCAAATATCGTATGCTAGAATACATAAAATTCATTGTATTATTTTTTATAGAAAAAATAATTTACGGTCAGATAAAAAAAATAATATTTGTAACGAATATAGTTCGAAGTGGTTCAGTAAATGATGAATAATACATTACAAAAAAAGGTTTTTGTGAAGAAAATGTTTTAGCTTTGTTACTTGTACTATTTTACTACTTTCTAGATCAGGGGTTCCCTAAGTATGCGCCGCGGCGCCCTGGTGCGCCGTAGAAAGTAAAAAAGGGCGCCGTAAGTCGATCCTCTAATTATTGGACACCACAAAATTAGCGGATACCCTTTTTGAGTGTTCGCATCGGAAACGAACATATCGTTGTAGAAATCTTTTTTCGCCGTCGCGTCGCGTCGTTCACTTGCCAAAAAGTACCTATGCGCTTCAACACCGTTGATACTCTACCACTCCTACGTCTTGACCCGCCCTCGCTCGCATCGTAATGCCCGTTTATTTTGCTATAGTCCTATAGTGTGGACGTTTTGTTTGTTGTTGTTTTGTTTCGCTTTATTTTTCTTCAAATACCTCACACAAAATGAACAGATTTTTATTAAATAAACAAGCTGGTAGTTCAAATGATAGTAATAAAGCATCTACTAGTGGCCAGGGAAGCAAAGAAGCGGAAATATCGTAAATACGATGATAGCTATTTGAACTTTGGTTTTACTTCAATAGAAGTAAACAATGAAGAAAAACCGCAGTGCGTGCTTTGTATGAAAATACTATCGTCCAAAAGTATGCTTCCAAGTAAGTTAAAGCGACATCTTGAGACAATTCATCCAACTATGACTGATAAATCGCGTGATTTTTTTCACCGGAAATTACAAAATTTAAATAAAACGAAAAACGTATTCATTCAGCAGGCCTCAGTACCTAAAAACGCACTGTTAGCATCATTCAAGGTGGCATACAGGGTGGCAAAATGCAAAAAGCCACATACTATTGCAGAAGAGCTTATTCTACCGGCTGCTCTCGACATGGTGAATATTATGGTGGGAGAGTCAGCTGAAAAATTAATTTCCAAGATACCCTTATCTAACAATACTATCAGTCGAAGAATCCATGACATTGCTGAGGATCTCAATTACCAATTAATAGAAACGTTACTGACAGTAACGATGATGCACATCTTATTTGCTACGTACGCTTTCTGGCTGACAATATGCTATTGTCGAAGATCTTTTATTCTGCAAAAACATTACAGGTAGTGCGAAGGCTCAAGACTTGTTTGAAATTTCAGACAAGCTTATTACAGAAAATGGTTTGAATTGGGGAAAGTGTATCGGTGTATGTACTGATGGTGCTCGATCCATGACTGGCAAGTATGGGGGAATTCAAGCGCTTATTCGTAAAAAAGCGTCGAATGCGATGTGGACCCATTGCATCATTCATAGGGAAGCTCTGGCTTCAAAATCAATGAGCTCTGAACTGAACCAAGTACTGGAATGTGTAATTAGTGCGGTAAACTACATAAAAACTAGGCCTCTAAAGGCCAGACTTTTTAAAAAACTATGTACAGATATGGGAGCTGAACATACAGCCCTGCTGTATTTGTAATTCACGATGGCTTTCACGTGGAAATGTTTTATTTCGTGTGTTCGAATTACGCGATGAAATTCGCACTTTTTCACAGCAAGAACGTCAAGAAAATGCCAAATATTCTACTGAACCTGATTTTATGCTAAAACTAGCATATTTATGCGATGTATTTGAGAAATTAAACAATTTGAATTTGTCTTTGCAAGGTAACAACACGCACATTTTGAAACTTTCGGAGAGGATTGCGGCGTTTAGAAAGAAACTGCAGTTGTGGATAAAAAAGTTGAATGAAGGTGGCGGTCAAGATTACTTCCCGCAATTGAATAAATATGCGGCATCAAATGAACTGGTTCCAAGATCCTTTCCATGCACAAAGTCTACAAGGATTTACATCACGAGATGAAGAGAGTCTCATTGAACTCTCCTGCGACAGCAGCTTCAAAACTAGATTCGCGAGTGTCGATTTGGTCGAGTTTTGGTTATCGATTCAAAATGAATATCCAAATTTAACTTCCAAAACATTAAAAATTTCCATTCCGTTTGCAACATCATATCTATGTGAAGCTGGGTTTTCAGCTGTAGCTGTGATAAAGAAGAAATATCGCTCAAGAATCAATGTGGAGCAAGAAATGAGAGTAGCAGTGTCAAGTCTTATTCCCCGCTTTGAAAAACTGTGCGAAGGGCACCAAGCTCATCCTTCACATTGAATTGACTGAGTATATATCATATTTAATTTTTGTTTTTCCTTCAGTCGTTTTCTCTTCTTCGTCGTTTCTTCAATTGTTGTTTTCAGTTTAAATTCTTTTATAATAAAAAAGTCAATTTAATAGTGGTGTTTTAATTTCGTTTCGATTAACCTAACCTAACTACTATTATTGTAGGTACCTATTTCTTTCGACTGTATTCTTCAAATAGTTAGCTAGGACAGGGCGTCGTGAAAAAATATTAAACATGTAACTGCGCCGCAGGCTACAAAAGATTAGGAACCCCTGTTCTAGATCTTCCATTGCGCTTCCAATTTATCGAAACTGTGCAATAGAGGATAGAAAGTAGATGACTACTCAAAGAAAACTTTTCTAGGAGTAGGTAGATTAAGATTCAAATACTGCGATGGGTGATTGTAGGGAGCTTTATAATTTCCAACGAGAAAAACTACACTTTGGTTATGTTTCGAAGTGAAAATATGTCAACAAAATAAATAGAGCTCTATCTCTCTATTTCAACGTTATTCAAACAAATAGCCAGGGGTAACCGATATCGTTATACCAACAAGTCTCCTTAAGGCTTCGATACCAAAAGTTCACAAAAGTAGGTATATAATAGGACAAGATATATGTGGTTGAAAAAAACTTGATTTAGTTTTAGCCTAGTACAGTATG
The DNA here is from genome assembly GCF_025532065.1 of Leptinotarsa decemlineata. NCBI lineage: Eukaryota > Metazoa > Arthropoda > Insecta > Coleoptera > Chrysomelidae > Leptinotarsa > Leptinotarsa decemlineata. Next base: position 15,683,154 of record NW_027412694.1, read on the forward strand.
AATAACTATTGCGCTCCAAGATGAACTTATTTTCCAACCAATGATCCAGGCTTGAGTGATGAATACTACCCTGGGCTATCTTCAAGTAGATATTCGACCCTTATCTTCAATAGTAAGTAAAACCAAGCTGAACGGAACCGTTACGTAAAGGCAAAGTGACGTCAAGCAGGGTAGTTGATAACCCCACTCAACCCTGAATTAATTTAATTAATTATTTTTTAGAAAATCGAATTTGAATGTATGAACAGCACTGATAATAATCTAAAGCATATAAATCGCACAAAAATAATGTATTCAGAATTCAGTTTTTTCAGAAAAAATACGTCACCATATGGTATCGCTAGGAGCCTATGAGGTCAATCAATACTAGTTTTAAACTTTTTATTTCAAATAAATACATGATATTATGTTTTATGAAATATGAAGAAACATTCAATGCACAGTCCAACATTACATTTTTGGCACGTTGTTCTTCCAACTGATGTGCAACCTTCTCCAGCACAACGTCGTCGCTTGTTTTCTGGAATGCGAATAACAAGATGTTCTCTTCCATCATAACTCAGGTCATCAGATACTCTGTTCAATGTAACTGAGCTGGATGATGTTGAGGTCCTTCCTGCCCCTTTCGGTTCCGTTCCATAACTCTTCAAATATGTTGTTACAATTTGTCTCCTGAACTCCAACTGTGGCAAAGTTCCACAACTTTTTTTGTGAATTTGCCAAGCATTTTGTATGCAAACATCTACTCTCCATTTTTTACCCCTAAGAGATATACGATAACAAGATATATTCTCATCCATGAGATTAGTGCCCCCCATGAATGAATTATATTTGGAGATAACATATGGCCGTGGAACTTAAACATTTTTTTTGTCCGCTTGAGAATAACGACGGACACTTCCAATCGGCTGTACTCCGCAGCAAGTGGAATCAACGGTAACGACTCCGTTATCAACCCATCTGACGAATAGAATCCTACTTATCCTTCTTATCAAGAATCGATTCATATGTGCCCCTTTGTTTTTTCTGCAGTGCTTTTTTGTCAGTTAGAGGCAAGCTGAATGCAAGCTGAATGTACCAGTGCCTTGACAACCGTTTTCCTTCAGATGTGTCAATAAGGCCATGCTGGTGAATAGGTTATCGAAATATAATTTGTATGGTTGTGGACCCTTTGCTTGAACAAGTTCATCCAACATGGTTACCAAGGGAGCAGAAGATTTACCATATGCATTTTCATATGAAACTGAACGTCTGGGATTGATACCTTGATACATTTCAAAATTGATGATCCTGATGGATTGTTCAGACACCACATTTTGTATCCAAACCTTATCGGTTTTCCTCGAATGAACTGCTTGCAATTATGTCTTCCGAAGTACTTAACCATAGATTCATCATAACAAAGATGTTCTTCTGGTTCAAAATATTTTAAACAGTTATTTTTCACTTTATCCATCAAGGGACGCATTTTCCATATTTTGTTTGGAAGGTCTGGATTGCTATTGTCAGCAAAATGTAAAAATCTAAAAATTTGCAAAAATCGATCTCTACGCATAGAGTTGTGTACAAGATTATTTCTCATGTCAAAGTTCAAGTCCCAGTAAAACCTTTTACCAGGTAGTTGATCGTAGCCACTCAGAATGATCATAGCTAAGTATACCTTCATCTCTGCTGTAGATACCTTAGGATCGGAACAGTTTTGAAATGAAGCGTACCTGCTGGTCTCTTCCACAAGCAACTCCATGATATCTCTATCCATAAACATTTGAAATAGATCAACAGGGGACAAATCTTTATATTTTCTATATGCATTTTTTTCGAAAGAAGACCCGGGGATTGGACTTTCCTGTAAGTCTCCTTGAATCCATACAATATTTTCTGGTCCCTTTTTCTTTTTTTTATCTCTGGAGGTTGACGCTTACCTTCTGAAGATTGAAGACTTGCTGTTTTGGCTTGACGTTTTGGTGTTTGATTTTGAGATTTCGAATTTGATGCTCTTGATGAGACAGTTGCAAACGGAACTGGCGTGGATGGAAGAATAACAATGTCAGATCGATTTTCAATAGGACTGTTAGTAGGCACTGTCGTGAAATGGGGAGTCTCGTCATCAGTTTCAGTTTCGATTATATTATCTTGAGTATAGCTGCCGCCAATATGGTCATTATTGCCTAACTGAATTTCAGCTGCAGCTCGTAGTTGTGCACCAGATAAATCATCAAATAATCCACCACCATATTCCTCTCCTGAATCTTCATCAGTTAACACTTCTGAATTTGGTGGTTCAATATAAATTGCAGGAACATCTTCACCATAAGCCATTTCTAGGGCTTCTTGCAAGCTGAATCCAAGTCTGAAAAAGAAATGAAAAAATGTCAGTAGTCGAAACGCCTAGCGTAACCATGCTGTAACACGCGTACAAACACACCTGTATCAAAGCTGAGATAACCTCAAATCACGCATTCACAGTAACAATAATTAGCTTCGGTTATTCATTGAAGGATGCCGCAAACAGTTCATTGTAATAATAGTAATCAAAACAGTTATACTCACTCGAAGTTTGGCTTTACCATTATTTCACACCAACGAAATGAAGCGACGTAATAATAAATTGTCAACTACACAAACAACACTTAGTCGGCACTTGTTCCATATCATGTGATCAATTGATGCTTGGTGTATAGACTTATGGCACCACCAAGTGGAAATATCTATAAACACTGTTGTAATAGAAATAAGAAGAACCCTGTAACAGTTGTGACCACATGGTAACGCTAGGCGTTAATGGGTTAACGTAATATAGCAAGTAGAAAAAGGCCCTGAAAAAAACATATACAAATTTGACCGTAAATTTGAATGTATTACATTTCAAGGCTGTCTACCTCGATGATGGGTCACCTTGAGTAGTAATTATTCAATGTCAATTTAGTTAACTTGTGTGATTCGGGAAAAAATCTTCTTGAAATAGTCAGAGGACCTCCCTTTGACTAACTTTTCCGCAATAATTACATGAATTTCAAAGAAAAGTCCGCATACAAGTGACACACGTCTTTCGAGTCCTTCTAGAACACCGAAAAAAGAATAATTCTCCTCAACTGTCCTTTTTTTCATATATAACAATAAAAAAACGCTCTTTTTCAAATTTCATTAGTGTTTTTCTTCATATTTTAGGTTGAGATTAGGTTGGAAATTATTATCATTATTATTTATTATCCAACAAGGAACTTTCATTGGTATTGAGTAAATAATAATGATAATAATGAAAAGTCTTTATTTCACTTTGCGGAGTTTCGCAGAGCGATTTTCTTTCACTCAACCACTTAAGAAAAAGAAAACATTACAAAAAAAATGGAAAAATATTATTCAATATAAAGATTGAATTCTGTATGTTTCATGTTCAGGAATCGCAAACATATACTTGAAATACCTCAGCTAGTGGCTCTATACCATGAACAGGTTGTGTCACGAATTAGGTATGGAATGTGTTTATGGGGAAATTCTACTTTGTCAAAAAAAAAAAAAATTGTATACAAAAAAGTATAGTAAGAATAATCGCTAGAATTCCTAGTACACATTTCTGTACGGACCTTTTCAAACATTTTAGAAATTTGACCCACATGTTTGTTTATATTTATGAATTATCCATCTTTATTTTTAAAAATAGACAAAAATTTTATTTGACGGGGGATTTTCACTTCCTAAATACACGCCAAAGAAAAAATTACCACATTCCATTCACAAAATATAAGGTCTCTGACAATGCACCTACAATTGTGTCTGTCTATTTACAATCATTTTCCTGACTGAAAAATGTTTCTACTTGTTGGAAGAATATTTTAATAGCTAGTTATATCATATATGTATATAATTGTAAGTATATGTGTGTATATGTATTTTTATGTTGACTTCCATATATCTTTATTTTTGAATGACTGTACTCTGTTTTAGTGCTCTTGCATTATATATTGACCATTTCTATACATTTTATACGTATTGTGGAGAAATAAATTTTATTATCATCATTATTAAATACAAATGTTCATCGTTTGTTTGAAGGTGGTTGACAATGTTTCGTGGTGTATTTTGTCACTTTGGACTTCTATTTGGACTTCCATTATGATATAAATTGATTTGAAATTTCGGAAAAAAAATTGAAAAGATTAACCAAAAATAATAAGTTCATTAAACAAAAAACTGAAATTACAGAAATAACATAAAAGCAACAACAAAAAAAAGAAAATGAGAAATATCAATAAGAGCTGAAAATAATTTGTTTTTTATTTCAGCTTTTATTGATATTTCACTTTCAATTTTTTAATTTTCAGTTTTTAATGATTTTTTTTGCATGTATGTTATGTTTTTGTTTTATTGTTTATTGAAAGAAATAACATACAAGCAACAACCAAAAAAAAATTAAAAATTTAAATATCAATGGAAGCTGAAAATAAAAAAATGATCATTTTTTAATTAAAAAGAATTGAAATTAAAAATTGAAATATTAATAAAAGCTGTAAATTGAAAAAATTTTTTTTTCAATTTTCAGCTTTTATTGATATTTAAATTTTTATTTTTAATCATTTGATTCTCAGCTTTATTTTTTGTTGTATGTATGTTATTTCTTTGTAATTTCAGTTTTTTGTTTAATACAATTTTTATTTTCGGTTAATCTTTTTAATTTTTTTTTCAGGGAATTCAAATCAATTTATATTATATTGGACAATGGAAGTCCGAACTGATGAAATACAAATGTTCATGTTCGGATCACTGTTGACTGAGCAACTCAATTTCAAGTTTACTTTTGAATACCGTTGGTGATAAAATTTTTCAACGATTCACATTGTTACAGCATGATGAAAGAGGACGCATGATCTCAGTAATTTAGGCTAAATATGAGTCTTATGCAGGTGTTTTGTACTTTCTGAATTCTTGCAGATGTGGAATCGAGACAAGGGCCATAGACGACATCGCCCTAGTTGAACATAGATAGATTCAGAACGTTGGGTCGAAAACTATATTCAAGTTCGAAAAAAGTTGAACAAATGAAGAAGAACGAATAAGTATAGCTTACAGATGTTGCGCAGAGAGAAAGAGATAGAGTTGAGAGAGAGAGAGTCGAAAACTACAAGAGTAATTGATGTAATAATAATAATCATGTTCATTCACCAAGAAAAAAAGTACAATATAGTGTATATGATTGGGGTGATGTTAGTAGATGAAATAACTCCAAATATAAATATCTAATTTAGTGATATGTGCATACGTCTACCCGCATACACACATATATAATAAACAATTGCAAGAAACAAGAGTATACATTCAGCAAATAAACATAAAAAAAGCCTATATTCGGATATTCCTACATTTCCTTTTGAACAATAACAGGGAAACATTGAATACGACAATCTCAACAATACAGATTGATAAAACCTGTTACGCTTTCAATACGGAGGTGGAAAAATTTGGTCGTAAACGTCTAATTGGAGAAGAAAGTGGAAATAATGCAATGACAACAAACTTTTACGATACAAGTGTTATTCCGTATATCTGAGGCAGAGGCAATAAAAGCCTTTTTATCGGTAAACACCGTGCATTGCTTTTCTAAACAGAAGCCAATAACGACAGTTTTTTCCATTGCGTAGCATTCCATAAAAGCCGAGCTCTAACCAAAACCTGATTGAAATAGGCATTCGCCGTCGTTAATCCTATGTTATTTCAGACAATAACCGTTTATGCTAACATTGGACCAAATGAACAGGGTGGATCATTGTTATATGGAACTATTCATTTTATTTGAATTGAAAGGGGTATATTTTCACTTCTCTCACTTCTCCCTCTTTATATAGAAAATTTTGAAAAACTTTCAAGGAAAGAAAGGAACCTATCGATTTCCAAATGAACTCTCAGCAAAGGTGTGTAGATCAAACATACGAGTAGAAGTAAATTTCAGAATGTTTGTTCTGGCTCTACAAAATTTAGGTTCTTCGAAATTCAGGTTTTAAGACGCCAGGATCATGCGCAGTTGATAAAGAGCGTTCTGGTTTATCGAGGATAAGTTCGGATTGATGAATCATCTGTTCTGGTGTCGACTGCAAAGTGATCCTAAACTGTTTGAACCGTCCCGAATCTTTCTTGCTCTCGAGGCTGAACTGTTAAGAACTGTTTTCGTTGCTCATGCGCATTCATGTGGAAATTTGAATTTTCTAGGAGGTTTTTTTATTTATTTGATTTGAATAACTGATGATTGAGGTCAGATAACATTTGAACTGATTACAAGGATACGCTACATAACAATATGGAAATGATCAACAGTATTTTCTCGTATCCATCTCTTCATATACAAGATGGCCCACCACATTCGCCTCGGTATTTCTACGAAAAATGAAGAGAGTTAGGGAAAAACTTTCATTACATTTGTATGTAAGTCCATGGGGAGCATATTCCAAAATTATTTTGAAATATATAGGGTGACTCTCAAAAAAGTTACATACCAAAGTTATATTTTTTCTCATGTAACACCCTATATTTTTTTATATTTTCAGATACTATAAACAAAATGAAGGTGAGTTACTATCATATTTACCACACTTAAAATTGGTCGTTTCTGAGTAATTTAAAAATACAGACCAGAATTCAAAAATTGTTTTCACACTGTAACGTGTAACGAGCTGCTCGTGATTGAATGTACTGCTTAGCTCGAAGGTTAAACTTAACTACCACATGAAATTTTTATTGCAATATTATTCCGAGTGGCGAAAAAAATTGCCTCAAAATTTGGACAGTCATTTAATTAAATAGCTTCTTAAAGTTGAATGGAACACCCAGCATTTGGTGGCGTGATATACTCTAATATATTTGTAAATGAATATATCATTGATGATTACCATTTATCACTTATTGTATAGGTGATGAATTTTGAAATATAAACTGTTGAAATGTATCAGAAGCTCCACATGTTACTTAATATATTTAGGTCAGAGCAATCATATTTTAATTCAGATAGATTGCCAATTTTTTCGAAGAATTGTTTCAAGTTCACCTTCTTTCACCTTTCACCTTCACCTGGATGTTTGACTTTATAATCAAAAATAAATTTGAACTGTTTCTGTGATTGTTCACTCCATTTGAACTCTTGTATGTGTCATTATATTATTTGTTTTACTTAGTTATAAAAATAAACAATATTATCATCATTATCATTTTCGCCAACTCTTCAAAACTTTTGTTGACTCTTATATATTCCATTTTAGAATATGCAGATAGATTTCTTTGATTTATTAGATCTCTTGTTCGATACTCCATTGAGTTTTTGAAGTAACTGTTTCTATTCATGGTTTTATTGAACATATTTGCCTACCTTCTAAAGTCACTTAAAATCGCATTCAATTGAAAATGTGATAAAACATTCCTGTTTTATATGGGAAACATTCGTTAATAGCGCTCATTCGACATATCTCTATCCAGAAACTTGCATGTGTTAATATTACGTATAAACTGTAATCTATACCGAGCCGCATGGAATTGAGTTAATCCATTATACATCTGTCAGGGAAAGCTATAAAATTGACTTATAAAGGAAAATCTATCTTATACAACGTACGTTTATCTGCAAACATTACATGCCACACTGCAAATAAATCGTATGATTTACATTGGCGGTCATGCAGAAGTACATAGTGTATTATTTTCAATCAGAGTCGTAACTTGTTGCTGTTATTTTGATATCAGTTTAAATAAAACTATTGCGTTTTTGAATATTGATCTTCGGGCATTTGTCTTGGCGAATATAATGAATGATAAAAGTTCGACGATTTATATATATATATATATATATATATATATATATATATTTTGATTGATGCAACTAATTTTCCTTTATTTTGAGTATTTCAATTCTACAAAAAGGATTTGAAGCTTTATATCTTCTAATAATTATTTGCGAGTGCTTTCCACAGTTGATAGTACTGTCATCTTCTGGCACTTCTCAAACTGCTGGACAACGTCAGGACAACTACAATAATAAGATTATATATCTTGTGAAAAATATAAAAATAAATATAAAAATATAAAAATAATAGAACTTACTAACGTGAGAATAAAATATAAAAAGGTTCAAAAACAGATAGGAAAACATTAAATAATGACAGTTGATAAAAATTTTTTGTATGGATCGTTTTAAAACATATATAGGACAAACATCTAGATCTCTAAGCAGTCGTATCACTTCCCATAAGAGCGACTGTAGACGAAATGTTAATTCTTGTGCATTAACAGAACATGTTAATTCGGAGGATCATAAAATTCATGAATTTTCATGAATTTTGAAAATCCAAATATTTTAGATAGAGAAACCAATACAACTTAAAGAATATTTTTGGAAATGATACATATCAACAACGAAGAACATTCAATGAATAAACGAACTGATATTGATAGTCTTAGCAAAATTTACACGTACCTACTGAAATATGATAAAGAAAATAAAAGATCTAGTAATTCGAGTATCATTCAGAATTTTCCCACTTGACATTGTCAGCCAAAATTTTCATCAACTGTCATTATTTAATGTTTTTCTATCTGTTTTTGAACCATTTTATATTTTATTCTCACGTTAGTAAGTTCTCCATATTTATATATTTTTTACAAGATATATAAATCTTATTATTGTAGTGGTCCTGACGAAGGTGTGAAATATACCGAAAGCTTGACATATAACAAAGAGTTTTCTTTGTAACAGCCCAGCTATTGACTGCAACCCCACGAATTAAACCGATTCATAGTTAATCCAGTCACTAATTATTCTGATGTTGAACTATAGTCTATGTTTTAACTTTATTTTTTTATAGGTGTTTCTATATTCACATTTTATAGTTCTATGATTACATCTATATTTATTTTTCACAAGCTTTGTCCATCAAAATTATCCTTAATGAATAAAGTATATTATTATTCTGCTAAACTCCCTGTTTTCAATACATATAATTCGTTATTTATTTCCTTTATGTTAGTGGTCATCTCTAATATTTATCGTTCTCTTATTTAGAATTATAACGTATAAGATCAAACGAAGGGCTGTTCGACATAGGACCTTTGTCTCTATTCATAAAACTCATTCCGCACCTTTCGAATTCCAAGCTCTCGAAGGCATCCAGAAACCTGTTGTCAAGTATCGGTCTCAACAATATTAAATATTTTCCAGTTATTCTATGGTCGTTTTCTATGGCATGTTGAGCGACACTAAATTTCTCCGGTCCATGAAACCGAACATGGAAAAATGTTCCTTGTACCGAGCTAATAGAGTCCGTTTAGTTTGACCAACATATTTCTTATCACAATTCTCGCAACTTATTTTGTTAATCACACTTTTCTTTTTCCAAGTGCCCAACACTTGTTGAAGAGTACGTGCAGTTTTGAAAGCCACTCTTATATTCACTTTTTTTAATGTTCGGACCGACTCATTTGTGTATTTGGGTATATTTCTTCATTTGTTTTTTCAAAAAGTCGAGGCATTACAAAGATACTCCCTAGATTTTTGTTTTCTAATTAATTTATCCAGAGGTTCCTGTACGAACCATCAACATAAAATATAGTTTGAAAAGCTACAAAACACGCTTTTAAAAAACATCAAACTCAAAAATTAATTTTTTTTTTTTTTTAAATAAGCTTCAAACAATAACGAACGAAAAATACTGGTATTATTGTGAATAAAAGCGACGGGCGCTTGATATACAAAAAATATGGCACAAAGCGCCCACGCTTTCTTCACAATAATACTAGTATTTTTAGTTCATTATTGTTTTGAGCTCATTTAAAAAAATATCATTTTTAACATTTCAGTTTGGTGTTCTTCAAAAGCGTGTTTTTCGGTTTTTTAAACTATATTTATTTTTTATTTTTCAGTTTCGTATTCTATAAAAGCGTGTTTTTTAAGTCTTTCAAAACGATATTTATATTATTTCAACTTTGGGATCAATCAGTCTTATATTATTTAGAAAAATGACCGTTGATATTTTCCGATTCCGGAGACGGAGCCTGAAAATCAGCTACCAAGTCCAAGGCAGCAGACTCGCAAAGGAGGGTTATAAATAAGGAAGCAGGCGCCATGTTAATGGAAAATAAAATACTTTTTTCAAATGAAAAAATACATGTAAAGTGAGTTCGAATCATATCATGGAGGTTACCTAGAGCGCTATCTGTCCGCGAATAGATCAAGCAATATTGTCGATATATCAAGAAGGTCATGTACAGCGTCATCTGGCCAGCGAATAGATAATAATAATAATAATAACTTCATTTACAACGTATACAGAACAAAACATGTGAACAAAGTGGTTTGGCGATAACAGCAGAGCTCTTGTTCCACAAGAAGTTATAAAGAATATGTAAGTACATAAATATTTGTATAAAAATATATATGGCCTCCATGGAGTAGAAACTACATTTCATTAAATTTTGTGAATTTGGTGTTATAGTTAAGCAAATTATATTTCGGCTTGAGGTGAAATAGGCCGATTGAATACTAGACAAACAAAAAGTAAGGAAAATATATAAAACCTTAGACAAATATTACACGTTCTATAAGGATAAAATTATAATGTACAAATAGATAAAATCTTAGGCAATATGGATAAAATTATGCTACTTATAATACAACTTTGGGATTAATTTGACTGAGACTAACTTATTTCACTCTAACAGTTTTTTTTAATTGTCCATCTTTTTCGAGAATGTGTTTTCTTATTTGTTTTTTGAATATTGGTTTGGAATAAGAATTTTTTATTTTTTGAGGTGCGGTGTTATATAATTTAGTTGCCATGAAAGAATATGCTCTTTGTGAAATTAACTTTTTAACAGTAGGATAGGCTAGTTGGTCGCGATGTCGTGTGTTACAGTCGTGGTTTCGTGATGATGCTTTATTTTTGTTGAAATGATACTTCACGTTTGTACAATAGTAATATAATTGTCTCATATCCATAACTCCACACTCTTTATACAGGAGATCTGACAGAAACGTGAATTTCTGGACATGATCAACTTCATGAATCTCCTTTGTAATACCTCTAACGGATTGAGGTGTACAAACAGAGCTGATTCCCATGCTGTTATACCATATCTCAAATACCATATCTCAACTAGGGAACTATATAATTGATTTAGTTCTTTGTGAGGTAAATATTTTTCAAGGAACGGAAGTTGTGAAGCATTGTTTGCAGTTTTTTATTGTATATTCTATATGAGAGTCCCACCTTAAATTTCTATCTATGTAGACACCCAAGTATCTGATTTCTCTCAGGGAATCTATTTTTATTGTTTTTCCTTTGACATCAAGAGTTTCAAATGGATGATCATTGGATAGATTGCAGCTGAAAGGAAGGAAATTAGTTTTTTCCAGATTCACTGTCAGGAGCCTTTGGTCAAACCATTTTTTGAGCAAGTGGAAATCTGTTTCTACGTTCTTTTTTAAATCAAGCCAAGTGTCTGCCTCATAGAATATCACAGTATTGTCTGCGTATCCAATTATTTTCCCAACGCTGTCCAAATTGAATAATTCATTTAAATATAAATTGAAAAATTGAGAACCCAGATAAAGCAATAATGTCGATAATTCTGTCAAATACAGATCCCGAGCTTGAGAGTTACAAACAAACTGACGTTCAAATATACATACATACAGGTGAAGCTAATATAAAGCGTGTTAAAAAAACCTACGTACAAAATTTAGGCCTCCGAGAATATAGCGGTATGGAAAAACAGTGATAAAAAGGAAATTTTCATATATAAACGCGCCCCTTTTATCTTCAGGAGGTTCCCCGGCTGGAATATTCGAAAATCTCTCATTGCATATCTACAACATAAAAGGATCCTACATATAAATTTTCAGCCTACGAAAATATAGCGATACGGAGAAACAGTGATGAAAATATAATTTTCATATGTAAACGCGGCCCTTTCTTCCGCACAGGGAAGTCCGTAGTTGAAATATTTGAAAATCTTTCTTTGGTGCGCATCTAAGACCTAAGAAGCACCTATATACTAAATTTTAGCATCCTAGGAGTCACCAATAGGAAGAAACGGAGATGAATAAGTGTTTCGTATTTATAAGTATAGATTGATGAACAGTCTGAAACATTTCTTAGGGTGTGAGAGTGTAATCTCAATAAAAGTTCATGAAAAGATTTATACAGTATGGAGTTGAAAAATGTCCTGGTTTTTTATTTCATGTTTTGTAAATCTTTAGCCCTTCTTGGATATAGTATAGTTGGAGTATAATCTGTACTCGCATTATTATAATGTCGATAGTTTCTATCGCATTTGAACGAAATGCTGAATTTTTAAACCTAAAGCTTGTCGCCCACTTGTCCGGCACAGCACAGCATGGCCCGTCCTGTCAATATACGGATAGGATTGGAACAATGAAAATAAATGCACAACCGTCCACTAGTCCGGCACGGTACAGCCAATGGTGTCTGCCGCCGGAAAGGATTCCATCTCTCCGTTTCTGTCCGGCAAATAACGGCACGTACTGTGACGGACTGGCCAGGTGAGCGCGTCGCCGCCGAGCGCTTGCCAATATCAACTCGTCCAAAAGTGCCTGGGAAGTCTGTTTTGCTATTCCATCAGTTGACAGCATAGTGTCAGACGTTACCTATGAAAACGGACGAGGAAAAATTGAGTTTATTGTTAAGACAGGCTCTAGAATCTAGAATATCCAAAAGTTCTAAGAATTTGACTGGAGTCATTCGAAAATACAGGAAAAATGTATCTTCGTCTTCTTTCAGGTCGTTGAAAAGATAACGAAACTCTCCCAGATTTGCTCTCTTTCGAATATTGGAATATACCCATAACATTCTTTTTTGTGACTATTTTCTTCTACATTCAATAATGCGGCCACGATAATGACGACTTCTTCGTCAGAACTGCTAGTGATAGACACGTTTCTGTCACCGCTCGATGTCAACTGAAATTCTATTGAAATCGGCAAACAGCACCTACAGTATGCTGGTTGTAGCTGGACATGTGGGCGATGCTACTTCCCGTCGCTTGCCGTGCTGTCCTGTGCCGGACAAGTAGGCGACAAGCGTAAGGCTATGATCTAACCTCAAAGGTGTGTTCCGTTTTCTCAAACCTGTCTCTTTATAATGGTATCAGGAAATATGATTAGATAATTTCAATAACTTCTCCAACTCAATATCCAGTAGATGATTTTTTTTCGGGAACTCCATTCACAGAATCAGTACTCAGAAAAAAATTTTTATCCTAATCCCTCGACCGGGAAATGAACTGATTTTTTTCTGGAGAAAACATCTCGGAAAGATCCACCCAAATCGAATACGAATTTAAAATCTCAATGCGAGTACAAACATCATTTTCTGGAGCATCGCACAGAATCACAATGAACTTCTGTTGGAATTTCGTTCATGAAAGCCCTTCGCGGAAATGCGTATCAGGTTAATAGATACATGACAAGCATTCCAACGTTCAGTTGGGAAATGTGTAGTTAATTCATTTCTCAGTGAAGAGTCTTCGTTGAGTAGAAGCTTATTGATTTTAATGAGCCTACTTCTCTCGGAAGTTCCGGGATGAAGAATTTAATGAGATTAACGGACAATTTTCATTAACATTGAATAGTACGAAAATTTTACTATACTGTTAGGTTTTTCATCGACCTTTTTTGAGTATTTGTTACCTTCCACAATCCGAAAAAGTATAAAAATTTCAATGGAGAACTTTTACAAGTGTAGAAGGGCAAACTTTTCAGTTTACCCCGATAAGTTACTGCGTAAAAATCAAAGTATTTTTCACAAAAAAAAATTATTTATCAGTAATTTGTCGTATTCAACAATTTTGCCTATAAAAAAAACTGTTAAGAAATAATACAATACTCGAATTGAAGGGGTTATATTTTTAGGAGTGATTTCAGGAGTGATTAATTTTTGGTAAAGAAAGTTTTTGGCTTTCTACTTTTCCATATTGATACGAAAAAGATGAGGGAATCTTCCAAAGAAAGGAAGGCAGTAATCAATTTGAAAATAAGTAATTCTATACATGGATGTGTAGATCATGAAAAGTATTTTCTGTATAATTCAGTGTTCATATAGAAGTATTTGTTTCGAAAGAATTTTTTTCTTTCGTGTAATTCAATGTTTATATGAAAGTAGCTGTTTCAGGAGGACTTTCTTTCAGTTTGTGTCTGAAAGTAACTTCTTTGCATGATCTACACATCCATGTATAGAGTTACTTATTTTCAAATTGATTACTTCCTTCCTTTCTTTGGAAGATTCCCTCATCTTTTTTTGTACCAAGATGGGATAGTAGAAAGCCAAAAACTTTCTTCCAAAAAAAATACAATACTTATCTTAACGTTTCGGAGGCCAAAATCTGCCTCCGTCTTCAGAAATGGACAAAACATTTCTAATATATTAGCAGTTATTCCTTTTTGATTATTTATTTCTTTACTTCTTCGACACATGTGAAAGTAGTTTTGAAATATGAAATTATGTCAATGTTATTGATTGACAACTGAAACATTCGATGTAATACAAGGTGCTCTTCGATCCAAATTTTTTCTTCAAGATGGGTAGCTAAGTACGGTCCATTTCTAAGGAGCTTTTTGAAATACATTTCTCTCCAGATATGAGAATATACGCTGATTCTTTTAGCTTACGTCTCTTAGAGTGAGGCTCATTGGTAATCATTCTTGTCCTATTCCATTTCACTCGATGTTTACCGTCTGATTTCAAAATGTGTTCTGACAATTTAGATCTTGTCAATTGTCTATTTTTTATGTAATCTCGATGTTCATTCTCACGCACTTTCAATAGTCTCGAGGTTTCACCAATGTAACTTTTACCACAAGCACAAGGTATTTCATAAAAACAATTTTTTGTTTTTTCTTTGTTGTGTTTTGTATGTGTGAGTATAGATCTCAGTGTATTTTTTGTTTTGAAAGTAGTTCTAACATCATACCTATTTTCAATTTGCCTTATTTTTTCAGATAGTCTTGGAATGTAAGGTTTAACGTTAGTTGTGAAAGGTATCGGTGGATGTTGAGTCGGTAATTGTTGAGTTGAATGTTGTTGAATTTGTGAAGCTGTTTGTTCGTTTGGTACCAACATTTGAACTAGGGGGAAGGTGGTACAAAATGATCCCCTTAAGAGAAAACAGCTCTATAACTAGTGTTTATAACTTTAAGATAAACTTAAAACATAAAATGAGTAGCTATTTAATCGAACTACAAATTGAGTATGCGTCGAGTCGCTTAAGCTATAAGGAATAATTCTCATTAATATTTTCGTAAAGGTCTACGTAAGGATCATTTCATACACCCCTGTGTCCAAAATGATCCCCAGTGTGCGGGTAAAATGATCCGGGGATCATTCTACCCCCATCATTCAAAGTTCAAGCAAGAAATGAAACATAAGTTAAATAAAAGTAAAATAAATATAAGTTTCGAACAGTTTTATTGTAAAATCAGTTTTAGTATCAAAAACAAATAATATTGTTTAATTTTCGTAAACCTACCTCTATAACATTAACTCCAGTTGTATCGTATTTATATTATTATTTTTACTATAACATAACCATTCTGAAGAACAACTCGATAGAACAAGTATCATTGGCATAAAAATTATACCTATTCAAATAAAAAAAAATTAACAAAAAATAATTTTTTTTAGCAAATAATATCAACTGCCGTTACGGCCTTAATAGTGTTTCCAAAATAGAATTTTAAGCAATCAACGCTCTTATAACTATTAACATCGTCTTTAATATAATCTCAATCAACAATGATTTATGCTCTCTTATTAACTAGTGTACAGTCTTAATTGGTACAGTCTTGAATTATTTCAAAATATAAAGTATTTTTTTAACAAAGTTCTCTTAGTTACCAGTATAATTTACCGTCTTGATCATTATAATAATAGGACTATAGTCTCAGGTTTCACAGTTTTAATTGTTTCCGAGCTCTAGCAAAGGGATTATCAGCACAAAAATCACAAGTGAATTCGTCAGCATCATCGGGATCAACTCCAGCGCAAGCATCGTGGCCCCATCTTAAGCAAACACAGCATTGGATCCATCCTTCACCTCTATTATTATTTGAAAACAGCTCATTACAGAACAAACATTCTGCATCATCTTCATCTTCTGAAGATGATTCATTTATTGCACTCCTCCTTTTTTTAGGTTTTGGTCCCTTAATATTTTTTGTCACATTTTCCTTTCCTTTTAAAGAAACTTTTGCATTTGTTATTTTAGAATTTAATTTAGTTGATTTCTTGTTGTCGTTGCGTTTGTTTTTCTTGCATATCGTCTCATTTTTTTTATTCATTTTTTCTTCTAAGAAACTTTTATAAGGCGTGCTTGTAAAAATAGCTGTGGAGACCCGAGCTTTTTTGGTTTTTTGACGTACTCCTGTTATTTTTGGTAAAGGTCGAATCTGGCTTGGAGGGACGCTAAAAGACGTGGACGCAATTGGAGATGTCAAAGAGCAGCTATTGTCTCTACAGAAAATGTTACAAGACGATTGGGCGGCTTCTGCAACAGATGGTGTTACAACATTTTCAAAAGCTTTATGTCTTGGTGGTATAAGCGATCGTGTTGCTTCCACAGATGTTGAAGGTGAAATATTGTCATAGATGGAAGGTATTTTAACTGGTGTGCACGGCAATGAAATGGTACGTAAGCCGAGATCCATAACGGCTGCTGTCAGGTTGCGATCCATACGTTCATCGGGATCAGGTGGAACACTTATGAAAGGTGGTGGTTCAAGAGATTCGCTGTTCTCTGTTTGATCGTACGCTACACAGGACAAAAGAATAGAAGGCGACACAGAGCCTTGGATTGTTATTTCTTCACCTGGTACACTTGTCGATGGATCCCCATGAAGAACGGGAGTCCGGAAGGTTGGACCTGGTAAGTTACTATGAATGCTTTCATCGGTAGCTTGGGTTCTATTAGGTATTGCAGTTGTTGTCGGATGTGGCTCCACGATTTCGCTTCTCAATTCTTGATCAGTAGTGTTGGCAGCAACGAAATCTACATCACTGAAAACGTCTGGATTTAGTGGCCATATTCCACATTTTTCAAATCCTTTTATAATGTTTAAGGGTACTGCAGCTTTTAAATATGCTTCTCCAAAAATTTTACCTATTTGAAATACTGTAACTACACGACCCGCATTATTATTCATCCATTTTTCTAAAGCCTGATTATGGTACACGCTCAGTGGATACATTACGGCAACATCGAGTGGCTGAAGTTTGTGCGTGCAGTGTGGAGGCAAGCACAAAATTGTGACGTTGTTTTCTCTCGCTTTTAATATGACGTCTAAATTTCTGATGTGTGAAAGATGGCCGTCTAGTATCAGAAGTATGGGGTCTTCTGAAGATGGTTTGGTATGCGACAAAAAATGTTCAAACCATTGTGAAAACACCTCAATATTCATCCAACCGGTTGGATTGCACGCATAAACTGAACCTGGCGGAGTCCCATCCATCAATTCTATTTTCATTCTGAAGCGACGAAAAATTAACATTGGTGGAATGAAGTTTCCTCCTGCTGATCCACAAATTACTGCTGTAGTTGATTCGCCTCTTTCAGCAGACGTTATGCGAGCTACTTGCTTGCGCCCTTTTTTAGCAAAAATTTTGGTATTTTTGGTCGGGACAGTGTTCAAACTGGTCTCATCGACATTAAAAATGCGATGAGGTGGAAAGGGATGCTTCTCATGAACTTTCCGTAAATTGTCATAAAATTTATCAACAATCGGCTTATTAAAAGCTCGCGCTCGTGCCGCTGAAGTTGATTCCGGTGCACGTAGTGTGATATTCGGATGTCTTTGTCGAAACCTCCTTAGCCAATCTTTACCAGCTTTTCGAGATGTAGTAGAAAACGGGCGTTTTATGTTATTTCTTTCAGCTAACTCAAAAGCAAACTTAAGGACATCATCAACTGTAAATCCGTACATAGGCTCTTCATTATCTTGGATATGTTGTACAAGTTCCAACTCTTGTTCATCTGTAAATACTCTTTTTAAGCTCCCTAAAACTTTAGAAGCACCCACAGCGTGAACGTTTTTTCCTTTAACTCTTCTTTTAAGTGCCATAAGTGGAACTGAGAATTGTTTGGAGGCGGTTTTATATGGCATGCCCTCTTTTACGGCATTTATGGCGTTAAACATGGCGTTTTCATTCCAGTTTTGGCGTACGGTTTTTCGAATATAATTTCGTGGCATGATTTCTAAAAGCAAATAATTTTGAATTAGTCCGGCTTTTTTTAGCAAGAAAATAAGGGTCTTAAATGCTTATCAGATTATTAAATGCATGGTTTACATTCATATACTAGCTGCCCCCTAGGGAACTTCGTACCACTTCAGAATATAAACTACTATACTGCCCTACACTGATCTATTCTACACTACCGTACGCGCTACCCTATCCTACCCTACATTACTCTACCTTTCACTACCCCTCCCTACACACTACCATTATACTACTTTACACTACACTACCCTAACCTCCACTGCAACATATAAATCTACACCACACTCCTTACTACCTACATACCTACTTTTTATTCTCACCATTCAAACCTTCCTTGAACTACAACAAACATTTACAAAACCAAAATCGGCCCAGAAAGATATCCGTTATGATTGGTTCCCCTATTTAAAACATGTATACACCCATTTATTGAAAATTCACTGAACACAATTGGCACGGGGTAAAATGATCCTGGGATCATTTTGTCCACCCAATGTAGGGATCATTTTGTCCCAAATGCCCCATTGAAGAAAAATATCAAAACATAACTTATGATTTTTAAATACTGTAATGAAAGGCGGTTAAATCGATAGCTAATTGACAGCAAAACCCGAGACAAACATACCTGTCACGTTATATGTACATAGACTAAAGCTACATAATGTCAAATAACAGCTTACCTTAGATTGAACACAGGAATTTTGAATTTTTTGTGATAAAAACTTTTCAACAACGAACAACGGCATGACACTGACACAGATTGTACAGCTAGGCCGTAGAAACCAGAAATTCACAAAAAATATCCTAGATGGCGCTATTAAGTCGGTAAAGGAGTCAGGGATCATTTTACCTCGAGAGATCATTTTGTACCACCTTCCCCTACTGCTATAGAACTACTTTAGAAACAAAAAATACACTAAGATCTATACTCACACAAACAAAACACAACAACACTGAAAAAAAAAACAAAAAATTGTATTTATGAAATATCTTGTTCTTGTGGTAAAAGTTACATTGGTGAAATCTCAAGACCATTGAAAGTGCGTGAGAGTGAACATCGAGATTACATAAAAAATAGACAATTGACAGGATCTAAATTGTCAGAACACATTTTAAAATCTGACGGTGAACATCGAGTGGAATGGAATAGGACAAGAATAATTACCAATGAGCCTCACTCTAAGAGACGTAAGCTGAAAAAATCAGCGTATATTCTCATATCTGGAGAGAATTGTATTTCGAATAGCTCCTTAGCAATAGACCGTACTTGTCTACCCATTATGAAGAAAAATTTGGATAGTGGCGAAATGGCAACAGACTGATATCGGAGAGTACCTTGTATCACATCGAATGTTTCAGTTGTCAATCAACAACGTTGACATAATTTCATATTTCAAAACTCCTTCGACATCTGTCGAAGATAAAAAAAAATAAATATTCAAAAAGGAATAACTGCCAACATATTAGAATTTTTTGTCCATTCATGGAGACGGAGGCAGATTTTGGCCTCCGAAACGTTTCTTAACAATTTTTTTTGACAGGCAAAATTATTAAATACGACAAGTTACTGATAAATAGAAGATTTTTCTTTGTGAAAAATACTTTGATTTTTACGCAGTAACTTATCGGGGTAAACTAAAATGTTTGCCCTCCTACACTTGTATGAAATTCTCCAGTATAATTTTTATATTTTTCAGATTGTAGAACGTAACAAATACCCAAAAACGGTCGATGAAAAACTGATTTTACTCCACAAAAAAAAGACTTTCGTTGAATACTGTTAGGTTGTTTTGAAAGTTTTTTCCGTTTTCAAAAGTCTACTCCAAACTGTAATATCTCAGTGAAAACTCATCCAATTAAATCGAAATAAGCGCTTTTTGAGTCACTGTACTTTTGCCAACATGATACGAATCGAATAATTCCGCTAGCATAAAAATTGTTCATCTTTCGCTGCCTGAATCAGTATGCAAGCTGTTTTTGGCGAGTGCATTGGCTTGGGAAGTGGGGGTTGAACAAACCGGCCATCGGATGTCTGCTACCACGTAGCCCTGCTGGATACGGGACTGACAGAATTACTTGTAGTTCTGTTATTCTCTAACTGAATGGCATCCCAACGATGGCTCAATCCTAAGGGGTGTGTATCCATGCCAAGAGGATGAATGACACTGAGTCAGCTGTCTTTCGAAACCTTGAGATACCGGGCGCCCTCTCGTCGTAACATCGTCTTGTCACTGTAATGAAGGGTTCTAACGTGATTGACCTTCTTTCCCTAGCTACTCGTGAGACTTATGGACAGAGTAAACTCAATAATTTTTTCTGACGCTGAGTCTATAAAGGAGATGGATGTCGAACTTGCGACTCCAACTGACCTCCCTGTAAATTTAGATCAGGAGCGAGAGCTTCTCAATTCTCCAACTCCTGATCCAATGACTGAACTCACAAAAAAGGTTTGGTGGTGTAGCCAGGAAACGACTGAGTCGTTTTCTCAAGAGCGGGGTACCTTATGAAGCCGCCTTGCACCAATTTCTTGAGCAGCGTACGCAGAATCTGTCTCAAGTGGAGGAACAAACCCCCCCTGGGCAGGTTAGCAAACGTTTGCGCTCACCAAAACTAGGGGCGAAAAAGCCCTACACGGTTGAATCTAAGGCATCGTCAGGTGTAGCTGACATGAAAAAACCCTCATATGGGAGGGTTGTCGCGGGTATCGAGGTGGGAATCTTGCACCTTGACTATCCGACTGTTATTAATGATGAAACAGCAGAGCATATACTGGGGATCGAATAAGGTCCCCATCTGACTTGAAATACCACTCACCATACAAACTAATCGGCTGAGTTTATTTGGTCGTGTGTGAATAGGTGTGCGCCACAATGAAACCTTGCGGGTTGATGTGGAAGATCGAAAAGACCCACTCACTGTGGACCTATCCTAAGCTAACCTAACATATAAATTAATACAGAAATGCTTTAAATGATGGTAATCGGTTGGTGAAAAGTCTGAGGACTCTGATTTGTGGAACTGACCAGTGCTGACGCAATTCTTGACACCTTTCGTCAATTTTTTTAATGTGTGATGGTTTGACCAAGTTGACGATTCTATCCAAGATCGTTTCAGTTGCGCAAAAACAAAATTATACCTCAAAAAGCGACAATTTTTGTTGGTCGCTTCAATAGTGGTGCACGCACTTCTTGGTTGTCTTAAATTTCTTGACATATGAACAGCCTATCCGATATTTCACGCCGAACATTTTCAAACACAGTAACGTCAATATCTCTACAAATATTTATTGTTCTCTGCCGTATATCCAATATTGAAGCAGGTTCAGTTTCGTACACCTTCTGCTTCGAATAGCCTCATAAAAAATAGTACAAATGTGTAAAATCTGGCGAGTGGGCTGGCCATTCTGTAGGACCTCGACGGCCAATCCAACGACCGGGTAAAGTACTATCCAAATAGTTTTTCACTTGTCTGTCGTAATGTGGTTGGAATACAAGAGAAGATAGAGATATTTCTTCCAGTCTCAGTGAAGAAGTATACAAAGGTATTGTAGAAAAACAATCAAAATTATCTGACGTGACGTAACAGTTGATCGAAGTGATTTGGTTATATATTATCCAGATTGATCAAAGAATGTAAACATTCATGGCTGGAGATAACTGTGTGAAAGCTATATTCCAAGTTTTATGACAATGATCCGCAAGTTTTTATGCCTAACGTTTCGTCAACTACTGCGGTAGATATTATCAAAGGCTATGTGGACGCAGTGCTCGAATTGTACTTGCGTTGGGAACGTCAGACATAAAAACGTGGAGACCATGGCTAAAAAACCCAGAAAATAGTATCTATACAATTAAATGGTTTGTCTACTATATAACCTCGCACCAAATTTTTCAAAGGAATTCTAGGAAAGAGGATGAAACTTTTATATTTACCTTATGTGATGCTTCTGAAGATGAAATTAGGTTTTGGCTACGAACAATGAAAGCAAAAAATAACCTCTTCTCAGTATTATTCAAAATAGAGGCGGCTGACGAAATGCCATTTGAAAGATAAAGACTTACTTACATTTTGAATGTGTTCTGTCAAAAAATAGAAATGTACGTATTCTATGGGTACCATTATTGACAGCAGAAATTGATACCAGAACGAATCTAATGAAAATCCTTTCAAGTCACAATTGTGAATACTGTTCTTCATGTCCGTTTATTCAATACATTTATCGTATCGTATCGTCAGTTTATTAGTTCCATTATTGTTCTTCCCATTTTACTTTCTTCATAAACTTCAAAAGAAAACGTATATTATGACATTTCAACGGTGTATTGTAGTGCAGAAATATTGTGAATATTTTCATTAGGACCACACGAGTTTATTTCAAAAACGAAGAACTGGGTTATTATTGATATTAAAACAAACTCATCAAGAAACTTCTAAGCTTATTATTCTTCAACACAGAATACTCTCACGTATTCATTTGCTGCAGACAATTACATTTACATAATGATTATGCATCGCCTACTCCAAACAATGCCATGTTGTCTTTCCAACTGAATGCTGGAAATACACGAAAGCTGGTGTTGTCAGTTAGAATCACGTTATTTGTCGTTGACTATAACTTAGAATTGTCGTAATGGAACCAGGAATCGATATCATGTTACTCTCCGCAAAGGAATTGTATCGTGATATTTATCGAAACTTCAGATCATGTTTTAGATAGGAATTGAACGAGTAGCCATATTACACATTTGGTGATAAACAGGGTGTCGATTTGAACATGTTTGAAATGTCGTTCATGCTGCTCCTAACAGTAATAAAGTCTGTTTGAAGGTGGTTGACAATGTTTCGTGGTGTATTTCATCAGTTCGGACTTCCATTGTCTAATACAATATAAATTGATTTGAAATCCCTGAAAGAATCTGTAAAAAAATAAAAAGATCAACCGAAAAATTAACAATTTCATTAAACAAAATACTGAAATTACAAAGAAATAACATAAAATCAACAACCAAAAAAAATAAAAAAATTAAATAATAATACAAGCTGAAAATTGAAAATATTACTAACAAAAAATGGAAATTAAAAAATTAAAAGATTCCAAACCAAGTTACGTCACGACGTTTTGGTTGTTAGTATCCACAATCGTCTTTGGGTGATAAGTGAACTTATTCCTTCAAAATCTGACTAATTATATGTAATTCGAGTGCTTTCACCTATCCCCTCTTCCCTCTCTCCGCTTCATCGGTTTTAGCGGGAGATGACCGTTCGGCGGAAGTTGGTCGTTTTCCACTTGATTAGAGGTTTCCATATGTTACGTATCTCAACGCTAGCTTGGCTAAATGCCTTGATGGACAACATATACGCGGCTTCTTCAAATTTTCTCTTAAAGGAGTGTTCCTCCTTGTAGATGATTTCAGCTTCAGCCCACTCGATGTTATGTTGATTAGTCGAAACATGCTCTGCTATTCTCGATTTGACGATTTCTCCCCGTTGTGTGTGTGTGTTTCTTGTGCTCAGCAATGCGAACTATCAATGGCCTCTTAGTTTCACCGATGTATGATTCTCCGCACTTGTAGGGTATCTGGTAAATGCAATTCTTGGAATCGCAGTACGCGTTTGGTGGCCTGGTTTTCGTGAGGCTGCTAAGGATTGTGTTCCCAGATCTCAAGCAGGTCCTGATGTTATACTTGGACCCAACCCTTCTTATCCTTACCGATAATCCTCTGATGTAGGGAAGTACAAGCACTGATTATGGCGGCTTCTCTTCCTTGTGGAGCTTCTGCTGTCTTCTAGCTAAAGCCTGTTCTACAATCACTCTGGAGTAACCGTTTCATTGACGGTCATTTTTAATGATGCTTACTTCCTTTTCGAGACCTCCTTTTGTATTACAGAGCCCAAAAGCACGATCTAGTAGAGCGTTTTGAACGTTCTTCCAGTTTGACCTATATAAAACATCGGACATGACCCACACGATAATTTATACACTCCTGATTTTTCTGAAACTGAACTTTTATCTCTGTTATTTTTAATGTGCATGCCCAAGTTGTTGTTGGTTTTGAAAGCAGTATTTACACCTTTGCTGTGCAGAAAATCTGAAATATTTGTAGTGGGTTGGCCTAAGTAGATTGAGGTTCTATAACTTTTTTCCTCTTCTCTTCGAATTGGGTAAACTTCTTTCAAAGCTTGACTATATAACTTCTTTGATAATAAAGAATGTATTAGACCACTATCATAATCATTGTTGACAACTATTTGCTTTATTATATTCAGTTCTTTATTGAAATTCACTTGTCATTGAATTGGAAGTAATTCTGTGACAAACATACCGTAAGCAAGTCTAATATTTCATTTTTCACTACTGGATTGATAGAGTTTTTGTCCAATAGATTCTCCACCAAAGTAATCGTTTCATTCGGAGGGATACTGGGGAACAGATTCTTTACATTGAATGAAATCAATTTGGCATTATCCGGGAGTGTAATATCTTGAATTTCATTGATCAAATTGTATGAATTCTTCAAACTGAATTTTGATTTGAAATTGGTGTGGTTTTGAATAATTGCAATGAGTTTTTCGAATATTTTAACTGAAGGAGCTGTGACGTCTTATCGGGTAGTTATCATTGTGTAATTTAACCAATGAATACAATTTCGGTGGGTTCATGACTAACGATCTGAATTCTTCCTTTTCATCCATGAAACAATGAATATTTTCAAAAGTTTTCTTGACTTCTTTCTGATATAAATGGGTGGGGTCGTTTCTGAGACTATCGTACATGCCAGCATTTAGAAAGTCTAAAGTCTTCTCCACGTATTCTTCTTTGTTCATGGCTATGACCGTTTTTCCTTCATCAGCTCGTGTGAAAACAATGTTACCTTCTACCGATTTCTCTTTTATGGATTTCAATAGTATCAATTCCGGATTGAACCTACCAGAAATTTTAAAATCTGAAAAGATGCATTAAGGTAGGTTTCCCAGTATCCCTCCGAATGGAACGATTACTTTGGTGGAGAATCTATTAGACAATTCAGTAGTGAAAAATGAAATATTAGACTTGCTCACGGTATGTTTGTCACAGAATTACTTCCAATTCAATGACAAGTTTTACTCATCTTGCAAAGGTCTCATAATAGGTAACCCACTTAGTCCTAAACTGGCAGAGATTTTCATGGACGATTTGGAGAGAAGAATACACAGTAACCCACTGGTAAGAAGTTTTCTGTATTGGTATAGATATGTGGATGATATTCTGGTATGTTTCACGGGAACGAACAGACAGTTGATAAACTTTTTGAAGTTCATAAATTCTCTTCGCGGTTTTTGTAAAACACCCTTATAGTGAAAACCATAGAATAAACTCTATTTATTAGTTTTTCAAATATGGATTTTCATTAAGTATCGGCCAGTTCTATTCAATTGATGTAAAGTATTTGGTTTGGAACGATACCACTCAACATTCTCACCAGTTCTGGTCAAACCATGCATCCCAGTATAGGCATACTAATAATCACTGTCAGTTTAGAACGCTATATTTCGAAAAATGTCCATCAAAAAATAATTGACTTGTGTTTTCGAGTCCTTATATTGTTTACTGGCAGGTAGATATTGAGGGTGGGAAGTTTCCAAATTGACACCCTTGTATGCTATTCGATGTACCAAAGTTGGGATGAAAATTTCGTAGGCTAACATAGAATTGCCTTTTTTATATAAAATTTGATTTTATTTTCCAACCTAGTTGCCTTTGAGGGCAATACAACGATTATAGTGGTCATACAGTTCTTAGATACTATTTTTATTTATCTGTAGCTCCAAAATAGGTCTCAGTTACGACCGTTACCTCTTCATTTGTGGATACTTTCTTTCCAGCAAGCATTCTCTTGAGGTCTGAGAACAGAAAAAAGTTGTTGAGGACCAGATCCAGAGAAAACGGTTGATTCAGAAGCAATTCGAAGCCCAATTCATGCGAATTTGCCATCGCGTTTTTGATTAGTGACATTGTCTTGGTAAAACAGCACTCCCTTTATCTCAAAATGGGACCCCAATTCTGCGATTTCGTACTTGAAACGCTACAATAATACTATACAATAGTCGCCGTTAATGTTTTTTCCATTTCCAAGATAGTCGAAGAATTCTATAACTATCATGCGCATCCCTAAATAGTGATACCAAAACTTTGCCAGTCTTTATACGCTTTTAAGTCGGTTCACCACGTACACTCAGATAACGATCGTTGTTCCTTCATGTTTGTCAATTTTTCCCTCCCTTCACTTTCATCTCACCTATTTTTTTGCTTCCACTTCTGTACCTGAATCTGAAGTATACAATCCAGTATGAAACGAAAACATTTTATTGAAAATTCAACGTTTCACAATTCCCCTCGAGCATCTCATATAACCATAACCCTTCGAGAGCGAAGTTAATAAATTGGTCATTTAATCACAGACTCATTTACAAAATTTAGTAGCAATTTTGTAGCCATTCCTACCATTAATTTATTAGTAGGGTGCTGCGAATTCTTATGCCATTTCTTACATACCTGTTTCTGAAATTGCATTCAATATTTCTCCTCTCTTTGAAATATGAGGAACGTATTGGAATATTGCAACTAAAAGGTGTGATTAATTTCTACCTGTGAGTCTTTAGCTGCAGACGGCACCGGCAATATTTTTCGAATAAAAGTCGATTTTTCATTCAGAAATTATAAATAGTATAAATGGAATCTGAAAACATTCGCCAACTGAGTGAGATAATTTCAGATGATTGATCAATTAGTAAATTATCGACCATTTTTGTGTTTTTTCATTTTTCACAAATTGAAAAAATTAATTTTTGTAATGGAGAACTTCATAAAGTTGTAGTTAAACAAAATTAATGAATAAGAAAAGTCGAATTCACACAATAACTCATCGGAGGGCATAAAAAGTTTGCCTTTTGCTTTATAAAGTTCTGCATTAAAAGTTTCATAATGACAGGTACTGCATACGTGAAGGGATCACATGTAATTCACACCGAATATTATTCTTGAAGAAGTTATGAAATCAAGACAAGGGTCATAAGCGATATAACAATAATTGAGCATAGATAGAAACAACGAGTCTGAAAGGATAGTTTTGAGCGACATGCTAAGGAAATGTCTGTTTGATTGAAATGTTTCAATATATCGTACAAACTTTGAAGTAGTCACTAGACAAACTAATCTCAGTTTGAGGTCTATGTGGAGTCCTAGGCATTTTATTTTGCCAGACAATTCAATGCGATCATTGGATGTTAAATATATTGATACGGCTTTGTTACGATATTTGGACTTTCCAAAAATAATTGTGGATAATTCAACATGACTCAGATGAACAAGATCTTCAATATAAAACCAGAACCTACGAGATATTGATTCAATACCAATAGCAGTATTTTGAGCCGCTAATTTTCCTTGAAGGACCCTGAAAGTGAAAGCAATGATAGCTACTCTTACTAAGTTGCCTTCTATGGGATCGAGTAGTTTAGTAGGCACCACCGATGAGATCTCAGTGGGTTGCTGTTACCTAGTTGCTTCACAGTGAAAGCTGCAGTGAGGAACAGAAGACGAATCTCATTCAGCAGGATATGTCAAAGTTTGACTTTGTAATGGACCTTTCTGGAGAGCCACGTCCAAGCTTGATATTAGTATATTGATTCTTCTGTCGATTCCATGTTTTCGTGAGAGGCAGATGTCATCGCCTTCAAAATCTTTTATGTGACTAATCAGCAATGATTTTTGAACAATGAGAATTTTTTGAGTGGAGTAGTTGTTATTGTCAGCGAATGTATCAATATTTCAAAATTTTAAGTCATACGTGTAGATGATGGAGCAAGAATTGAACCTTGTGGGGCTTCATGAGAATAGTCCATATCATCACAATGATTAACCTTCATGATCATAAACGTTGTATTGTGTGAAAGCTATTTTTCGTTTTTTTGGTCATGGACTGCAGGATTTTATGCCTGACGTTTCGTTTATTACTGCGGTAGACACTACCAAAGCCGATGTGATAAAGGTCACAGAGCTCAAGTTGGTGCACGAGTTATTGTTCCCGTTGTTTCGAACGTTATTACTACGTTTCTGGAATTTGACTGATCTGGAACCTGACCTTGTTTGTGTACCTTTAAGGTACACAATTATACTTGTGTATTCTGCCTCTCTACATACTCTTGGATAGTAATTTTCTTTTTTTTATAAGGCAGCATTAACTGCTAGGGTCATTAGCCTCTACTTCTCAACTGAAAACGTCAATTCTTAGTAATATTTTTTGGTAGAGGTTACTTTGTTTTATGGAATTCGAAGTATTTTTGATTTGGGTCAGTTTCATCGAGTATTACTGTGTCTTCGAAAGAGGTAATGTGAGTGTATTGTTTCAATTTTCCCCAAATCAACTCGATGGAATTGAAACACAAAAATAGGGGAGAAGTCTAAGTATGGTGTGTCCATACTTTTCAGCAATACTCTCAAGAGCATACACTTTTTCGAATGTTTTTGTCTGTGAAACTAAAAGTAGTTGGTTTTTGGTATAGTAATCTTCAAAACACAAATTGTTATCCATTGAAAAACTTTGTATTCTATCTTTCCTCGAATTTTTATTCGGTACTTTGATGAGCTGTCGCGAATGATAGAAAGCATTGTCAACAAATTTGGGATCAATGTGTTTTCGAACCATCCTTCAAAATATTAGCTTCCATGATTTTATGATAGTCAACATTGCACTCCTCGTTTTTTTCCACATAATTTCAAAGAATTCGGAACCCATCCTTTATTTCCTTTGCAATACACAATGATTAGTCGCGATTCTTTGTTTGCAGGCATGTTAGGCGTACACATTCTCGAACCACCAATCCACCCTTTCACAACAGTGTCGTGCCATACGAAGTTTCGTCCAAATAGAAAATTTGCCGTTGTTCTTCTACATATTCAGTCATTCGTTCTAAGTAATCGTTGTCCAATTCTACTATTTTTCTGCTTTCCATAACTGCTTGACGTTTGTTTATTATTTCGAATATAAAGCCTAGTTTCTTTATTCAATTCTGAAGGGTTCTGTCACAGTAGCTGACGTTATGGCCGGAAGTATTTAATTTCTTCCTTGTGATTTCAGTTGTAGGAATCTCATTGCTTTTTTAACATTCGTATATTGTTTTTTCAATGATTTTATTAGATGAAAATTTAAAGATTTTGGTAAGTTTGTATCACATCGCGTCTTGAGTTCATAAGGTTTGTTTTTGACTGTTTTACGTACAGTTGGGAAAGTAGTTTCGGTCAAATCTGATATTGCTTGTAATAGTTTGTTTCCCTCGAAACCAAATTCGAGATGTAGATTCATATATACATTGAAACATACTCTCTGTGTTTCAATATTCAAATGAACTCGAATCTCATTCACTGGTATCTCTTTAGCATTGTTCACCATCGCTAATGGAATCACTATACTGAAAAAAGTCTGTCTGCGTTGTTATCACACTCGTTATCAGTATTTGTACTTGACCAAGGACGCCACATCCTGAACAGATAACAACAATTTTAAGTAAATATAACTGCACCAATATTGAATTTCAGCACTCAAATCGCGATCAGTTTCTGAACTGAACACGACGGCGATAACAAAAGCCTTATCCCACGATTTATATTCGTCACCGTAACATGACTTGAAATTCAATTTTATGACTCTTCAGCCAATAATTAAACTCGGTTAGCAAAAATCATCCAATTCGAACCGCCAATTCTACAGTACACGTGGACTATTTCGCAGCCGGTTCATTTCTTTGTATTGGTACTTTTGGCCTTTGAGAGTGCCGCCACCTTTAAATGTGCACAATATCGTTTACTTCGACTATAGCATCCGTTTGTTTGTAAATACGTTGTAATTACGTTGAATTACTCGTATAAGAGCCAATGAAATTACATGTATCCATACTGAAACCACACAGTAGAAGTTTACAAATGTGTTGGATTTTGATTCATGGTGCGAATGGAAAAATCACTTACATTCATTTGCATTTGATGTCTTCAATTTTAAACAAACATAAAACTTTGGCGAGCCGTAGTCTATTCAATAAACTAGGGAATCTAGGTCATTTCAGTCGGAGGTCTTCCGAGAATATTTTCCCATCAAGATTAATTTTTGCGATTAATGAATTCTTAATTGAGTGAATGATTCGCTCGTTAATTCAATAACGAAAAATGATGCTGAGAAATCGGACATGTTTTTCTTGTAATCGTCTGATGTTTTATAGAAGATAGATTGAGAACCCGCGCTTCCTAATTGGATTATGTTGAGCTGTTTTAGAATTTGCTTGTAATCCAATAAGTACACAAGAAGGCGGTTGACATAAGAGGGATAAGGGAAGGGTTGGAAAACTGAGAGAAATACGCTTTTTCATTTACAATGGAAAAAAGCATCCCAATTGTTCTTGAGCTTGTTTTTGTCTCGAAGTTCCCCAACTGCCAGATAACTGGGATTAAAATGAGCAATTCGTTTATTGGGAGACGTTTTTGTTAAAAGAAAAAAATCCGAATTTTCAGTTGATTCAGGGATATGTTATTATGGTGTGGTGAATTATGCAGTGTATCTGACAGAATCTATCTATACTCATATAAATGTGGAAGTTTGTGAGTAGGGATGTATGCAGGCGATAACCATGGGAAGATTGCTATCTTCTCCGGCCAGAAAAGTGAGAATCTCTGGAAGGAAGATTGACTGGCAAGCGCGGGTAAAGTAACTCGGCCTTCTGATAGACCGTAGGCTTACTTGGAACCCGCACATCATGTGCGTTAAGTTAAAGATCGAGGGTCGGATAGCCAAGTCTGTACCCTCTGATCAACAGAAAATCTAAAATGAGTTTGAAGAACAAGATTAGCATCTACAATACGATGTTCAAGCCTGTCATCATGTATGCTTCAGGCGTCTGGGTACAATCGGCGAAATATAATGTATTGCAAAATAAGCTAATTAGGATGATTGTAAATGCTCCTTGGTTCGTGCGGAATGAAGCCATCCGCAGAGATTTGCAGCTGCCTTCCATTCGGCAGTCCATTCAGTCGAGGAATCAGCGAGTTTTTGATAGCGCGGAAACTCACGAAAATTCGGTAGTTAGGGAAGTTATTGATTATGCTGCAGACGACCCCTCCCGAATGAGGCCCTCATGTCCCCCGTTAAAGGATGAACAGATCTTTCATACATCCCAGGAAGGGGTACCCCGTGAAAAGCGGCAGTGATGTCTGAGGATTTTATGCCTTCAACATCCCCTCAGTCATGAACCCATTGGTCCTTATTCGACAAAAATCAGTCAAAAGGGTGAGGGAGCTGGGCTCCAACCTGAACAAACTCAAGACGACGTGCAGAATGGATGTATGCATGTGGCTCTTTAATGACTTAACGACTGAACCGATTGAGATGAAACTTATACAGCTTATATATCAGAGTAACATATAGGCTTCAATTCAAGAAAGTTTTGTGTGATTGTGGTCATAATATAACGATAAGTATTGAGTAAATCGAAAAAATTCTTGCTCTCTGAGAGCTATCTTGGCGTGCGCTGCCTATACCGTTGATGATGATGTACCGTAAGATTGTTTATCTCAAATAGTTATGAATGACAGTCCGCGATAGCATATATCTATCTCTTATGTGATAGCCACTATATGTAAAATACTGAGCCATAAATGCATTTTACACACAGTGAAAAGTATTTCTTTAAAAGAAGATCATAGGTTGCTTTGAAATTCTCATCTCTATTGGAAAAACTATTACTTTATGCCAACATCGCCATGTTCCACCAGAAAATTACACTTTTTTCAACAAAGAAATCTAATTTCTTGGCCTTTCAACGACATCATTCGTTTGATTATGTCATTGCGAACATAAACTATTTTGAATCAAGAAAGTATATCATCTCGAAATTCACCACCTATTTGAAGGGAAAAATAAACTGTTTCAAATGGAGAGCAATATCAATTTGATCTGAATTTTGTATGAATGAACAGGGTTTTTCTTAAAGAAGTATTTCATTCATTTCAGTTTGAAAAAACCTGTGGTGCTCTGGTCTTTCTATGACCCTCTAAAGTGAGAGGGGAGCGGGAAATTCCGTTGTGAGCATCGCGTACGCGCCAGTATGTGTTGGAAAGTGATGTTGGTGTGTTGCGATTTTGAGGAGGAAGTGTTTTATGTGTCTGTTGGCAGTGCAATTTCTTTCCGATTATTTTGTATCAATCATAATGGAACATATTTTACAAGACTGGGGTCTTGCACAGTTGAAATATATTTTCATGGGTACCTAAGTATTATGATTGGATAAATCTCCGCTATATCAGTAAGTACCGCGTTGTATAGGTAGTAACGAAGAGAAAGTTGTAAACTTTGACGGCAACTCTTAATTTTGCTTTCATTTTGCGAAAATTATACTAATGCTCCGTAATTTTTCACACATGCATTATTACATTTGTCGAGCTCTGCAAGTGTATATTAATTTAAACTGAAAAATCCTCCACGTTGATTCAAATTTGCCAATCTCTTGTTTTGAACGTATATTTTATCTTGTTTCAAATAAGAGAATTTTCTCTAAATAAAATTTGATTTTCTCTTAGACCGAATTCGTTTTTTATTGAAAGAGATACTTATAGTTTCGACAATAAATTATAATGCAAAACATACCAAAATAGGCACCAGTAGGTATAAAAAGCTTTTATATGTGACAGCCACTTTCTGATTTCAACATGTAAATGTTTGTTGAATTCCGAAACGTCTTTGCTTTCTGTAATCACTTCAGAAATGTTTTTATGTTATTCATTGGGAACAAATTGAGTATACCCCACTCAGCTTGAAATTATTTGACAGATTTCCTTCAGGAATGTAAGAAATAGGTAGAAATATTAGCAAACTCACTAAAGATGAAATATGAATCTTCAAAAACGTGAAAACAGTGAATACTGTTATTCAAATAGCGAATCATATTCCTTTAAGTATGTTTGTATAATCATGAGTTACATTTTTTTGATGAAACATTTTATATTTTTCATTGATCCTCTAATAATACTCACACGAACACTTTGAATTCCTATAACGGTTCCAAAATTATTAATTTGAAAGGCAGTTTTTCTGTATAGACTTCTTTCCACTTCGAAGGGATTTGAGGTACGTGTTTTGAATTGCTTATTTATTTCTGATCAAATAATATTTAATCAGCTTTTAACTTGCTAGGAATCGTATTTTAAATAATAAGACCTCAGACAAGTTTAAAATTTTGAGGGTTGTAATTCGCATGCGAACAACAATTGGGCTGGTTAACGGAATAAACCCACTAAAAAAGTGTTTTATTGAAAATATTTTTTTTTTGATCAAGTGGCTGCTGTTTTCATATTTTTACCTTTCTATATATTTGAAATATTGGCTATGGATGATGTGCTGATTTCTTATTTTGTTTCATAATCCAAGTGATATTCCGGCAATTGTGGATAAACGAAAGCAGAATGCAGAACTTGATCGACGATAGTGATTTTTTCATTGTTATTTACCAGAATGGCATCTAGTTTTAAAAACTTCATTTGTGTAAAATTACTATTAGATTAATTCATTTTCTTGTATGAGTGATGTTGTTTATATAGGCTTCGATTTCATTTTGTTTGTTATTTTGCAGTTTGTCAAGAATATGTTCCTTTTTTATATATGTTTTCTTATTGAATATTCATTTATGTTATTTGTATAACTGTATGATCTCTCAAAAGTGTGTGGTAGGTATATGATTTTTAAGCAAAGATTAGCAAAGGAAATTTTGTTCTCTATTACGTTTTGTTTTTTATCACATGCTTTTTCAAGATAATATTTATTATTTGCAATTGCTTCAAATAAACCAATCATGACATGTAATGTATTATTTAGTTTCCTTCCTTACTTTTCCTCTCCTGTTCTTATTACAGATGAGATACTTTGGATTCAAGTAACTGAATACATCCAAATGAGAGGGACAGTTTATAAACAGAAGCATAAGTTCATCTTTGATGAAGTAAATGAGTTTATTTGATTTATACAAATGAAAGCGTTTCAATGAAAAATGCTTCTCTTCAAAGAGAAACAATTTGAATAATGTTCCAAGTAAACATATCATTCTTTCAAAACCCAAAACAGTTTTGCTTCGAGATTAATTTTGCTCGAAGCATACTTACTTCTATTGAGCTAATGTGATTATTTCTTTTGAAATGTATGCAAAATCATGGTGGAATATTTTTTTTCACTTGATAGCAAGTTTTTTTAAATCGAGATAATGTTCTTCACTTTGATTTTTTTAATTTTTACTGTGCGATAAGTAATTTGGACGAATCGTTTGAAAGAAACAAGATTAGATCAACTTGTCGCGCCTTCTGTAAGACAACAGGGGACGATGCGTGAGGATAGAGGGTCGGTCTAAGTAATGCTTAGACCGCCATTGCCGAGAACACGACGTGAACGTGGTCAGACGTGTCAGGGCAGACGTCGCTGACGGTTATATTAGTTTTTGCAAAATTTCTTTATATGTAACATAATTCGATTCTCGATGCCATTCATTATTCAGTGAAGTTGGCATATTTTTTGTGTTACTGTATTTTTAAAGTGAAAATATAAATTACTAGCTGTATCTCGCTCTTTTATCAACGTACAGCCGAAGGTTCTGAGCCTAGAATTTCGAAATATGCAGGTTTGTTCTTTATATAGCGTAAATAAGTATCAAAAAAGGGAATCAGGAATTTCTACCCTCAAGTGGCAAAATAGGGGTTCAAATATTGTATTGAATTTCGTCAGCTTCGAAGTTGGAAACCAGAGGTTTTGATAGAATAAAAAGATATTGTTACTATTTGTTTAAAATGGTCTTTCACGAAACTTAATGTGACAAACCAAACTTTACGCGGGCGAAGCCGCGGAAAACAACTAGTTAAATTGATATATGATATACATACAAAATTATGAAATTAATGAATGGCCGCTAGTTTAGACCGGTAAAAAAATTCATCACAATTTTTTGACAAAAAGAAATAACATATCTCAGAGTAAATTGTACCTCAATCCTGAGTAGAAATCGAAAAAATACGAAAAATACGGTAGTCTCTTGCGCGGTAAACATCATCACTGTCATGTCTGATTACATATGAAATAAATATTGAAAATCATGGAATATAGAAATGTATAAAAGTAAATGCTGAAACAAAGTATTTATAAAATATTCGAATAAGTAGAATTTCAAAGAGAAATGAAAAATTGAGTATATAACAAAAAAAGTTACAAATCATGCAATGTAACAGTACTGACACAAAAGTTATTTATAGTATTATTAAGAGTGATTGTGGATACAAAATACCAAGGCGTTCAGAGAGTCGAAATGAATATCGCATTGTTCACAGATTTTATTGAAGCTACTGCACATAAAATTCGATGGTGATCGTAGCATGATATTTGTGCGTGATGCTTCGCAATATAATTTAAGATTGTGTCGAGCTTCACCTCTTGGTAATAAGAAATTGATCTCGGGTAAAGGAACTGTACTGTCAATATTGTTGTTTAGTAATTTATGCAGGAATGTTATACCAAGGATAACTCTCCTATTTTCCAAAGATGTCATATCAGTTCGTGTCAACAATATGTTATGATCGATGCATTTCGTGAGGTATTATTGACCATTAACTTTTAGACATAAGTATTTTAGGAACTTCCTTTGCACGCTCTCAAATGATGTTTTTTGGTAGTCGTAAACTGGATTCCATAACACAGAGTCATACTCTAACTTAGATCTAACTTAGGCATACGCAAAATATAGCAATTTTAAGGTAACAATACTTTTGGAGTTCCTGCAATTTTGTGAATGAATCCAAGCATCCCATTTGCATCAGCAGTCATATTCCTTATAAGTGTTGTGAATGTTAATTTATCTCATGTACGCGGTTGATTGTTGATTGAATAAACGTACGTTAAAGTTCGCTTTTTTGTTGTAAATGATATTATTCAACATTTGGATACGTTCAGTTGTAGACGATTATTATTACACCGAAGTTTGATTACATCTAATTCATGTTGTATACTTTGGCAATCAGTAATGTCGTCGATTTTATAATATAGTTTCAGGTCGTCTGCAAATAGTAGGCTAGGAATATTAAAAGAGTTTTCCAAGTCATCAATGAAAATTAAAAATTAAAGAGGTCCAAGATTAGAACCTTGTGGTACCCTAGATGTAACTACGTACAGGACCGATTTGAAAGATTCATATTCGACAAATTGTTTTCTGTTAACTAGATTTTATTCAATTAGAGTAAGCAATTGGTTAGAGAGTCCCAATTTTGTCAATTTGCTAAGAAGAACGTTCAGTACATCGGGTTCTATTCGACCATGGCTTACTAGCCCGGATTCTGTTCCCTATAACCGAAAAGGTTTTCCATTCTATAATAAGATGAGGACAAAAGTGATCAAATATAATTCCATCAAACTCTTGCGAAATTTAGGAAGTGCAAAAAGGTTGATACTTCTCTAACATATTTCTTCGAGAATGAACTCCAAAAATTACTATAAAATATGAATATTAGTCGGGCATATGTTTGAATAACTCAAAAAGGGTAAGATAGTCAAACGATATCCATAACTTTGTGAAGCACTGTTTGGAACCTTTGGTGTAGTAATGCATATTACTGAAGCTTTTTCCCAACACCAAACCGTTATTTTAACACCTCGACACGTGTTTTGATCACCAAGTGATTATCTTCGAGAGGAAGATCAGTTTGATCAATGATGCTCTGTAAAATAGCCATGTCCTTCGTATTAACTTTGAAAAAATGATTTCTTTTCAGCATTTTGTTGCGATGTGTTCAATGAAGGTGAGCTTTTAGTCTAAAATAATTTCAAGGTACCCAATTGTCGGGGACACTGTGACATTATTCATGTTTGGTAAACTGTGCCTGGCAAAAAATGTAATATAGGTTTTTCGGGGGGGAAAGTGGATTCCAATAAGTTAAACTTCCTTATTATCGATGCGTCCACGTTTTCAAAGATTGACAAAACAAGTTTTGAGGTGTGTTCTTCTCTGCTTATGCGCAACTAGAACGAACCTTCATTTGGATCCGGTTGTGATGAAAAAGAGACGACAAAAGAGACGTTCAGGACAGTGATTCGAGACCGCTGAGCCACCAAGGCATTTCTTAAAGGCGAAAACTCCCCAAAAAAGAGCATGGTTACTGTTTGGTGGTAAGCGTCTGCTGTGATTCACTATAACTTTCTGCAACTGGACCAAACCATCATAACAGAATCCTATTGTGAGGAAATTGTGTCACCAGGAGCCGGCACTGGTCATATCCTGCTCCACGACAAGGCTCATTCACACGTTCCACAAATCACCAAAATTCAAACAATTTGAGCCTCAAAGCCTCACTCATCATAATGCCCATACCTCCCGCTAATCGTCTACTATCTTTTCGAACACTTTGATAAATATGTCACATGGTTGAACCTCCGCCAATCAGGACCTGGCATAAACGGCTTTCGTCGACTTCATCAAATCCCTATCAAACAATGTTTATGATAATTAAATTATTCGACATCAATAACATTGGCAAAACTGGACCGATTCAAATGACTCTTATTTCGATTGAATTGAATGAGTATTTACCGAGATATTTCAGTTTGAAGTAACCAAGAAATGGACAAAATTTCTGAAACAACCAAAACTTTCTGAAATATGTCATGTATGCGCATAAAAACCTGGTCCACTATTTTTCAGTCACATTGGAATCAGGGTGACGTCATGTTAATTTTTATAATTTTATATTCATACGTTATAATCATACGTTGAAAAGTAAGACCTCGTTAGTCCTTAGCTCTCACAAGTTTCGACTTCTGAGAGTTGTCGTTCGTAGGGTGACAACAGCTGGTTAACGGAAAAACTGATTCAAAACAGATTTTTTTCAAATAACATGGGTTAACATCGCTATTTTGTAAAGTTCATCATATCGAAATGAAAATGGCGGTAATTATGCATTTTCTCGAGAACCTAACGAGTGTGGTTGATTTTTGCCCGTTTCGACACTGAGAAGTGAGTGAAATTTAACTTGCAAGGTTTGACAACAGTTACAAGGATACGTGAAACTAAATTCAATCTTGAGTTAATGAAATATAAAAAATGTGCGCATTGAATAAGTTTCCATATAAAATTCAACTTGTTTTCAAATATGCCAACTGATCGCTAAAGTTGCTGTGAATGAGTGAAACAGCAAATATCGACCTGTGTGAACTCGAATAAAACTAGAAAATCGTTTTGAATATTTCGAGAGAAACCATTGCTGAGACATTAGCAGAAAGCACAAGACTTTTATGAACTCATACAAACCTGATATTCATGTATTTCGTATGCACCAGCAACATTCTGCTATTTCAGAAGCGATTCAGGCGATGGAATGTAGTTTCAGATCGCATGTCCTGAAAATAGAATCCCGTATGAATATGTGAGCATATTACTTTTCTGGAGTACATATGTTCATTGAATGTGAAGTGGTATTCATAACATTTGTTTGAACAGAAAACATTTGATTTCAGAAAATATAAATCACGTTAGAAGACATGAAACAATTCATAATTCTTTAATAAATCTATTTTCAAGATACATGAACTCTATCAAGTATGTGATTTTTATGAACTGCCGAAAGGATTATACATTTATAGTTTCAACGACTCTGATTTCTGGTGCAACTTCAGTTGGAATTTTCAATGTCAAAAAGAAATTTTGACTTATGACGCTGTTACGTTTCCATGTATCATTTCAACATAAAATACCAACACACGTTCAATATTTCAGTAGATTCATTTCAATATTCCACAAAATATATACCAATGAATGAATCGCATTCAATACTGGTAATAAGTACAATTCCTATGTACAATAAACTCATAGCAACCACCCTTCAGTTGATAAACTCCTGTTGTCAAATTCCACCTTATTGAGGGAAATCGATAAGCTTGACCTTGGACCAAAAATCCTAATTTTCAAAAGTAAAAAGTACACTTTTTCATCAAGCAGAAGGTTTGGTATCTTCTCCCGAGTAGGTCTTTCAGCTCAACACATTTGTGGATACTAAAAACCAAAATGGAAAACCGGACTGAATCATACTATTTGTTATCTGAAGGTATAACTTACCTACTGTCTCAGAGATATTTGTAATATACCTTGGTTTCCACTATCTAATCCAATAAGGCCATTCATCATGTACGGTAAGGATCCTCTTATCGAGTATAAAAACGAACATGCCAATTTGATCGAATTCTCCTTCCAGGCCTTTTCATATCCACCCACAACCTTTCTCATTCGGCCTCCGGAAGCTGACAATGAAAAATCATCCTGTAATTTTTGGAAAAGAAAGTTTTTTGCTTGATACAAGATGTATCAAGATGGAGTAGTAGAAAGCCAAAAACTTTCTTTCCCAAAAATTATTCACTTCTAAAAATTTAACCCCTTCAATTCAAACATCCTGTAATGTTATCATTGTTGGAAGGGTGACATTTATACCACTCTAGGAGCAGGAAATCTTCGGAAGTCAGTGCTACTGTTTGGCTGAACCACTTACGAAGCTGGCAGCTCGACTTGGCTATTCGTACATTTCATGACAAGTAAGGCCTCTCCTCATATATTCGTACCAGACATAGAACCCAGGAACCAAACAAAATTTGTCACAGTAAATGAAGGGTACAACTTGGATGCTGAAAGGTAAACCGTGATTACTTCATAAGTTTGCAACCAACCAAGGTTACCTACCTTATCACTATGAACCGAAAGTAAATTTCAGAACCAGAAGCTTGTAGTGATCACCTTCACATTCGTCTCTACATTGTTGAAAGGAATATATTATACAATTCTCAGTGTAAAATTGTTCTACCCAGCATCTCTCTCCGATGAGCTCCGGCGTTCGAATCCCAGTTTCAGCTCATTGACAATCTTATCTTAGAATCATAGCACAGCAA
Source organism: Leptinotarsa decemlineata (assembly GCF_025532065.1). Classification (NCBI taxonomy): domain Eukaryota; kingdom Metazoa; phylum Arthropoda; class Insecta; order Coleoptera; family Chrysomelidae; genus Leptinotarsa; species Leptinotarsa decemlineata. Next base: position 15,723,391 of record NW_027412694.1, read on the forward strand.
AGTTTTGATGTGAGGTTGGCTGAGTGTAACAAAAATTACGTCAGCAGCAGCAGCAGATAATGGTTAACAGAAGAGGTCCGATCCTGATCTACGTTTCATGAATAACTCTCCGAAAATTGAACGAATTGACTATCGAAGTTTTGTCTCACCCACCATACTCTTCAGACCTCCCAAGTGAAACCTTCGCCAATAAGGACCAGAAAAAATCCTTCTTCGACTCCATCGAATTCCGAACAACACGCTGACGGAATTGATTGACTTGTGTTACATTGGCAAAAGTGCAGGATTATCTCGATTGAACTGTATTGAACCACATTACCTAGCACAAGAAAGACACTCAGCAAGGAGAAACTAGCAAATAAGGAACAACAAAGCATGTTTAGACTTATCAACACTGGTTTAGGAAAAAATTCAAAGGAGCCGCATTTATATTGTCTGAGAACGCATTTAGCCAAGCTAGCGTAGATATACGCAACGTATGGAAACCCATAATCTATAGGAAAACGACCAACCTCCGCCAAGCGGTACGCTCCCGCTAAATAGGTGAAGCGGAGAGAGGAAGGTGGTTTTGGTGAAAGCACACGAATGATCTATGAATAATCATCTATCAAAGGAATGCGTCCAGTCATCATCCGAAGACGATGCTAACAATTGGAATGCCGTGAAGTAAATTGGCTTGCAATCTTTTGATTTGAAACCTTTTCAATTTTGATTTTTTCTTCCTCGTTAACTTGCTTGTATTTTATGTCATTGTTATTTCAGTTCAGGGTTTTTTGCTCTATATAATTGTTATTTTCAGCTATTTAGTTGATTTTTTCAGGGATTTCTAATTATTTTATATCATACTAGTTGTTGCTCTCGGCTTCGCCCGCGTAGAATTTGGTAGTTATAGTACTAATTAGTACTATGTTGTTGTATGGCTACTGTTCCAATGTTTTGACAGAATCACAATCAACGACCTTAGGCGTGCGCAGCGTTATAGAACAGTGATTTCAAAAAATTGTTCTACAGTGCCATCTAGTGGCGAGTTACAGAAAAATTGATAGCCTTAAAACCTTCTCTATGAAAAACTAGCACAATGTTGCTATATCGCTGCTGTTCCAATGTTTTGACAGAATCAGAATCAACGAACTTAGGTGTGCGCAGCGTTATAGAAAAGTGCTTTCAAAAAATTGTTGTACAGCGCCATCTAGTGGTGAGTTGCAGAAAAATTGATCGTCTAAAAACCTTCTCTATGAAAAACTAGTACAATGTTGCTGTATCGCTGCTGTTCCAATGTTTTGACAGAATCAGGATCAACGAACTTAGGCGTGCGCAGTGTTATAGAAAAGTGCTTTCAAAAAACTGTTCTACAGCGCCATCTAGTGGTGAGTTGCAGAAAAATTGATCGTCTAAAAACCTTCTCTTTGAAAAACTAGTACTATGTTGCTGTATCGCTGCTGTTCCAATGTTTTGACAGGATCAGAATCAACGAACTTAGGCGTGCGCAGCGTTATAGAAAAGTGCTTCCAAAAAACTGTTCTTCAGCGCCATCTAGTGGTGAGTTACAGAAAAATTGATAGGCTAAAAACCTTCTCTATGAAAAACTAGTACAATGTTGCTGTATCGCTGCTATTCCAATGTTTTGACAGAATCAGAATCAACGAACTTAGGCGTGCGCAGTGTTATAGAAAAGTGCTTTAAAAAGACTGTTCTACAGCGTCATCTAGTGATGAGTTCAGAAAAAATTGATAGCCTCAAAAGCTTCTCTATGAAAAACTAGTACAATGTTGCTGTATCGCTGCTGTTCCAATGTTTTGACAGAATCAGAATCAACGAACTTAGGCGTGCGCAGTGTTATAGAAAAGTGCTTTCAAAAAACTGTTTTACGGCACCATCTAGTGACGAGTTACAGAAAAATTGATAGCCTGAAAACCTTCTCTATGAAGAACTGGTACTATGTTACTGCATCGCTGCTGTTCCAATGTTTTGAAAGAATCAGAATCAACGAACTTAGGCGTGGGCAGCGTTATAGAAAAGTGCTTTCAAAAAATTGTTGTACAGCGCCATCTAGTGGTGAGTTGCAGAAAAATTGATAGCCTAAAAACCTTCTCTATGAAAAACTAGTACTATGTTGCTGTATCGCTGTTGTTTCAATGTTTTGATAGAATCATAATCAACGAATTTAGGCGCGCGCAGCGTTATAGAAAAGTGCTTTCAAAAAATTGTTCTACAGCGCCATCTAGTGGCGAGTTACAGAAAAATGTATAGCCTATAAACCTTCTCTATGGAAAATTACTTAAACATGTCAAGTTTCATTACGATCGGTTGAGCGATGTAGAAGTTTATCACTTACCAACCAACCAACCAACCAACCAACAAACATTCATGTTTATAAATTAGATTTTAGTAGTCTTTCATTTTACAATGAAACGTCATTATTTTTGTTATTATCATTTATTCAACAACTCAATATTATAAAAATCAGCAAATTATATTCAACATACAACAGATTCAAAGAATTACCAAAGGAATAATTTTGAAGGAATTGAATCCGGTGATTATTGGAAGATATTCAGTTGCCTTCCTTTCTAAAAATCCATCAGATATCTCTGGTTTAATCATTGTTGAATGGAAATAAATTAATTGGGTGGTACGAAATGCTGGTGAAAATGTAAAACTAAATCATTCAAGTGGTGATTTATTACAAGATTGATAGTTTCTTCAAGCATGATGAAATAGAGACTGCTCTTCAGGTTTTCTTTCAGAAATAGATAACCAATAGTAACGTTCTCAGGCGAAGCAAATCAAATATTGAATTTTTGTGGTCGTGATGTATCTCCTCCTTTCAAAAATATTTGAATTATCTTCACTCCAATGGGTATAGGTATATATTTACATCGATCCTATTGCTGAAACATATTTTTGTTACAATATCAGGAATGGTATTGATTAGGTAACATGTTTTTCCTTCAAAATCATCCTCGGCGAGTTCCTGGAATGACTTCATTTCAGTATATGTATTTTCAGTCTATAACAAATATCGAGTTTCGTATTTCCATATTCGTGAATTATTTTTTCTCCCGCTTTTCACGAAATTTAGTTTCGAAAAACTAGCGAAACCACGAACATAATGATTTTGACTCTTTTCAAGTGTCAAAATACCCACTAGTTCTGACTATTCAATTCAATAATTGATTCATAGAGTTAACAAACGTCGAAGGAAAAGAGTTTTCATTTTTTGATGAAAAAAATTGAGTCCTGAAAGGTAATATACTGTTTTCAGTCCTACTGAAATTATTGAAATGAATATCATCAATCATTTTGTCCAGTGGCAGTCTCCAAATCAAATCCAAGGTATTGGAAATATTCCTGCCATGAAATACCGATAAACTATTCTGCGGTTTGAAAGTTTTTGTCAGCCAACAAGAATCTCTAGCAAAACAAAGTTTTTCACAAACAACTCCACGTTTCTTTCCAGTTTTCCTGCAAAGAGTTTCGTTAATTATGAGCTCTTCAGAAAAAGCCATATGGCTTTCAGAATTCCGTTTCAGAACCGGAAAATAGTTTGTCAAGTAAAGGAGTGTTTTCATTTTGCTTCATTTCCGGTTGAAAGTTGTTCGCAAACTTTCCAGTTCTGTTTTCATTTTTACCCACTTCATATGAGGGACTAATGTGAGATATACCAATTTGAGCGATAGAATAAATCAATGAAGACTGATAGAATTAACGTTAGTGTAATTAGCAGTATATGTGCACATTCAGCTTGCGTATATAATGGGATCTATTTAGAGAATATCTGAAACGAGTGAACTGGGTGAAACTATCTCAATATGTTTCATTATCAATGTAGTTTATTGGTATAATTTTTTGGCAACAAGAGTAGATTCTCTAGGAAAAGAAATAGTCAAGCTTTCTTTATCCCATGTCAATATACGAATTTATATTTGTAATAACCGAGCTATCCATGATTGATACTGCTGAATTGATTACTGGGTGGAGTTTTTCTTATGAATATTTTGATGACACTTCTGAAGATCTTTGAATTACTATTTTACTGAGTCAATATCACAATCAATGAAATTAGCCTAGCAAAGTTTTTCTAGTTTTATTCAAATCTTGATATAGTATATAGGTGTACTTGCTGAAACCTGTATGTCTTTGAATATGGCGACTTTCATCGTTCAGGTCGCTTACAGCCATTCCTGACTTCCTGGTTTGCAGTTTATTTTTATTTCTGTTATCATGTCACCGATATTTTAGAGCGTCGAATATTCACATTTTGGCAAGTTTTATGGCAAATTTTCGAGTATATATAATCTATTTTATCGGTTATATTTGAGACAAATAAAGGAAGTGAACCTTCATATGTTTTCTTTTCTGTCCGTCCTTATTCTGTCCGTAGAATGAAGTCTTTGTTTTTCACCCTATCTCATGTATTCATTCGCTTCGGAAATGTTATCTAGATGTTCCGTTTCTCGTTTCAAATAATCTGAATTGTGACGGTGATTTGGGTAGTGACTGATTTCTTTGCTTGAATACCTGTCCATATGAGTTGGTTTCCGGTTCAGTGTGTGTATCACACGTTTTCTCTCCTTAATAGTTTTTCTCCACACAATTCTTAGGTACCTATTAATGTTTGCTGTAAAGGTATCATCCTCGTAGCCGAACCAAACATTGCCATCCCAACATAACATTGACATAACTCTTCTCAAATTTCTTCACTACATAACATTTGCCGATAATGAACTCAGTGGTCTTTTCATAGCAACCCCATCTACGACCATTCAAGAATCTCATGATGAAAGGCTTACTTCATTCAATAGTGATTTTTACGATCATTCGAGGATCTTCCTATGGTGGTCTTTTCATAGCAACCTCATATAAGCCTACTTGAGGGCCTCATAATGGACGGCTCACTACCTCTATAGAGGTCTTTTCATAGCAACCTCATCTATGACCATTTTAGGTTCATAATGGACGACTTACTACGTCCTATAGTGGTCTTTTTATAGCAACCGCAAATATGGGAGTGATATTTTCAAAGTAACCACTTGAGGGCCTTATAATGGACGGCTTACTACACTTCTACTACACTTTAATTTCGTCACTCTTCAATAATTTTTGCACTTCAATTCAGCTGGTTATTATTTGTGAAAATGCAATATGAAATTCTATTACAAAATTTTTAGGTCCAATTCTTGAAAATTGTTCAGCCTTCCTTTTTCCCTTGAAAAACATTTCAAAGATGTTTCACCCTCTGTGAAGTATTCCAACTTAATCATGCCCTAGAAAATAAAATGGAAGCGGGTCTTTCAATACATGCATCTTGGAAAATCATTTAATAAAACCCCGAGAAAGTTGTTCAGTAAGTTTTCTGAATAATATTAATTGAAAGGCGGCACAGCTTTGGTTTTGATGTTTCCCAATGTTGGTGGAACACGAGGCGGTTCTTAATTTTCCAAGCTATCTCTGAGATCATATCTCATATTAAAGAAGTTTTAATTACTTACTGAAGTTATGTGTTTATCTTTTTCAGGTTATTACGTTTCTTGGAAATTTCAAAGTACTTTATTTTCAGCACTACTTTGTCAATATTTCGACAAAATTGAGTTTTGTGGCCTGAAAAAAAAAATGGGGAGTTGTAATCAGGTGCAAATTGACATTCAGTGTAATCTCGATGTCTACCTCATTGGCACATACAGTGTCACCATTAAAGTGCGCACCATATGGGAAACTTTTTTTTCGAAAAGTTTCAATGAAGTTTAGCTTCGGCACTTGTTTGTGCTTTGAATTCAACTTAGAATAATGCGACGAACTGCGACCCACTGACGTTCAGTGGGTCATACCGGCTTGCCGCACCAAGGCAGGAATCTTAGCCGCACAGATGCAGAAGGTTGCCATTCTTGGCTCACTGCGCTTGCTCAGGGCACATGATTCTCGGACCCAATGATCACTTACTCCGCGGTGTGGGGAGTGGTCATTGGTTGTTAATGCTGATGCACCCTCCCGAATGTATCGGAGCTTCGGAGGATAGGGTCTGACCAGCGCACACTACGGTGAAAAAAAGATAATAATAATGTTCATTCAGATTCAAATCACAAAAATAAATAACTAAAGTAATACATACAGTTGAATGAACATCACAGAAACCACACAACCATCAGATGTTGTTTGTATGTGGTGAAAAGGATATCCAAAGGAAAAAAATGAATATATGATAAATATTAAAGTATGAGAATGAATTATATAAAAGGGATTTGTATATGAGAATAAACTACTTGATATATGAAATTAAATATAATAAAAAATCACGAATATAAGTATAAATATAAAAAGTTGTCAGTTTTGGCATATAATATTATTTAAATTGGTTAAACAAAGAGGACATTGACTGTCTGTATTGCCGAGCATAATAAACAGACACAACGAGGAGAAACCAGCAAATCGTGAATACCAGATCATGTTTGGACTCATCTACATAACATCAAGTGGTCCCAAGCTGAGATCATCCACATGGAGAAACGCTGGTTCAGGAGGAAATTCAAAGGAGCCGCATATATATTGTCCAACAATATATTCCACCAAGCTAGCGTAAAAATATGCAACAAGCAGAAAACGGGCAACTCCCGTCAAAGTTCATCTCTCACCTCTCTCGGAGAAGTAGTCCGGTCACTCGAAGACGACTATGGGTACTAACAATCGAAACGTCTTGAAGTATGAAGGCATGAAGGTATGAAATTTTTCAATTTTCATTTTCTATTTTGTTTAATTGTTCGAATTTGAATTTTTTGCTTGTATTTTATTTTATTGTAATTTCATTTCAGGGTTGTCTTGCTCAATGTAATCGTTATTTTCAGCTATTGATTTTAATCTTCGTTTGTACTGGTTCTTTCATGGCATTCAAATCACTTTATATCATACTAGACAATGGAACCCCGTACTGACGATTCAGAATGTTTTTTTTATTCAATATAACCGCATCAACTACAAATATTATTAGCGGTGTAGTACAATTTGAATCACATCACAATCATATTAGATGTACAATATTTATAGATATCAGATACATTAGCAAAATCTCAAATTCATCTGGATTCAAGACATCACTGAGTTCTTCAGGTAGTCATGTTGACAATCTCTCCTCTCTGTAGTCAGGACACACCTTGATGATATGTTTCACATCTAATTCTCCATCACAGGAAATACATCTTTTGAGGTTTTCTTTCTTCAGTAGATGCTGGTGGATATACCTTGTGTGGCTATCTTTTCCTCCATGTATTTATTGCTAGTTGTCGTAGTTTATGGATCAAATCTTCATTTGGTACACAGCAAGTTGATAGACTGTGTGGGTTTGAGCTAATCTCTTTAGCTAATGTTTCCGCAGTTTCGTAGCCAACTATTCCTACGTGCGAAGAAACACAAACAATTTTGATACATTTTTCCATTTCAGTTAGTTTTCCCAGTTCTAGTTTGATACACATAAGAAGGGAATTTCTGGGATATAGTTGTTGTATACCTTGTACAGCACTCAGTGAATCGGTGAAATTCAGAATGTTGGGAGTAGGGGTTTTATATCTATTCACCTGCGTTTTTTTTTTCTTCTACGAATTTGAAATAGTCAGATCAATTCCATTCATCAGAGGTGTAAATTCTCACTCATTCTTTGATGCTGTGAATGAAACAAAATAGTGATTTTTGTATTAGGTTCGTTAAATGGGTGTTTTTTCAATGGCACATGAGAGTGCCGAGACCGCAGGTCAAGGCCGAAAATTCTCTCGTTCGGTAGTGAAAAAAAGTCGTTTTTTCACTGTGGAAAAAGTAAACATTCAGACATCAACAGAGATGCAGAAATGTTTTTTGGTAACTGTGTAAAAAGTGATTCAAATAATCATTTCAAATAAATATATTTCCTAGAAACATCATTCAAATGAAATATCAAAAACAATCGTATAGTTATTCAAAATTCATAGTGAAAATTTCCGAGAAGAGTATTCATTTCGTAGTATGTTTGAATATCATCATTATTCGATCATTCACGAGCTGATAAATCAAATTATTTTGATGTTCAATACAAATTCAAAATAACAGTCCTCATCATTTAGGAAGCTGAAAGCACAAACAATGTAGTTCAAAACAAACCATCACGAATGAAAATTGTAAATATTATAATTTATTAAAATCCGAAATTCAATGCGACCGAATATAACTCATTGTGAATTATTTTCAATGGAAATATTTCATCGCAACAAACGATGTTTGTAAAGGAAAATTTATGGAAAATTGATTATATTATTTCGCATCATTCTAGCGGAAGTCCCGAGTTAGTTGGTTTCCACCTATATCTGCTAATATCTCCAATATCTGTCATATAGTTCAGCAATACGATTTGAGTTGAGAATATTTTGGAATGAAGGAGTTATGTACCAGTAGATGATAACATTCATTGGTCTGGATACTAACTTTCTAGAACGGAGGGGAATCATTTTTGCGATTAGGAATAATCCATATGTACTACAATGTTTTCTTATATGATTCGCTAGTGTTTTCGTTGTTCAATGATCAAAATATCAGTTAATGAGAACGCTCTTTGAGTATAGACGTATATTTAAATAGATTCGTGTTCTTCATATAAAACACAAAAACAAAAGAGCATCAAATTGTAGTTTTCACACGAAATTAAATTGCTAGTTAGTGCAGTGTCCTAAAGGAAGATTTATAAACTGAAGTGTAAATTTGAAGCTGGAAAGTGAACTTTAACCATCAGCACCACCACACAAACCTGTTTTTTCTACAAAAAAAAAACTACGAGTTCATAAAAATATGTGCTATGGAATGTATGGAATATCTACTGAATATCACTCTTTCTGATCAACAAGGCATACAACAAATTGTCTAGATCTACAATACAGGCCAGATACTTTTAGTGAGTCCTAAACTATAAGACAGGATAGTAAAAATACAGAAGAGAAATAAAATAGAGGTGAAGTACTACGCCTAATAATAATGGATGGTACCAGAGTGAACTAAATACTGGATGAAATTTGAAGCAGCAAATTGGAATTAAAAAATAGTATTGAAGCGGGTGAAGGCAATATCCTACTAAAAGTAGAAGACCTGAAGTTTGGAATCAAACAACTTGAGGAAGATAATCGATCACTGAAAGGGAACATCGAAGAACTTGAAAAAAGAGGGAGACTAATATTGTTGTGTTTGTTGTTCTGTTCTGAGCTCAATATTATGCTGAATGTAAATGTCAACAAAACTTATTGTAAATAACTTTTCTAGAGAAATGTGAAAATGGAATTTTTCATAGAACTGATCGAATTGGACATTCAAGAAATAAAAAAAGCAAATAGTGCTCCAGCGACCCTGATACAATCACAAGATACAAACATAAGTAGGTGATACAAAAAAACTGAAGATATCAAATATACACAGCACCAGAAAAATATACAACAGGCTCAAATTAGCAAACAAGCTGAAAACATCTCCGAAGATAGAACTGCAGATAAGTCAATAAAATCTTTCGATCTATTCTCGGAAAAAAACACCAGATCGCGAAAAAATTCACAAAAATAGAATATACCAAGAATATATTGAACATATTTCTATTTGTTACTTTTGATTCTCAAAATATTTCTATAACAAATTGAATGATAATTTTATGATAATAAACCATATATATTCATTCATAAACGTAAACCTAAAACACTGGATTCCTTCATAAGAGTTGTCAATTTCTTATAAATAGATACTGTAGAAATGGAGAATGTTGAACAGTAAAATCGAATAATGTGTGGAGCAGAACACAAAACAACGTTTAAAATTCTTCACCAGAATATTAGAACCATTTATGGAATATTTATGGAATTGATGTATAACTCAGTCAAGTTAACATGCATTTTGAATGCATAGTTTTGAGAGAAACATTTCAAATAAATAATACAGGATTGTTCTGCAGGATTGGATATGATTTAATATATAATAATGGTGGAATTCACAAATACGATGGTGTTGTTGTATTCTTGAGGAACAATCTTGAATATAAATCGAATATAGGGTCTTTGGAAGTATGGAGCATAATAGAGATAGACATAAAAATGTAAAAAAATTTAAATATCCTAATAACAGCGGTATACGAACCCCCCCTCAACTTCCTTGAAATAATTCGTCCAGAACTGGTCGGGATACCTAGAAAAAATAAGCATCATATTTTGATAGGTTACTTCAACATCGATAGGTTCAACAACTACTTATGGAAGATCAAGAGATATCTAGCGATTATCTTAATGCACTATCTGAATATAACTACGTCTCAGTGATAAACAAACCCATAAGAGTACAAAATAATTCATCAAGTTGTTTAGATCATATTTTTTTGAATACAAAATCAGAATGCGTATATACTAGAAGAGAGCCTACCAATTATAATCAAATCAGGAATCACTGACCATTTTACCACATTATTAGTAATGATTTTGAAAATAACTGAAAAAAGCAAAGCGTGGATTGTGAGAAATACATAAACTATCTTTAACTAAAATCGGAACTGAGAGAAACAAACTGGTAAATCGTATATAATGAAACAAAAATTGAAGAAGCAATGACAGCTTTCACAGAAAAATAACTCGAACAATTGAAAACACACTTGAAAAAATGAAAATCAAGAAGAAATTATTCAAAAGGAAAATTTGGAAAACAGAGGGCCTAGTAAAATCCATAAATACCAAAGAAAAATCATATAAAAATATATGAAGAATCATATAGAAATATATGAAGAAGAATATATGAAGAATATTTATGTAACATACAAAAATCAACTAAACAGGCTAATAGAAACTACAAAAAAGCTACTATGTCAGAAATACAAAAAAAAATAATACGAAAACATGGAACACTGTGAAAACTCTACACAACTCCCATCCAAAACAAGAGATATCAAAAAACAGGAGATGACTGAAATCTTCAACAACTATTTCATAAATGTGGGGAAAACTCTAGCAGAAAATATAACACCCTCATTTGAATCCACACCTGAAAGAGAACCAGTCTCAAAGTCGTTTTTTCTGACACCTACTACGGGATAAGAAATCAAGACAATTGATTCACTAAAAAATGGAAAAACTGCCGGATACGATTCGATCACCTCCGAAATGCTCAAAAAAATATCAGAAGAAATTTCAACTCCTTTGGCACATCTGATCAATAAGATATTCTCTATTGGAATTTGTCCTTCACACTTCAAAATGAGCATTGTAGAACCTCTCTTCAAAAAAGGGGAAAAGACAAAACCGGAGAACTACAGCCCCGTGTCACTCATAACGAACATAAACATTTTTGAAAAAATTATCAAACGTCGACTCAATATCTGGATAGATATCAAATGATCTCAGATAGACAATATGGGTTCAGACAGGGACAATCCACCCAGGATGCAATTGCGAAAATCACATAAAAAATATACGAGGTTATGGAAGATGGATTGATGACAATTGGTATATTTCTCGATCTCTCCAAGGCATTCGATACAGTTAATCATGAACTGCTTCTAGATGCCTTGGAGGAATTAGAATTTAGGGGTATCGGGCTCAAATTTTTCAGGAATTACTTATCAACTAGCAAACAGTCAGTACAAATCGAAGACAAAATGAGCACTCAACAATCACATGTGGAGTACCACAAGGTACCGTCTTAGAACCCATTCTCTCAACTATTTATATGAATAAACTATTTACCCTAAAGCGAGAGGAGAAATCTACAGCTCTGCTGACGATACAGTTGTGTTATAGAAAGATGATTCATGGGGCAACCTGAAAAGCAAAATCGAGTTGGATTTTGGAAATGTTTTAAAATGGTTCGACCAGAATTACCTCACAGTAAACTATGAAAAGACCAAAGCCATCTATAAAAACAATTTACCTCGGTATGAAACGATTTTAACTCTAAGAAATGATACAGTTGTACTTATCCATTCCACAATTAGTTTTGAACATTTGAGAGTAACATTAGATCGACACTTGAGGGGACATACACGCTCAGAATATCGGTACGTGCTCCCAAAATTCAAATATTTGGTGAAAATTTCGAGCACTCATCATATGAAGGTTCTGTACCACGCATTAATAGAATCAAGATTACAATATGGGATACTAGGGTGGGGAGGCAAAGCTAATATCCACCTGAAAAAAATTGAAATTTTGCAAAGAAGATTCCTAAAAATGATATTCAAGAGACCGTATAGGTATACTACAGACGAATTATACAAAGAATCGAAATGCTTTGATTCAAAACAATAACTTTTTTATAGCATTTTAGTTAACCTATACAGGAACAAACACGAAGTGAAAACAATTGAACATAACTACACAACAAGAAAAAATAGCAATTCTGATATTCGTACGGAATCCTCAAAATAGCGGTAGGACAACGATGTTATACTTACCTCGCACCTCAGCTTCTCAACTTCTTACATAGAAGTTCAAAGGATCTCATCATTCATATCAACTCTATCACTTTAATCAGAAAAAAAAGTCGTACACATTTAATCTGAACAGAAAAGTAATTCACGATATATTAAGAGTACAGAACAATTAATTGAGAATTAAAGGGTTATTTCCCCTATGTTGACTACAATATTGGAAAAATTATAAAATACCTCTACATCAAACAGCAACATTTCATTCGTCGAAATCATCGAAGAAACTGATATTCATTATTGTACTTAAAATGATACAGAAATTTATATTCACAACAATATTACAATATTATCACCCGATGACGATTGTGGATACTAACAATCGAAACGTCGTGACGTGAGTTGGTTTGGAATCTTTTTATTTTTATATTTAATTTTTTGTTAATAATATTTCTTGATTTTTCAATTTTCAGTTTTTTGTTTAAATAAAATTGTTGTTTTCGGTTAATCTTTTTCGGGGATTTCAAATCAATCTATATTATATCAGACAATGGAAGTGATGAAATACAGAGCTATGATATATAGATACACGGTAACGTAAGCATTTTATTCTTGTAGAAAAAAGGTCTACTGCTATCTTTGAGTGCAACATCAAAAATATCTCCAATTGATCTTTTCTGACGAATAAAAACATGTTTTGCACCCACAGAAGAACCGCACATTAATATATTTTGAGCTATATGAGAGTAAACTAATGAATAGTCAACAGTCCAGACATCATCTAAACTAAGCACTTCTTCGATCTGTCGTATTGTACATATTGTTTGACTAATGTTTTTGCAGACATGATCGATATGGGGCTCCCAAGACAAGGATTTATCTATAAACATACCAAGGAGTTTGGGGGTTTCCGAGAGTTGTATGTTGTTAAGTTTCACTCTTCGTAGAAGAGAAGCCAGAATGGACCGTTTTACTTTCATTCAGTTTCAATTAATTTCTATCACATCAAAAAATCATGTCATCCATGACTAAATTAGTGTTGTTTTCTAACTCCTCCGCAGTGTTTCCAGAAACTGTTATGGTAATGTAATCTGCAATGATATGAAATCTTTTTTATATACTTCGGTAGGCCATTTGAATGAATAGAGAAAAGTATAGGACCTAAAATGGACCCCTACGGTACTCCAAGAGAAATATCTTGAATATCACAGTCACTATCATTCTCCTATCTTCCATAAACGATTTTATCCATTCAAGAATGAATTCTCTAATGCCAATGTTATATAATTTATCAATCATTATGTCACTATCTATTTTTTATCGACTTTTTTGGGTATTTGTTACCTTCCACAATCTGAAAAATATAAAAATTATAATGGAGAACTTTATACAAGTGTGGAAGGGCAAACTTTTTAGTTCACCCCGATGAGTTACTGCGTAAAAATCGAAGTATTTTTCACAAAGAAAAATCTATTCATCAGTAACTTGTCGTAATTAACAATTTTGCCTATCAAAAAAATTGTTAAGAAATATTACAATACTTATCTTAACGTTTCGGAGGCCAAAATCTGCCTCCGTCTTCAGATATGGACAAAAAAATTCTAAGATATTGGCAGTTATTCCTTTTTGATTATTTATTTTTATACTTCTTCGACAGATGTCAAAGGAGTTAATCAAACGCCTTAGCAAAGTCAATTAATATTGGAACTACGTTTTTTACCTTATTATTTTCATTGTGATTGAAGAATTTCCTAGCAAAAGCAGTCTCAACTGATCTGGCTTTTCTAAAACCATGTTGATGATCGATTAGAATTTTATACTGTTCGAGAAACGCAAAAAAGATGTACATGAATATGTAGCTATTTTAATTTACTTCTGTTAATTAAATCAATGGTATAACAACATTGATGTAATTCTAACCCAAAGAGAAGTTAGGGTGGTTTTAGGATCTCAATACTGGGGTTTTTATGGGCTGAACATTTTTCGTGGTTTTATATGAAATGGATGCTCTTACGATAAGAAAGCTATTTTCATTACAGTTCATGAATTATAATAGCTTCCATAGGCTGTAACTTTTTTTTGTGCACATGTACATTGATGTTAGTTAGGTATATCCAATCGAATTACTTTTGACTCTATAATAATTGGTTCAATTCACAGGGTGTAACAACACTCTGTGACATTATGGGGAATGAAGCAATGAAAAAAATGTTTTATTATAATATATGTTGTGAAATAAGGTTTTGCAACATTCGTTTTCTCAGTTTGGAGTTTAGGACTTCCTCGAACAAAAATATATGATATATAATGAAAGATTTCTTGCTGCTCGAAAATATTTCTAGATCGACTGAGAAAAACTGGTATAATGTGTAATATTATTGCACATCGTACTAGCAATTCTACAAATTCGTCGAATTTGGAACGATATTTAAATACATGAGATCCAAGAGCGTTCCATGCATCCCAGAAAAGTCATTGTTCAGTGTGGTATGAATTACAAAATACGAGTTATTCGAATACTCTTGGACAGACTGTGGTTCAAATTCTTTTTGGATTTGAATCGGTGGACATTAAATCCATTTGGTTGGCCTTCTCAGGAAGTTTATTCCACATAAAAGCTGTTTTCCAAATGTAGTCCGGTCAAATTAGACTAAAAAATAAGAGTGAAGGTACATAAATTTACAACAAGCTGCAAATGCGTGTAATTGTTCAAAACATAGTTCAAAATGAGATTTTAAAATTCTGAATGATTGCGATGCCTGGAAAAAATTCATTCGAGGTCAAAGGTCAAAAATCTCGAGAAAAATTGGTTTTTCGCGATTTTCAGGAAAACGGTGAGTTTTATCATAAAATATTTTCAGATGAAAATTGTAAAACATAAAATTGTCTACAAAAAATTTTTCTGAGATACGACGAGTCAAAAAGTTGTAAAAGTTGAAATCGTCATTATATGCATAAGTATTGGCGAGAATATATTGGTTGAACAGACTAATAACGATGCTGACGTACTGATTATTGAAACAGCTATAGAGCAATTCAATTTGACAAATACAACTTTTGTTGTTGGTGAAGATGTAGACTTACTCATACTTCTCACTGCTCGAACTCCACCTGAAAAAATTATTTTCTTTCTGAAACCAGGAAAAGCTCAAAGTCAAACCGAAGTATGTTTGTTAAAAAGTTTATCTACTTTTGCAAAGAGTCAAAATCAACGGGATTCCGTTTCTTCTTTCTAAGTACATAGCTCCGAAAAAAACCACCTGCTTAGATAAGTATCGATATGCATGTTTCGTAAAAATCACTAAAAATAAGAAACAGGTGCAATAAGCTTGTCTTCCTCCAATCCCGGTTGCTGCTCATCAACATCTTTTTCGGGTATATTACCAAGTTCAAGTGTGTCTTGGTGATCAGCTAGACCCAAAAGACTGGGGTTGTCTTCCAATGTCTAGATTATTCGGATTAATGAAACAGTTCTCAGTCAGTGAATTTCGAGGTGTACCAAGTGGAACATCAAAACGATGAGCAGCCACAGTTCGTCGCGTATTTTTGAACACCTCCCGTGGAAGTATCTATGAAAGAGAGACAAATCTCCGACCTGTCTTCGATATTCCAGACTATCATGATTGCAAATGATGTCCACGTCTCCAATGAGGTGGATGACCCTTTACTGGATGGAATCCAGCAGCTTCGGGGTATGCTTAGGGGCTGAGCTCTATACATGTGAACAATACTCCAAAGAAGGTCTGCTCTGAGCTTTATGAAGCAAAAGTTGCTGAGGTGTGTACAGTTTTCTTGTTCGGAACAGTGTTCCAAACTTTTGAGGAGCACCCTTTGCCATTCCAGAGACATGATGCAGAAAGCGGAATTGTTTGTCATGACATCATTATATACGGTTTGAAATATTATTATATACCTATTACTATTCCTTTGCAATGCAATTGCAAATAAGAGCAAATTGCTCAACTCAACAAAACCCACATTGAAGAAACCAGTGAAACAAAATTGAAGTGTACAATAAAGAAAGTAATAACAAGCTTCAATATAACCGTAGTCTCACAAAATATACTGAACGATGAGTGAATGTACTTTCCGAATCTACTTTATAAAACGCGGTTTACTTTTAATAATCCCTGAACTCGTTATATTTCTACCCAAGAATCGTAATTTCCTTTTTATTTCTTCACGAATAACGTTGTCATCAGTCGAAGAGAGTTGCCATCCCCTGAACCGATATCATGAATATGAAATTGCGACTTAGGAAGCCATAAAATTGTGATAGATTTCGAAGCGTTGTCTCTATAGATACCTTCATAATGTATTCATAAGATGATCCCGGTGAAACAGTATATTCGAAAGAAGTTAGGAACACTATTCGAAAGAAGTTAGGAACACTGTTCGATTCGTGAGGGGATTCGGACGGTTTTGTAGGGAATACTCAAAATTTTTCAGAAATTGTTTGTGGTTGAGAACGACAGTGGAAAAGCTATACAGAGTGTCAATTTTAAAAATTTCATCCAATATCCTAGATGCCGATGAAATTAGTGGTGCAGTGAATACTTTGATGAAGAGTGTTATTAAATGCTTGAAAGTTTACGGAAATGTCTTTCAACATATTTTGAAATATTTTGTGTGAAAAAATATTGCAATATTTCCAAATTGACTCTTTTTGATAAAAATAGTTAGAGGAGTAGGTGGCACCGTTCCAACCCTTGAATAACAGGAATAAATGTATCATGCGTGGGATCTATTATTTATTAGTTATTAGTTATGGTTATTACAAAATAAAATTCAATTTACGAGAAATATATTTGCAGTCTGAAATCTACTTACGATTATCTTATAAACTGTTCGAAATGTCGCCCATTTTGCTCTGAACAAAAATAAAGTCTGTTTTTGAACTTCCCTTCAACATTACGGAAAACTTAACTAGAAATTGACTGGCATGCTGCTGTAATTCGTCTTTTGAGTTCTTCAATATCAGAAGGTTGTATTTTACAAAACAACGGACTCAATATGGCCTCAAAGAAATGAATCTGAGGGTGTTAAATCCGGTATACTCGGAGAGCATCTATCCGGCATCTGTCGGACGGTAAGAAAATGTTGAGGTGAAGCACCGTCCTGCTGGAAATGTAACAGATCCTCCTGCAGAAGTTCATTACCTTCTGCATCCATCTGAGTTTTTAGTTCATGAGTTATAAGAGGATCGATATTCTCTTCAGGCATTTCGAAGTACAGATTGCCAGTCAAGTTTTTTTCCAGAATTAATGGACCAAATTACCAAGAATACCAGCCCAAACATTAACTTTTTGTGTGTGTTGTGTATGCCCTTCCCGAAAAATATGTGGGTTTTCGTCACCCCAATAGCGACAATTTTGTCTATTGACATTGCCATTGTTGAACAGATGTTTAACAGAAGATTACGGATGATATTGACTCGATGAGACATGATTAAACAAAACTATATTTTTTTATCATAATCATACTCGTGGAGTGAAGAATCTGCATTTTATAAGGTTGAAATTTATGCGTTTTCCGCATTTCCGTTTATTCTGATACTCATCGTAAAGAGCTTCTGGGCTCTGCAGCAAATGTTCCCAAAATTTCAATTTGAGCTGCTTCATTTAGTATTCTGGGGTTATTTCTTTTTTTATTTATCACTGAATCAGTTACCTAGAGCATATTTATCATGTCGGCATGTGTTTCGTTAAAAAGACATGTCGCCCTCTGTGCGCACTTTCCAACTTCTCCATAAATTAATACCATTAATATCGTTTTTGTATGATTTTCACTATAAAGGGTTTTACAAAAACCGACACATGTGTTTCGCTCTACAAGAGCTTTCTCAAGCTTGAGAAAGCTGTTATATAGCGAAACACGTGTCGCGGTCTTTGTTGAACCCTTCAAAGTGGTTTAGGTAAACGATTGTTTAGTGAGATGATCCACATTTTCAAACAGAAAAGTGTTAACACTAGAAGAGACATAGAAGGACTGCATAGTGCTTATTTTAATTTACTAAATCGTATTCCTTAATATTTTAATACACATAAGTTTCCACCATCCTGTGTAATCTGATATCCTTCTATTGTTTATAATTTTTTTATTTTCTAAATGGCAAACAAAAACGGCCATTCCTAATCAGTTTGTCTCCCTGGATATCGTTTTAATTTTTAATGTGCCTGTGGTGTATGTGTTTTCATTTGGTTAGTCCTCATTTTCATTTGTACCTATGTTGTCTACCACTTATATTTTAAAAGTTTTTTTGACATTGATAACTAATGTTTGGTGAGTGCACCTGTTTGTTTCTCTCTTACGTAATATGAGATTGTATATACTTTATAAATTTTGCAATATGTATTTGCATATACTGTTCACCTATTGAATTATTTTATTGTAGAGCCCTGATGATGGATTCAATAAAGTCCGATACGTTGACTTAAAAGTTAATTGTTTGTCTACGAATATTTTTGATCCCTTTCCCAACCAATCGAAAAAAACGTATTTGATAAACGATATAATTGAGTTTAAATATGGATTTTCATCAAGTATTGGCCAGTTCTATTCAATTATTTCAAACTTTTATACACTTATTGAAGTAATCACTAAACAGCCCAACAGGTAGAACTGTATATGCACTTTTCACAGCAGAAGTAGTGAAAAATAACGGCTATCCGTACACTTTTTGCGATGAAAATTAACAATTCAGTTTTTACTAAACACAACTTTACTATTTTCTACTTCACTATTGGATTACTTTCTGAAGTATATCAATTGGAGCTAATGGCTAATGTTATCCCCTAATGAATAGCCACAATAAACCCTTGCGGGTTGCGGTGGAGAGTCGAATAGACCCACTCACTTTAGACCTATCCCTTCTAGGGATTGAACAACGAAGGTTACAGATAGTCCTTTGAAGTGTTCCCTTGACAATGAAATTGATCTATTTCTTCTATTCCTAATATTGTTTACTGGAAGGAAGATTTTGAGGATGAGAATTTTTCAAATTGAAATGCTGTATTAATTGGAAATTATGTTCATTAGTGTATTCTTGAAAAATTTTCGAATGATCTAGGGTATTCTATTATTCCATTTTGATTATTTTCTCCTTTTAGTAATATCATATTTGGAATCGGAGGGCTTTCTGCATATGATTGATGTAACAGTGGTAGAATTGTCTGATTTTTGAATAGATACCGATTCTATGTGTGGATAATGAAATTTTGAAAGGGTGTTTTCCGTGGTGACTCAATTAATTTTTTTGAGAATCATCCTCAAGGATGAATTCCATTTTTCAGGTATTCATTGATATTAATCATAAAGTGGATTACATGAAATTATATTTTGAAATTGTTGATTTTGACTAACCGTACAACTATCAGGATTTTCGAAACAGTTTTTTGTATCTTAGTCCAGTCAGGCAAACCATAAAGATCATAGGATCTTGAAAATCGTAAAATGGCAAAGTCATAAAAATCATACGATTTTTGAAAGCATAAGAGAGAACCACTTATAGCATTAAACAGGAATGAATTGGACACAAGGTGACCGTCTTGGACGTGTGTAGAGGGCTAGTAGATGTGGTGTACCTACACGGACTCCTCTGAAGCATTCGATAGGGTCAGCCATAAGTTACTAATTTGTAAACTTTCTTGCATGGGTTTCAATAAAATTCATTGTCAACTTTTGGAATCACACCTTAACGGACGTAATCAATACGTATATTATCGCGGATGTGTATTTAGCAACCAGAGGAGTCCCGCAAGGGTCCAATATTGGTCCCTTATTGTTTTTACTATTTATTAATGATCTGTGCAACTCAAAAACTTGCAATAAATCAATGTTTGCTGATGATTTGAAACTGTATACATCTATAAACAGTTTAGATGATTGTAACATTATGCAAAAAAAAATTGATCTTTTACAAAATTTGTGTCTGAAGAATCGCCTCCATTTGAATATATCTAAATGTGAAATTGTAACATTCAGTAGAAAACTTGATACACTAGAATTTCCTTACCACATCGACAACATTATATTGGAAAGCGCTGGGAATATTAGGGATCTAGGAATCTATTTTGATCATCAACTAGCTTTCAACTACCATATTAATCATATTATACTGCGCATTCGATTTTATAATAGGGAAATGCAAAAATTTTCATAATATGCTAACCTTGACCTGTCTGTATTTCAGTCTGGTGAGGCCAAAACTAGAATATGTGTCCATTTTATGGAATCACATATACCAACAATAGACACCAGCAATTGATAGAGTTCAAAAGAAGTCTTTAAAATTTCTCACTTTTAGAATGACCGGAACTTATCCTCTAAGAAACTGTGATTACCCTGATCCGCTATGCAGATTTGGCTTTGTAGCCTTAGAAAAAAGAAGAAATCAGACATCTGTTCTATTTCTATATAAGCTACTAGATGCCTATGAGAGTGTAGAAATGAGTAAACACAATAATATTATGAATAACGATGACGGACCTATACCAAAGAGCATAGAATATAGCTTGTTAAAATGAAATAAAATAATGTTGTTGGGTTTACTGATTACTACATAAGGACACATTGCAAAAATAAATTTGGATAGGCAATATTGTGAAATTAATTTTTATATAGCTGAAAATTGTTTCATATATATATTGTAAAATAATAAATAAGGCAAAATTGTAAAATTAATTTAGGTTAGTATACCTGTATGGTTGGTACGCCTAGATGGTTCACCTGTATGGGTTACCTTTATAGCATAAATAGGGTTAGCTCACATTAGTTTCCAATTTTAATCTTCCTCTTTGAAGATGATCACTTGGTGATCGAAACACGTGTCAAGGTGTTAAAAATAACGATTTGGTGTTGTGAAAAAACTCCAGTAATATTCATTACTACACCAAGGGTTCCAAACAGTGCATCATAAGTACTCATTTCAATTTTGTTTATTTTTCAGAGGTTTCAAATCATATCATAATCATAAAAGACTAGAAAGAAAGAAATTTTTTTTAATGGTATACCGAACTAGTAAAATTCACCATGAAACATTGTCAACCACTTTCAAATAAAAAAAGTTTTTTCTATTCAACTTGTACTCCAAATATTCGTTATAGAATCGAATCAGATATAATTCACAGGAATTCTACACCATATGGTATATGAAAGAGGAAAAATTACACTTACGTGAAACACTGTTATCCTCAATGGCGGATTACCTTATCGCTTCTTCAGCACCAATCGCAAATATTTTTCGTTTAATGAAATTCGATGTTCATATAGAATAAGTTGTTTTGAGTGGCTTTTTCTTTCAGTTTGTGTATGAAAGTAACTTTTCTGCATGATTTACACATCTTTATGAAGAGTTCATTTTGAAATCGATTGCTTTTTCGGAAGATTTTCACATTTTTGTATGAAAATGGAAAAATTGAAAGCCAAACCCTCTTTTCTTAAAAAATTTCTGAATCATTTTGAATAAGAAGTCCAGTCATTTATTTTGATATTTATAAAAATACATTATAAAAGCCCATTTTCTATTTCGCATTTTTGTATTCAAACAAGTTAATGTGGAGAAATTAATATTCATTGATATAATTTCAGATACTTGAAATATTGAACTCAATGGATTTCGATTTGGACGTCGATTTTCGACGTAATTAATATCCTTTTCAATGTAAAGAATGGATAGCCAACAAACAGATAAACAGCATTGGACACAGACGACATACACATCCTGTCCTGTAAAACTTAATTACGGAATACCTAGTACGTTCAACCAGGCGGAAGATCAAGGATCCTCTATTCTCTGCTAAATGTCAATACATGTAGCTTTAAATTCTGTGACGGAGAGAATTTCGTCTGAATTTCAACGGTAAAATGTTTGTTTGGTATATAATCTATTTTGTCTTGTCGATAGTTAAGGGTGGTCATAGAATAATACAAGGAACCAATCAATATAGTTTATTGTATGATTTTCACTATGAAGGGTTTCACAAAAACCGCGACAGGTATTTCGCTATACAATAGCTTCCTCAAGCATAGTTAGTTTATGCTTTAGCAAGCTGTTCTATTAAACTCTCTCCGATCGCAACAGAGAACGGTTGTGTCGATAACGACCGCTCTCAAGGATTGCGCGTAGTTGTCGTGGGGTCGGAGTTGAGTCCAAAAGGTGTAAAATAAAATGTAATCTGAAATGAGAAAAATAACATTTGAATGAATGATGAAGTGAAAGATGAGAGGACTGGCGGCCCCCACGCCAGTAACTAGGCTGGATGTCGCCGGATTCGACAAGGTCGTGTTCTTTCCATCCAAGAAGAGGGCAATGAAAAATATAAAGTGTATGTGTCAAAATAAAAGATGGATGATGAAACGAAAGGTGGCCGCATTTTCCCGAGCAAAACAGCAGCGCCCCGAAACTAAACTTCTGTTTGATATGGACAGGAAAAATCTGGCCAAATGCGCTCGAATGAGAAGGCTATAAAAATCAGAGAGAATATAATAAAGAAGATAGGATTATAGTTTCACCAAAAATAATTGTCAGGGGTGAAATTTTCCCAATGGGATTTCTGATGATATTCTAATTATCATTATCTTATATTGAATAATTTTCCATTCAACTATGAATAGAGTTGAATGAAACTTCCCTTCTCAATGATTATTATTCACTATATCTTTTGAACAACGTAATAATAATAATAATAGCTTACGATGATTTGCCTACTGATGACAACCCTGGCAATGAAAACGGACGTTTTGAGTGGACGCATGAGCTAAGAGACAGCCTTATGCATTGCTACGAGAGTAGTGAGCCTGCGCGTAGAGGACGATGCGGGGACTACGGAGAGGTTGTGCAGCACGTAGATGGAAGCATCTTACACCATCTGGATGCCGAAGAGACGTATACTTACCTCGGGGTGGAACAACGCCACTCACAAGAGGTAACAGCAGTGAAACATTCTCTCCGCGGCAAGTATCAGCACAAACTTCGACAGATCTGGTCATCGGAACTGTCGGGGAAGAACAAAGTTGCTGCAACAAATATGCTTGTCGTTCCAATCTTACTATACTCGTTTGGAGTACTGAAGTGGACTCGGGAGGAGCTGTATCAACCCGACGTAAGGATCCCAAAAATGATGCATCTCTATAGGAGTTTGCATCCCAAATCGTCCGTTCCACGGTTGTACTTCCCCCGACAACAGGGAGGCTGTGGACTTTTGAGTTTGGAGTGTCTACATGACAGAATGTTGCTGGATACAGCCTGTAAAGTCGTTAGGAGTTTGGATCCCTTTCTCTGCATGATCCGTGACCATGAGAGAGTAGGAATTGGAGCATTTCTCTTTAGGGCAGTTGCCCGAACAGCTGATGAACTCGGTGTAGTTTTCGACACTGAACGAGGTGAACACAACTCTGTCACCGAGTTGGAATCTGTTCAGCAAAAAGCTCAGATAAAAGCCGCAGAGATCACCTCACTTCTGCGGAAACACAAGGATAAGCCAATGCATGGGGTTTTCTTGAATAGCATTGGAGACCTTGGCTTATCAAAGCGCCTAACCTTCGCTTTTCTCATGTCGAGTGATGGGTATAGAGGTTCCCGACACAAGGTGCAGGGCCTGCCGCGAGGCGCCCGAGACCCTAATGCACTTGCTATCAGCATGTCCAGCATATGCGGTCTCAGCCTATATCCATCGATATAACGCGGCCCTAAGAGTACTATATTACCATCTACGGCACTCTAACGGTATTGACGAGACACCGGTATTGCCCTACGCTCCGGGGGATATTGAATCCGTTGTGAGAAACAAGAAGTGCCGAATTTATTGGAACTATTCGTTCCCCACCCTCAGGCTCATACAAGCTAATAAACCTTATGTGGTCGTTCTCGACCACCAGACCAAGACGATATTTTTCGTGGAGTTTTCAGCTCCTGGCGAGATGAATATCGTCAGAAAAGAGGAGGAAAAACGGATAAAATATCGAGATTTTTTTTTCGAAATCCGCAGACTCTATCCAGATCACTCTGTCAAGATGGTCGTTCTGATTGTTGGAGTCCTTGGTGGAATGATGTCTTCTCTACTCTCGAATCTTAAAATCATACTGTCTTGCCGCACTAAAGCAGAACTCTTAGCCGCACAGATGAAGGAGGCTGTCATTCTTGGCTCACTGCGTTTGCTCAGGGCACATGATTCTCGGACCCAATGATTACTCACCCCACGGTGTGGGGAGTGGTGATTGGTTGATAATGCTGGCGCGCCCTCCCGAATGTATCGGGGCTTCGGGAAATAGGGCCTGACCAGCGCACACTACAGTGATAATAATAGCTTCATTGTCCAACAGTTACCAGTTACCCATTTACAAGGCAATAAAAAATTTCATTCACAATGCTTAACCATAAACGAAAAATAAAACGAACAAAAAGAAACATTAATTCTAATTACCTACTTCAAGTGCATGTTAGCAATTCTAATAATGTTGTGAAGGTTAGTAGAGAAAAAATTACCATGTGCACAAATGCTATTGAAATTTGTGCACATAACATATATTGGGGAATTGAGCATAATGTTAGTTCTTGCTCTGAGAGGTATAAAAATGGATTGTGATCGTGAAGCTGGCCGTGGTACATTGAAATTGATTTATTCAAGAATTATAGGACAGTCAACTCTCTCATTCACTAACTTGAATAAAAATATGAGAGACGCACATTTCTGCATCACTCTAAACTAAAAAGTTCCAAACGTGCATATATGACATCATTACTGATACCTCTCTCAAGGTAAGAATCATCTATTCTGAAAATAAGAAATTCACAAACTTTCTTTGAACTCTTTCAATGGCTATGTTATGAATCTAATAGAATGGACTCCAGACTGTACTTGTATTTTCTATCTTCGAACGTACGTAGGTGAAATACAACAGCTTCATGGCTTCAATATTATGAAAGTTTCTGCAATTTCTAACAATGAAATCCTATGCTTCGAGAGATTCTGAAACTTTTTGTGAAATATGTCTACCAAATGTTAATTTATGATCGAATATTACCCTTAGGTCTTTGATCTCATTACATCTCAGCAGATCTGAATCCTGTATCACATATAGGAATGTATAAACCTCTTTTTTTGGCTATAACTCAATACTTTACATTTCTCCACATTGAGTTTCAATTTATTATTGTTACACCAAGCAACAAGAAATTCTAATTGAGATTGAATATTTACACGATCACCTACTTCCTTGATTATAGAAAATAATTTCAAGTCATCCGCGAAGCATAACCGCTAACAAGCTAAACTTTCACATAAGTCATTAATTAACAATAAAAACAAAAGAGGACCTAGGTTGAAGCCCTGAGGCACACCAGAAAAAGCTATATATGTGTACTAGATTTATAAAAGTTATAGGAGACGAATTGTTTTCTACATGTCAGATAGGATTGCATCAGCTGACAGGCAGTATTCGAAAAACCAAAACTCATCAGTTTATTGAGCAAGATACCATGATCAATTTCATCAAATGTTTTAGAGAAATCCGTGTATATAACATCAACTTGGCCATTGTTATCTAATGCATCGGAAATAAATTGAGTAACAATGACTACAATGAACAGTAGAATGCTTAGTAACAAATCCGTGTTGATGTTGAGATAGTAGCCGTTGGACAAAAGCATATATGCGATTATATAAAATAACTAATTGTTGCCCGCGGCTTCGCCCGTGTAGAATTTGGTGGTTGTAGTACTGATTAGTACTAGGTTGCTGTATCGCTGTTGTTCCAATGTTTTGACAGAATCAGAATTAACGAACTTAAGCGTGCGCAGCGTTATAGAACAGTGGTTCAAAAAAATAAAAAAAATGTTCTATAGCGGCATCTAGTGGCAAGTTACAGAACAATTCATAGCCTGAAAACATTCTCTATGAAAAATTACTCATACATGTCAAGTTTCATCACGATCGAACAAGCTCTCTACTAACATCGATATTTTTTTTGCAGTATTTGTGAAATCAAAAATAAGTCTTGTGCGTACCTATAAGTCATTTATGTTTTGATATCAAATGGTATTCATCCTTCAAGTATGTTAGTTTTGCTCTGAAGATGGGAAACTGTTGGGCAATAAACGCTATTATTATCATTATTATTGAAAAAATATATAGGACAGAAATTTTCATTTCAACACGACAAAATACCAGAAATAAGTTCAATATAGATTTACCAATTCCAATATCATCAAAAATTGAGAGGTTTTTCATATATAATGGAAAAAAATGTTCAACCATTTGCCAATTAAGATGGAAAGGCATAACATGTACCACTGAATTTAGAAAGTCTGTAAAATAGCTTTTGATTTCAAAGACCTGTTATTCTTTAGACAAGCTCTAGTCAGACAGAAATTTAAATTATATAAACAATTTATTTTTATTATTGTGTTCCAAATACCTATTGGTATTTGAACTATGTGACTTCATCAACTTTTTTTTTTGATGTTTACATTTGGCTCTGAACTGTAGAGTTGAAAATGTTTACGAAGTAGGTAGATACTTTTATATTTTTATGCTTTATAGTTTTTATATTCTTATATTTACATTTATGCCTTGCATGAGAATATTCATTATTATTATTATTTATTTCAATATGTATAACTAAATGTTCAAGTACTAATTTCAATTTGTATAACTTATATTTCTCAGAATAGTAACACTTTGTCAATGAGATTTCATCTTCGACAAGAGAGTGCATTCAGATTTGACTTTGATATTAGCGTACCATATTGAAAAATGCTATGTTCTCAGTTGATTTTATGGCAATGAAGAATATTATTTTTTTCACTGTAGTGTGCGTTGGTCAGGGCCTATCTCCCGAAGCCCCGATACATTCGGGAGGGCGCGCCAGCATTATCAACCAATGACCACTCCCCACACGGTGGGGTAAGTGGGTCCGAGAATCATGTGCCCTGAGCAAGCGCAGTTAGCCAAGAATGACAGCCTTCTGCATCTGTGCGGCTAAGAGTTCTGCCTCAGTGCGGCAAGCCGGTATAATTTTAAGATTCGAGAGTAGAGAAGACATCATTCCACCAAAGACTCCAATAATCAGAACCCCCTTTATTATTATTATTGTTATTATTACTTTAGTATAGATAATTTAAAAGATTCAATTGCTCATTCAGTTGAAAGTTGTGTGTTCAGGTTTTCAAAAAAATATCTTGATTTTTTCTGACGCTGTTTTTTCTGTTACAGTTGTGATTTGGAAAATGTTGAATACAGAATTGGAAGACCTTTCCAATGATGTGTCACTTGTATTTTATTTCCGTTTGATATTTTGGACATGTGAGCGAGGGGTTGATTTTAATGTTTCACAATTTTTTTCATAGTCTCGATATCAACTGACTTTTTCAGTATGGCTCTTTTCAACTGAAATGCACTGCCTGATTGTACCGACTGATTCGAATAATCAAAAATTACAAACAATGAAATCACCATGTTTGGGATATCACAAACTAACATTTATTGCGGAATTCTGGCAACAGTATTATATTTTTGTCGATTTCACATTATTTCTCCCCATTAATAAATCATAGAATATAGCTGTGCATAGAACATTAAAATATATTTTATAGGCCAATAAAGCGTTTTATGATTGCGGAGTGTATTGTTCTATGTATAATTGAATACAGTCGCCATGAAGAGTGAATCCAATCTAATTATATATCAATTATCATAGAGTGGCCCAAAATACAAACGAAGTTTGTTGAATTGTTTTCGATTGAGACTAGAGTAATAGAAAGAAATAGTATGAAGTATATTGAATGAGTATTTGATGAATGTTGTGTAGATCAAAATATTATAAATCATTGAAATTGAATCATTTCTGGGAGAGATTAGTTTTTGACACAAATCGTTTTGATTGTTGATAATAAAAATTCTTCAGAGTTTCTAGAAGAGTCGATTTTAAACAATACATGTTTTTGAATGTCCAATCTACTGCTTGATGAAACTTCACCTTCAGCTTATTGTTGGACCAGCTCAGATAATCAATTCATTCTGTCGAGATATGTCAGCTACCACTGCCGAAGTGATCGCGAACTATTTAGAAAACATTATCTAACTTGAAATCATTCTTAAGGAATGGCTAACTTAAATAAGTAGCACCTCTACCACCTGTTCGAACTCGATTAGGGCTACTCCTTCATATGTACCATAATTGACACAATATGAGATATTCCGATTCATCAAAAAGATGAATATTGATTGGAATTTCTGAAACTACGAATTGTTGAAAGACAGTTGGTCCAGATTACACACTGATCTAAAACTAAACTTTGAAATTGATAATAATGTTGGTAACTCTGACAACCAATCGTTATTAACACTAGCTATTTCGTTATTAGTCTGGCTACTTTTTTCTATGGACCATAATTGACATAATATGATATGTCCTATGAATCAGTCAACATAATCAGATCGCCGGGTAGACCTCCAAAATTTCGAACATAGCTCTATTACTGACCTGACAAGCGAACGCACTGAATACAATAGGCAGAGTAAAAAGACATGAATATTTGGAAATAACAGACGTAATGAGAACCACATTGAAAACACAACTTTTTGTATAGAGAACATATGGGAAATTACCATCAAACATATTTTCGTAAAGCATGACATAAGTTTACTTTTTGTCACAGATTCCGGAGTTGAAATCACGAATCATCAAGAGAGGAAAATGAACAATTTTTTCAAAAATATTTTTTCAGAAATGTTCCGAAATAAGTGTAAGGAATTGCACGTGGAACGAAAGCTGGAAGTGGAAAGAAATGTATATCACAACTACCTGCTAATGTGCAGGTACAAGTCAGGCATGCCATCAAAAACGGTATTCATGCCTGTTCATGGAAAAAGTAGAATATACTTTTGAAAACAAGAAAGCAATGCCACGTTTTTTCCCGTAGGTTGACCAATAATTGACTACACTGAACAATAATCAAACTCAACTTTATTTCACTTCAAATACAACAAACACTTCAACTATTATTCGAATATGTATCGCCTTACTAGATCGTTTCGCGTACCACACTGTAACTTCCACTTGATTGTCGATATGCTCTTGGCTAGCGTTTATATATCGTAATCGAATGCGGTAGACAATTCGCCGGAATTCCATCGACGTCGATAGCATTATTCTCGCTACATCTAGAGTGGCAGCGAACATCGTACATTCGCGCGCTCTCAGCTACGTCAAAATTTGTTTATGACTAACAGTGGCGGCCATACAACAGTTAGTTTTACTGCTTACCTGTATATTGAGGACGTATTTGGTGAAACGTCCCTAAAAATATTCATGAATACGCCGAGGTAAGGAGTGTTTGATGAGACAAGCTACAAGAGGTCAGATTGTATGCTCATAGAAATATTGGTAAACACGGCCATTGTGACAGCAACAATAGTGGAACAGGTTGCAAAGGGCTGTTGTCGAGGGAATTTTTATGTCTCCACTATCATGGAACCATTAATAGGAAAGTAACTATTTCTCATGATGAGTACAAAGTACAGAACTATGCATATGAATTAATTAGCCTTGTCTGAAGCAAATACAATAATAAAGTGAGTCAAACATGCAACAGGCCTTGAATTTTATAATAAATGGAACAAGGAAAAAGGGTTGATTGTAAGTTCAACGAAATCGATCATAGTAGAAAGTAATTCTAGATCCCAGAATGAGCTGGAATAAATGTCTAGAAAAAGTGAGAAGATACGCGGAAGTAGCACTAATGCTAGATTCACACTGATTGCATTTGGCAACTTTTACATAAAATAGAGTGATGAAAATTATCTTTGACAGTATCTGGCGCCATCTTGGTCGGAAACGTAGGGTAGAACCTATGTATATAATTATATTTCTGCGAATAAACGTTATCATTACTATTATTATTTCAATCAAATATTTCGACTCCTGAATCAAATTAATTTCCTTCGCATGTCGGGTACTAGTATGATCATAATTCACACCGATCACTTATTCTCTCTCCCATTATATTATCACAACTTCCGAAAACTTCAAGCCTCACCGCCAATGCATTGTTTTATTACTGAAACGCATATGAGCGAAAAATGCGACACCAACAGACCGTTTTAATTGGATGGTTGGGATTTGATACCCTGCCAGCACAGCCTAAAAAGATTGTAAAATTTCGGTTGCTGTTAAACGGGCCATTAATGAAGTAAGTGAACCATTGTACACCCCAGGCCAAAAATATCAGCTACGTATTATCGGCTTATTTTTATGAAAATCAATGACTGTGATAGTGAAGGGAAAACGGGATTCACCAGTGAGATTTTTTTACAGGAACTATAACCTGTTGTTCATGAATATTGATATCCATACTGTCCATGTTTTAGAGAGCGACAAAGTTTTATTGAATAGAGTCGGTAACTTTTTTAAAGTATTATTCGATTCAACTTTTCCAATGCCTGAATCGAAGTATTAAATTGAAATGGATGATATGATCTCAGTGGATTATATTTGAAAACTGTGGGTCTGAAGTTCATACTCCTTTTTCATGTGATTTTGATCGCGAACGCTTACCATATTTATGTTTCATTCTGTTGATTTTTTGAACATAGCAAATCGAAAGATTGTTATGAATATATTGCATGTTGTTGTTGACAGGGAATGACTCGTTTTGTTATCGAGGAAAAAGAAATTTCTTGTAATAGATTAGAATCTATTCATGGATAGAATATGCCTGAAATTCATTCCTTATGAACAACATAAAAAATTCAAGGTTGATTGAGTTGTTACTTGAGCCTTTAGAACATTGTAGAATCTTCAATGGATTTATTTTTAATTGCTTTCTGACAGAAAACAACACCGCAATCATGCCTCAGTCACCGTATTTATCAGATTTGACCCTCTGCGCTTTTTTCTGTTTTCAAGATTGAAGGAGAGATGGCGTTTTTCGACGATTGAGGAGATGAAAACCCAATTAATTGACCAATAAATGAATATTTTTTAAGAAAAATGAAAATTCACTTAATATTTTTGAACATACAACGTATGTCATTGCGGAGTTCATTTTTGATGAAATTCGCTGAACAAAAACTATTCAAATTAATTCATATCCAAAATAATACTTCTTTGGTTTGAGTGATCAACTGAATAAACAACAATCGTGATTTACCATCGACGTTGAATAACAAACAACCCATAAACTTTATCGATTCGTCACCCGATCGAAACAATATGGCAATAAAATATATCAGCGGATAAATATAACGATATCGCAGAGTCGTTGGGTTATGCCCGTAGAGCATGAAATATATCGAAACCAGTAAATTATCCTATATCTCGACAACCATAATGGGATTACTATGTTGCTTCTGTAAGGAAGGAGCAGCTTTTCAGCTCAATGTCATCCGGGACTAGGATCTTCTCCAATATTAATG
The DNA here is from genome assembly GCF_025532065.1 of Leptinotarsa decemlineata. NCBI lineage: Eukaryota > Metazoa > Arthropoda > Insecta > Coleoptera > Chrysomelidae > Leptinotarsa > Leptinotarsa decemlineata. The sequence goes on from NW_027412694.1 coordinate 15,755,203, forward strand.
GCCCTGATGATCCAAAGAGTTGTTGATTCGGTTTTTTCAAACGGTTTGCTATTCGTAATACTGAATATATATTCTCATGTAACTTCAAAAGTAACTCATCGTAGTCCAGTAACATCACAGCATGCGTCAAATACGGTATTTCTGAATTTTTGCAAACTTGTTTATGATGTTGGCTTAATAAATAATCCAAGTTTCTGACCGGAGAAACCGCGACAAAATAGAGTTTCTTTTAAATTAAGGCGATTAAAATCCTATAGGACTAGTTTTTGAAAAACTTTTCAAATTTTTCCAAAGTAGACTAAATTTGCTACAATGTGATACTGAAACTGTCTCTGTAGACAATAGTTTTCGAGATTAGACCTTTCAAAGTTTATAATTTTTTTTTAACTTCTCACTTTTTTGCCATTCTGTCTTTGTGAATAAAAGTCAGTATTGAAATGAAACAATTTGATCTTCGATTTTATCTATTATTTATTAGGCTACGAATAATGAAATAAAGAAGATAAATAATAATAATAATAATGTTTTACTCATACTATTCCATTACATATTTCAATTCTACCAATCATAAAAAGAACAAAACAGAAAAAAAAACACAAGGAAATGATTCCGCGCGTGACATGAAATCTTTGTCCGAACATTAGACGTGAACATCATTAAAGTCCAAATATTCTCTAATTTAATTTTTTTAAATATAAAAACATACAAATCTAAAAATTGTTAGTACTAGAAGATTTAAAATCCAAACCAAAGACTGAACAAATTAAAGTGGAATAAAATTATAACAGTTTAAGTCATGTCACATTTCTGAATAATTGAATTTCATATCAAATTGAAGAAAAATTTTGGCACCAATATCACATTACAATGATTACATCCGAATAATTATATCTGCAGATTATATTAAGAGCAACACCTCACGAAAGTCTATAACATACTCTACTTGTAGCTATAAAGCTTTCTAGTGTTTCTGACAGAAAAGTGAACAGCCAAGATCTGACCCTTTTCTTGAACATTTCGTATGAGTTGATCGTTTTGAGTTCGAGCGGTGGCTTGTTAAAAAGTTTTGGTCCCAAAAAAGTATAACATTTCTGACCTTTCGTTTTTTTAGTTCTGGGTATCACAGCGTTAGTTTTATGCCTTGTGTTGTAATGGTGCTGAAGAGGTACCAACGACGATTTATGTCTATACTGCATAAAGAGGATCGCAAAAACAAATTCTGACTTACATTCATTATCGTCGTTTCTCTATATAGGCTACATGATGGATATTCTCGCGGTTTTTTAAATATCATTTTAAGAATGCATTTTTGAATTTTTTGTAGATTATTGATGAGTGTTTTTGAGAAGAAGAAGATAAGTAGGGTAGAGCGGGGCTAGTTGAGCATTGGGGTAAGTTGGGCAATCAAGACACTTTGACTGAACCACATGGCCTGAATCCAAAAATGTATTTTCTTGGCTATAAGCCTATTTTGTTTTATATAATTTAAATATTACAATGTACAATTCACTTATCTTGATACTTCCTGTTGCCTGACAAGTGAGCACTGATGATGACAAAAGTCGAAAGCGCTTTGCAAGAAATTTAATATATTATACACTTTAATACAAAACCTCTTCGATTAATTAAATCAAAATACCTCCGAAATTATACACCGGACGCTAGCACGTCAAGGGAAAGGAATGCGGGGGCGCGGGAGTGTGTAAATTTCTTCTGTACAGGTCAAATGTTATTCATTTTCAATCAAGTAAGTGCTGATTTTTCATTCATTTCATGTATTTTCGATATCTATCATGGATTTTGTTTAAACCAGTACAGGTTTTTCATAACCTCATTTTAAATTCAAATACTCGGGTTGGGGTATGCTGAGCAACTGTTGCTCAACTTACCCCCGCGATTAAAAATAATAGTGAATTATATTTTTCTCTCTTTTTAGAATGCGGACGTATAAAAGGAAAACTGCAAGAGGTGTGTACTCAACTCAATATGTAAATGGATGGACGTCTCAGTATTCGGACCGTTCAAAACATATTGCGCCTCTGCACAAGATTCATGGCTACGAAGCTCAGACAAGTATAAATTTTATGAATGGTTTCAAAAAGACTGGCATCTTCCTATATAACCCTAACATTTTTAGCGACGATGACCTGGAAAGGGATCGTCAAGAATAAGCAATGTCCACCACTCAACCTATTCAATCTGATCCCGTTTTGTATACCTCTGCCAGTCAATGTGAACCTGAGCCCAGTACGAACAATAAAGAAAATGAACAGCCCTAGAAAATGTTCAGCCATACCCAAAGGCAGCTCCAAGAAAGATAAGTACAAGTATGCGAAGAATGTGAGGAGCTACATCTCTCATGCACAGATACACCCGAGAAAAACGCGTTGCAAGAAGAACAAAATAAATCTAGTATAAAAGTTAAGAAGCAAAAGAAGATAATTAAAAAAAAAGAAATGAGAGTATTAGTAAAAAAATACTTCAGTCAAGTGATGAAAGTGACAAAGATGAATGTATCTGCCTGGTTTGTAGCGAATTCTGGTCTGACAGCATCCCAGGAGAGAAATGGATCCAATGCGAAGATTGTAAAGAGTGAGCATATAAAAAATTTGTTCAAGTTACTGGCCTTCATTTCATTTGTATCAATTGCAATTCCGATGACGGTTATGATTAGTTTTAGTCATTATGGATATTTTTTCTAAATTTATTCTTTATTGAAAGTGGAAAGGATGAATCTGTTCCAAAAATTAATCTTTAAATATGTTGCGTTTTTGTTGATTCTATTTTTATGCTTAATGTCTAAAAGAATATTATGTTTTGTTTTATTTTCTTCGCTTAGAAATTAATAAAGTAATACTCAATTCATCAAATACAATTTTTATTTCATCTCTAGAAACCTTAGTTAGACTAGAATCTCTAACTGCTCAATTTGCCTCATACCCTTGCTCAACTTACCTCACCAATGGGGTAAGTTGAGCATACTTGACTTTCTTCGTTTAAAGAGCTGTAACTTTTGAACTTGATTTGTTAGAAATAAATTACTATGGGCTCTTTTGTAGAAAAATAAATCAGTAATCCATTGGTATGCCACACAAACTATTGACACTTATTGTATATGAGCTATAATCACTTGAGTAAAAAATTGCTCAACTAGCCCCGCCCTACCCTACAACAAAAGTTAATAAGTTCAATCAAATTGAGTAATAAATCAAATTAATAGTGAATCAATAGAGTTAATCAATTGAGTAATCAATCAAAGAATTAAATTAATTTAGCCCTCTTGGACGGTTCCGGTAAGGTTCAACCGTGTCTGGATCGACGTATTGGGATGGCATATCCCCATCAGAGAATGATGATGAATCGTCGACGTCTTGTGCCCACAAATCATCCTCCATTTCGGACAGATCATCGCCTGTGAGACTTCCTGTTGGTGGTGCCTGGTAGAGCTTTGTTTGGCAAAATCGATGATATCTGACATCAAGGGCTACCAAATCTGTGTTCTCAGATATACGCTCTATTATTTTAAGAGCTCATTCATCACCATGTTTCTCAGCTGCTTTCAAGATTGTTGCACTGAGAGACAGCTTTTCCGCTGTGATGAAATTGTTCCATTTTCCTGGCTTCTTATTCATTTCTGCCACAAGGAACTCTTCAGAACGTAGACAACAGTGTTCTACGATATTGAACTACTCAGAGACTCATCTCGTAGCCCTTGATGACGTAATATTTGATTTTACACTGCTTACAGCTATTTCGATTAACTTCAGATAGTTGTATTTTATCTGACAAGCACTGTGCAAATATATTCTATTTACGCCTTTCAATAAACGCTGATTTTCTATGTTCTTAAGGGAAATACTCGACGCAAGAAGGGTTTCTACAATTCTTCTCTTCACTAGACGCACTTGACCTTCACTTAAAGTCTTCATATAAAACACAAACCCAGGCTGGGACTGGGATCAGACATTCTGTAGATTTTGAGTTCAAACGGTACTCACGTTTGAGTCGGCCAGTCGGAAACTGGAACGAAAAAAAAATGGATTATTAATTAGGCCAACATTACAAACAAGTTTGCGAAAAATCAGAACTACTGGATTTCAAAATGAAAAACTAGTCCTTCAGGATTATTATTGCCAAAATTGGAGAAAAATACCCGATTTTTAGCGGTATTTTTGATTTTTGACCAAGTTTCGTTCGGCGCTCGAAGTCACAAACTTGGATTATACAGTAGGTCAACATCACGAATGAGTTTGCAAAGAATCAGGACTATCGGATTTCAAAAACTAGTCTTTCAGTGTCATTATCGCCAAAATTGGAGAAAAAACGTGATTTTTCGCTGTTTTTTCGATTTTTGATAAAATTGCGTTCGGCGTTCGAAGTCACAAACTCAAACTGTTCATTAGGTCAACATCACAAAAAAGCCTGCAAAAAATCAGAGCTACCAGATTTCAAAAACTAGCCCTTCAGGATTATTATTGCCAAAATTGTAGAATAAACCTGATTTTTTGCGGCTTTTTCGATTTTTGACAGAGTTACGTTCTGCGCCCGGAGTCACAAACTTGGACTATCAATTAGGCCAATATCACAAATGAGTGTGCAAAAAGCAGAACTACCAGATTTCAAAAACTAGTCCTTTAGGATCATTATCTCCAAAATTGGAGAAAAAACACGATTTTTCGTAGTTTTTTCGATTTTTGATAAAGTTGCGTTCGGCGCCTGGGGTCATAAACTTGGATTATTCATCAGGCCAACATCACAAAAAAATCTACAAAAAATCAGAACTACCGGATTTTAAAAACTAGTACTTCAGGTCATTATCGCCAGAGTTGGAGAAAAAACTGATTTTTCGCGGTTTCTTCGATTTTTGACAAAGTTGCGTTCGGCGTCCGAGGTCACAAAACTTTGATTATTCAGTAGGCCAATATCACAAAATAGTCTACAAATATCAGAACTACCGGATCTCAAAAACTACTACTTCAGGGTCATTATCACCAAAATTGGAGAAAAAACCCGACTTTTCGTGGTTTTTTCAATTTTTGACAAAGTTGCGTTAGGCGTTCGAGGTCACAAAACTTGGATTATTCAGTAGGCGCCTGAGGTTACAAATTTAGACTATCCATTAGGCCAACATCACAGACAAGTCTGCAAAAATTAGAACTACCGGATTTGACGCAGGCATACAAATTGAACATCATGATCCTTACCGGCTGCTAATACATCGACATTCAGATGCGAAGATAAATTATCGCCGATAATAATCTTTTTACTTTCAATTTTTTTCAGTTTTGGCAATAACAGCTGAAAAAACCAATCAGAAGCTGTATTGGCATAGCGAGTACCTGGTGGGCCATTCTCTGCCAATGTGTACCATAAATGTTTTGATTTGTATACCACATAAGGTGGCAGAACCTTATCTACTGCATTTCCTGGAATCATATACAACTTTTTGATGAACTAACTATCCTTTCTGGGTATTTCATGCCCCGTTTGTTTGAAACTTTTTTTTGACCAGGATTATCTGTTAAATTCGTTTCATCATAATTAAAAATAACATATGGTGGAACCCCTCCAAGGTTTGCTTCAAATTTTCTATATAATCCTGCATTTGCTGATAATTTAGAACTGCTCTGCTCCTCTTATTGTTGGTGGTAAACCTGACTCTCAGGTCTTTATGCCTCTTTGAGAAAGCTTCAACCCAGTTCTTGCCAGGACTGTTTTCTATCAAACGGGTTATTCTTCTACCTTTTCAATAGAAATAAAATTAAATGGAACTGTAATCAACAATGTCTAGAAACCCACCTTTCTTATTTGAAAATATCCTTGATATTTGACGAAGCTCCATCTCAGTCACTGGAAACCCAAATTAGCTCATTTGATGAAAGCAGGAAATAAAGGTTATTTCTTCTTCATTTCTGAAAGTAGCAGGATAATCTGGTTTGTTCGTGTGTACATTCTTCAATTTGTTCATAATGGTTCTCCGTGGTATATTATAAGCTTCCGCAGCTACTCTGGTACTCATTCCATTTCAAATTGCTTCTAAACATGTATTCAGGCTTTCTTGCGTGTAGTCGCCATACGTCCGAGAGCGTAGGGTTCTTTAATACACCCTTGGCATCCTCTATAAACAATAAATCTAGATAAAGAAAATTCACCGGGATACTTTGCACCACTTCCGAGTGGGTACTCTGCACCATCACTCCCCAACTAGCAATTTCGTATTTTATAATAGTTGCGGAAACATTTCGGAGAAACAAATTATAAAACTACATTTCTCCCAGAAATGTTTTCAATGTGTTTATAAAACTGCTATAAATAGGAAATTGGCACCGTTTTATAAAACATCATAGTTATTATCAATATTTTGTAAGGCCTTTTACAAACACTAAAAAACAGTTTCATAAACATTTTGGCAGTTACAATAAAATTTGTCTAACACTCTTAAAAAGTAGTTTTGTAAAGACTTCCCTTACTGCACTTTTGCAACATATTTAAGCGATACCTATAAAATAATCAGAAGATAGTTTCATTAGAGGTTTTCAGTAGTTCCAAGTAGGCGTTATAAAATATATTACAGCCGAAAACGATAACAATGAAATAAAAAAGTGTTAAAAATGCTTTCTTGAAGACGCAAGACGTAATTTTGTATTGGACACTAGGAAAATATAATTGATATGTCACCTACTGAAAACTAAGAAATATAAAGGTTGAAGCCATTTTAAAATTCCACTTTTGCACTCATGAAACTGTTGAAGACATTGTTTGTGTTTCGGATATTGATATTTTTATTGCAAATTAAATTTTATTGACAAATATATAGCCTATCATTAGCAAAATTTAAGCGCGCCACTCATTTATAAATGTTTTCGGTGAAATTATTAATTATACAAAAATTCACTCTGTCGAGGTATCAATTTTCTAGCCACAAACTTAACTCACTTCATTTTAAATAATATAATGTTATAATATTTATGTATATTTCAGCTGTAAATATCACTATATGTGCGGTATTTCATATTTTCAACTCATCTAATTTCAGTATCCCGGATGCTATCATTTAAAATGGTGTCGTTCTATAAAATAAATTTGTATTAGTAGCAAGCATTTCAACGTATTTTAGCTACTAAGTTACCCCTATAAAACTGTTAACGATAGGTTTCAACCATTATAATTACCTTTTCCTGTTTTTCGCAAAAAGGTGGGATAGTTTAAAGTCTTTTTTTAGTATTTCCAATATACAGGGCGACTCAAAGCTTCCAGAAAGTTTTTTTATGGAACACCAAGTCATTTCTTTGTCTATTTGAAGCACTTCGAACTGAATCTAAAACTCTTATATACCCCCCAATAAATGTTCAAAATGGCCGCCATTGAGTTATTATTTATTTTGTTGCTGAAGAACTAATTTCCACCAAGATATCGATGGTGTCCCACTAGATTAACTAAACAAAAATATTCTTACTAAACATAACTAAAATTTTGAAGGATTTTTCAAAGCTATGATTATTAATCGATGTCGGTTGGTTTTTCTTAAATGCTGCATTTTATTCTTGGTGGCAGCAAAAATATATCAGCAAAAGTAATTTGATTTTATAACAGTTATATAAGTGTTTTTCAATTGTAGTTCATATACCATACTATTAAATAGTTGGGAAATTATCATTGAAGTGACAATTTGGTAATGGAAATAAAATAGTATCTGAAAGCATTCCAATAAAATAATTTCATTGAAGCTACAGGAAACTTAAAATATATGTAATATATATAAAATAAGCTTGAAATAGTTTTATAACTATCATGACAATCTCGCAGAAAAGTGTTAATAAAACTGCTACATAACAATTTACTTTTATAGGAATATAAGTTTTATAAGTTAGTTGCAAAAACGTGTATGTGATCATTTCCTGACTATTTCATAATAGTTTTTTAATTTTATTTTATAAAAGTTTCTATGACGAATTCATAAAACACTTTTATTGCCTACAACTGTATTGTGTTCACTGATCATCTAATATAATCAATTAGCATTTTGGAAGTAATTATAAAATACTGATAAAATAAAACTGTTCCAACACCATGGAATTATGAAACAACTTTGCTGATTGGGTCTGGTGGAAAGTTTCCCCATTTTACCAAGGAATGTTCATGCGTATAACAAAAACAAGAAAAAAATCAATGTTCGAATTTTAATTGTTCTCTTACACTTCGTACATGGTTGAAACAATAATTATGAAGGCGAATGAGATTTTAGTTACATTTCTTGTCGATTGGGAGCCTTTCACCACGAAGATTTTTCCACCGAACAAATAACACAGATTTAGAGGTTAGCTTTTGAAATACAACTGACGGTCTCTGACCGGCGGCCGAAGCGTACAATTTTGCTGCGGTGACGATTGTAACTCCCTCTATGGGATGAAACTAGTAATTTGTATAAATTCAATAATGCATTCTGTAATTGAATGATAATACACTTTTACAGGCATGGTGCAAAGTAAGCCGAGGGTTGGCAAAGTAACCCCGTTTTACGGTAGTTGATTTAAAAAAATCATCTAATTCATTTCATGGAACAGACGGTACCGAAACAAACGTTGTTGCGCGGTTGACGGATCATGAATGTAGTCACTATGACCAAAGTGACAAATCAGCACTCGTAGAAGAGAATGATTTCATGAAGTTCTCTTTTTACGGAGCGAAGTTCCAAATGAAACCATAGGGTATTATCAGCGGCTATACAGGGAGGTCTTAAAAATCAATACCCATGAATAAATAATGTAATCCATCAGGAAAAAAGTCCGAATATCAATGAAATATGAATAACAGGATTCACTAACACACAGATTCCGGAAAAAGTTCAAGAGGAGTCTGACTGAGCAGGTACGAGAAAAGATTCAAGTAAAATATCTAGTCCCATTATGGATGCATTTTGAGTAGCTCTCTTGAAATAGATCGAATCTGCTTGCTGCTTGCAAGAAGTTGAAAATAGGAATTTGAACCGAATTCGCGAAAAATATTCTGCATGTGTATTCATATTCTGAACTAATTTTTCATTTTTTTGATGTTTGAAAAAAATTAACCTGTTTTTGTGTGGTGTGAGATTACTTTTCGAAACTTCAACCATATTGGGATGGATTGAATTCTTCGGTGGTTTATATCACACAGGGGTTAACCTTTCAATCTGCCTTTCATTACATTTCAACATATTCTGCTGAATGGGAAGATCTTCAAGACCATTTTCGAAATGTTCTTCGGCTAGATGATTGTTTCAGCTCTGATGATCCATCAACTCGTGCTTTCAAAGTCACGGAAGTAATTTTATCATCCAAGAATGCATATATTCCTTTTTCGATGGAAGGAACTTCCGAAGGCGAACCTTGGTAAAACGAAGATTGCAAGCAAGCAACTAGGTTTGTTAATGCTCGCATTAGCTGCAAACTGTAAATGAAAAGGAATAACTTCACAATCAGATAATTAGGGATACATTACTTGCCAATCCCAAAGCGCCCAGATCCTTGTGGTCGGTAGCTAGAGCTAGAGCTAATCGAAACTTCACAACATCAACATACTGAGCGATCATCGATATGGCTTTCGGAAACAAAGATCAACAGGTAAACTTTTATCGTATCCCACCCATATTTGGAATAACGCAATGGATAAACATGGAGAATCAAGAGCTGTTGCGCTTGATATTTTTGAGGACTTTGACCGTGCTATGGCTTGTCGAATCATTTTTGTGTGTGACTCTCTAACTTCTCGAAAAAACATTTCCTACAAGTGGTCGTCTCAAATACTTTTACTATCAACGCTGGTGTTCCACAGGAATATATATTGTCTCCAACACTCTTCCTATTGTATATTAACGACGTATTGGAAAAAACAATATAATGATTTGCTGACGACAGCACACTTGTCTTGTGTCTCGGGGGGTGAAAATGGACACCAATATGTTTTGGCACAGTAATGTCTCTTCTGGAATTGCAAAGGCTGCTTCTCAAATGTACGGAACACTGTTCCTTACCAAGAGAGTGTACAAACTCCAGCAACTTTTGATGCTTCATAAAGCTCAGCCCTTAAGCATACTCTGAAGCTGTTGGATCCTATCCAGAAAAAAGTCGTTCACCTGTTTGGAGACACGAACATAACTTGTAACCTTGATAGTTTGGAATTTAAAAAAAAATGAAAATTTGTCACTTTCTTATAGATACTTCCACGGAAGGTGTTCAAGTGACTTTTGACATTTGATTTTACCAAGAGCGGTACATATCAGAAATACGCGACGGACTGTGACTGATCATTGTTATGAGGTTCAACTCAATACTCATCTAACTTCACTGTTCAAAAACTATGTCACGAATATGTTTTAAATATTTTGAGTGGAATGTATTTCAAACGTTTCAGTTCCTTGGCTTATTTCCAAAAGTATTTTTTCAAATTCGAATCAATAAAAAACTAAATTTGGAGAATAATATATAATCATTACATCACAAAAAAACACTAGATAGTGTTAAAATTTCAATCTCTAATATTTATCCCGGAGCACCAACTTTGTTATCCCTTCTTTTGTTTTTTATCGCTCACTCGCAGTTGGTCGTCAAACAGTGAAATCATTCATGCATATCAAGTTTAATATGCAATTCTTATGAGAACATCAAAATGAGAAACTCTTCAATTCTGCCGTGAAACCTTGCAAATATATCTACCAACCAGCGACGTTGAAGTAACAACGTAGGCGGTATCTCGTTACCTCCGAGATAATGACACTTTATATTATCCCAGGCAACCGTATAGTAGCCTAACCTATTTACGGTATGTTTCTGGCGCACAACAACAACTATACACTTTCGAAGTTGAATTTCATTTATTTGCCATGCAACTTAATTTCCCAATCATCAATATGGCTTTAGAGAGTGAAAATCAACGGATGATTCAATTCGCCAACTTACAATTTATGTATATAATTCAGTTGCTACAAGCAACAGCAACAATATTTTTTGATTTCTCTAAAGCTCTTAATACTGTGAACCAAAAGGAAAAAATTGAAGAACTACGACATGAGAGGCAACATTCTCGAAATTTTAAAGAGTGAACCAAGTGAGCCAATGACTGTTACATGCAGAGTAACACAAGACACAGTATTGGTACTTTTCTTGTTCACTCTACATATTGATAGCTATTTTTTCAAAAACTACACCTCACGATTTGATTTCCACATACTTTATTTAAAAAGTATATCCCATGTTTCCTTAGCATAGTAGCTTTGTCAAGTGATTTGAATACTTTAAGTTGTTCTTACAAACCTCTACCTAAGTTACCAGTTTAGTTATGATCACCCGAAGCATATTAGCTCACATCTACATCAATAATAATTCTTTCTCGGTTTTCAAGAAAACAAGTTCAAAAATGGTGATCTATTCATATCTAGTTGGTCATTCATTAGAATGGTTGAATTTTTAAGTGTCCATTGCTTTCGAATGCTTCTGTTTCAAACCTTTTTTTTTCAATGTTCAAAATTTTGAACTCTCCGTTGTAGATATAATTTTTTTCTAGAAGATAATTTGAATATGTTGTTTTCTTAGCTCCTATGATGGCCCGTGATTCGATTCCTGAATGTTCTGCCAGTTTGACCAATATATACCTCAACACGTTCGAAAATTAAATTTATATATTCCTGATATTTCGAATTTGGATGTTTTGTCTTTAATATTCTTAACTTTCCCAACGTATTACTTGTTCTATATGCAATTTTAATATCTCAAAAATGACAAGTAGTTTGTTTATTAATTCGGCTTCAAAACCATTGTTAACCGCAATTTGCTTGAAGATATTAAGTTCTTTATTGAAATTATCTATTGTAAGAGGAACATCGACTAATCTGTGAATCATGATATTATAAGCTGCTACTTTGTGTTAATAAGGATGGATAGAATCGTAATGTATAGTAATATCCGTATAGGATGGTTTTTGATAAATAGAAAAATCATGTTTGTTGTTTTTTCTACTAATTGTTGAGTCCAATAAATTGACTGAGTTGTCTGCTTCCATTTTAATAAGGAATTTAATGTGTTCATGAATTTTGTTAATATCCTTATGAAAAATATCTAATTGCCTCTTCGTACCGATAAAACATACCAAAACGTCATTCACATATATATGTCAATACAAGAAATTCTTAATCAAAGGATGTTTAAATATCGACTTCTCTAAATTATTCATGAACATTTCTGCAAAGGGCCTAATGGATTTCCCATAATTAAACCTTTTGAGGAGGAATGAATATTGTTGTTAAATTGAAAATAATAACGACAGAAGGTCAATTTTCTCGTTTTATGATTGGGTTCACACTAATTTCATCTAATAATTGTATTACTGAAGTGATAGTATCATCATGAGGTGTGCTGGGAAAAAGATTCTGCACATCAAAGGATTTTGAGTTGTCTGGTAGAGGTATGTTCTCTATTTTATTGATTAAGTCATATGAATTCCGTAGACTGAATTTTAGTTGGAAGTTAAAATGGTTCAAGCTAATTAGCTGTCGCCCCCATACGCGACAGCTGATTAGTCTTTCTGATAATTTCAGTGCAGTGCAGTGACAGAGGAAACCACTGGATATTGGATAGGTCTGTTTGTGCAGTTTTAGTAGTGAATTTAATTTAGGCATTTGAGGGTTCGTCAATTAAATTATATTCACTCATAAAACTGCCCAAACAAAGTTATCCAATCAGACCAGTGGTTTCCTTTGTCTCTTAAAATAGAAGCAGACAACTCGATCAATTTCTTGGACTCAACAATTACTAGAATTTACTAGATATTTTAGATATTACTAGATATTACTGTACATTACGATTCTACCCATTCTTATCAACACAAAGTAGCAACTTACAATAGAATGATTCACAGATTAGTCAATGTTCCTTTTTCAATAGGTAATTTCAATTTCAACGGTGCGCTTAATAATGGGTTTACAGCTGAATTAATAAACAAAATACTTGCCAAGAAAGTCTACGCAAAAGCGATTTGAGACGTTTTCCTTATTGATAAGGTGAATTATGAATTATAGAGCTTCAACGTATTTTGGACAACCAACGGAAAAAGTTGCTTCATTTTTGAGGAAACGAGATATCAAAATTGTATATTTTGGGAAAGTTAGTTGAACATATTAAAGACAAAACATCCAAATTCGAGATATCAGGAGTATATGAATCAAAGTGTGTAACGTGCCCTAAAGTATATATTGGTCAAACTGGCAGAACATTTAGGAATCGAATTCAAGAACATCATACGAGCTATGTAAATCAGAAAATAAATTCAATATTCAAATTATTATCTAAAAGAAATTCATATATTCAACGAAGAGTTCCAACATAGAAAATAATGATTTGAAACTGAATCATTTGGAAGCAATGGTAATTGAAAAACTTAAAAATTTAATCATTCTGATAAATGACCAAATGGATTTGAATAGATCACCATTATAGAACTTAGTTTTTAAAAACGGAGAAAGAATTATCATTGATATAGATGTGAGGTAATATGCTTTAGGTAATCATAATTCAACAGGTACTTACCTCAGGTAGAGGTTCAGGTAATTTTTTGGAAGTAGTCTCAATTATGGTTGCCTGTGGTATATAAATATTAATGTAAGAACAACTTGAAGTATTCAAATCACTTGACAAAGCTACTGTGCTAGCGAAACATGTTGTGATATGTTTTTCAAAAAAAGTTCGTGGAAATCAAATCGTGAGGTGTAGTTTTTGGAATTACTATAGATCTTCATCAACGGCCGACTCAATCAGAAAAAAAATAATTGTTAGCTCAATGAATATCAACGCTCAAGGTGAAATTTTGAGTTTTCTCAATGACGACACTATTTTTTATGAGTGAGTCATGAAAATCTTTGAAATCAGAAGTGGAAGATGATTTTAAAATTATAGGGAAATTATTCAGATTCTTCACTTAATTCAGAAAAAACAAAATTCTCTTCATACTCGAATGGACTTCCTGATATGGGACCATCTCAAAATACTCAACTACGTATTTGTCGAAACAAAGCTCAACCAGTGGCGTAGCGTGGGTTTTCGCCTCTTGGGGCCCACCGAAAATACGCCACCCCTTGTTATTCATTATTTGAGTAGCTGCAGCATCTACATCTTCGTAACCAAAAATATGCTTCCTGCTCATTCGTCTTGGGGGTTCGAAAAAAATTTCGAGTTGCTCACATGAACTTTTACAATATTGGAGAGCTCCGTTTACAAATTCCTTTCGATTTCCTTGTAATGAGGTCAGTGAAATCATTAAGTTTCTGAGCACACTGGTGTGCTCAGAATGTGGATTTTTCTCTTTCAAAATGAATGCAGCAATTATTTTTCCAAGATTCAACCCGTTTTGCAAAACTCACGATACGAATAACTTAGACGGGAAGTTCACGTGAGCATAACCACAATAGGTATAATAAGTCACGTTACTCTTGAGATATATTGGTATCCTCCAATACAAATCCAACAAATAATTGTTCGATCGTACTCTGGTGTGAGAATTCCAGAAGTCTCAACAAAGCAAAATTTCCACTTTCCTCAATCTGCAAATTCACGTTGGCGGTTGAATGAACGATTTTAATTAGTGTGCTGGTCTTTGTGGAGCGAATACTTTTCATAAAAATATCTCATTATGATGCATATGGAAAATCACTGAAATGAGTGAAAGTTGCATACTTGTCAAACAACTGAGTCGAAGAAATCATGGTTTTTCCAGTGAAGGGGAATCAATTACTACATAAATAGGAAATTCTCCAAGGAACTGAAATGAATCATTATGAAATCTCATCGGTCTGAATGTAACATAGAAGAAATATGATTCGAAATTCACCTTTCAAAAATTCAAGAATTCTCAATAACAGTCTGAATCAACGTGGAACAATACCGATTCATAATACGAGTAATGATAATAATAACAATAATATTCCAAGAGCTTCCACGAGTAGTGGTTAATCCGTCAACTGCTAATCAGGTGTTATCCTTCTGGAAGGACATCTATGAACACCCCCAGCCACTCAACTTAGACACTCCAGCCCTAGCGCAGTTCGGAACTTCTAGCACAGTATCACATGAAAATAAAAAAAAATTATGGAATCTTCAATGAAACGGAATGTACCTACTGAATGAGTAACTTTATGATCGATAACTTTTTCAGCCACTGTGGAATATACAAACTGAGTTTGAGATCAAACGCTTCGCAGATAACGGATATGCCCGTATTTGACTATTCTGAGATTTTAGGCTCACATTGTACATTTTTAACTTGAGAAACTATTCAAAGCTATAATGAATATAGAAAAGCTACGTTTCTGCCGGAGGAAATATCGTGATATGTTTCTCTTCTGAAGTTACAGATAATAATCTTTCCACATACCTCAGATTTTCCATATTATATTATATCATTTACATTTTGCAGTGTCAGTTTATAGTGCAACGATAGAATCACATCAAGCGATCATTTAAATTCCTTCTCAACAAGAGTACTCTGTCATCCAGCCACTCCGATTGAAACCTTCGAACCAAGAAAATATCTATTACTAGAACATCTCATCGAATTTTCATTTCCTTCTTGTAGTTTTCCGCCGGCACTACGATAAGCATTCAAAGGAGTCGCCTATAAAATGCAATGTTTCATTCTGAATTTTCAAAATGAAGTATTCAAGGGGGAAACCTACTGCAGTGTGCCTGAAAGTATTTCTTAGACGAACTATAAGTGAAAAATTTGCCTGCTGGAGAATATGTGTATAAGGGGGAATATTTATGCCGTAAGCATTGCTCATAGAAATACTAGAATTTTTTCAAAAGTAAAACACAAGCACTACACGATAATCCTCAAGGCGCTCTCAGAGTGGTGCCTGTGCGAAAGTAGCGATTTACATTGGATTTGAATCACTGAAAATATGAAATCCATTTGGAAAAACGTTATCACCAAGTTCAGTCTATATAAACGCAGTTCTCCAGAGGGGAGAGTTCTTAAACAGTGAAGTTGAAGTTGAACTTCAGAACGATGAGCAGTCACAGTCCGTCGCGTATTTCTGATATTTACCGATTTTCGTGCCATCAAATGTGCTAAGTCACTTGAACACTTCCTTTGAAAGTATCTATAGAAGAGAGACAAATCTCCAACCTTTCTTCGATGTTCCAGGCTATCAATGTTGCACGTGATGTTCGCGTCTCCAATCATGGGATGACTTGTTTCTGAATGATATCCAGGGGGCAGGGATCCATACATGAGAACAATACTCCAAAGTAGATCTGATCTGAGCTTTATGAATCATCAAAAGTTGCTGAAGTGTGTACAGTTTCCTGATTCGAAATAGTGTTCCAAGCTTTTGAGGAACACCCTTTGCAATTTCATCGACATGATTGTGTCAAGACATCCCAATTAGCAATTTTATATTTCATAATAGTTGTGAAAACGTTTCGCATTAGCGAATTATGAAACTGTATTTCTCCCAGAAATGTTTTGAATGTGTTTATAAAACAGCTATAAATAGGAAATTGGCACTATTTTATAACACATTATAGTCTTTACCAATATTTTGTAACGCCTTTTGTAAACACTACAAAACAGTTTCATAAATATTTCGGCAGTTTCTATAAAATTTTCCTAACACCCTTGAAAAGTAGTTTCGTAAAGAATGTTATAGAATAATTGAAATATAATTTTATAAAAGTTTTTTTTATAACTCCAAGTAGGCGTTATGAAATATAATACAGGCGTAAGAAGTAATTTTGTATTGGACACTAGGAAAATATAATAGATATGTCACCAATTGAAAACTAACAAATATAAAGGTTGGGGCCATTTTAATAATTTCACTCTACGTATAAAACCGGTGAAGACATTGTTTGTGCTCCAAGTTTGTGCTAATAATTAAACAAAAATTCACTATGTTGACGTATTAATTTTCTAGTTGCAAATCAACTCAGTTTGTTCTTGATAATATTATCTTATGATATCTACGTACTTATCATCTGCAAATATTACTATATGTGCAGTATTTCATATTTTCAACTCATCTAATGTCAGTATTCTGAATTGCTATCGTTTTGAAATGGTGTCGTTCTATAAAATAATTTGGTATCAATAGCAAGAGTTTTAATGGATTTCAGCTGTTATATTACCCCTATAAAACTATTAGGAAACACTCAGTTCTTGGAGTGATGGTATTGCGGTAGAGTCGGACTACCTTTAAAGCTATAGATTTCTATAAAAATGAAGACTCGATTTCTCATTTATTGTTTGGACAAATATTATCTGTCGAGGGGTTTTGGCTAAGAAGCTTATTCCATCGATTATGAAGGCTGAATAATGAAGTAGTTTTGAGCTAGTGCTTTGAGTGTATATAAACATGGAGGCCCATTTAAATCGACGAATTTTGATTATTAATAATCCGGTTTTTAGCAAGAACAAATTTGAAGCACTAGGTTACGTGGGTCTTCGTCTAAAACGAAGCACCTTTCTTGATTTTTTTTCCAGTGACCAATATTACACTACGTTATTAGTTATATAGTTATTGGGACGCTAGTCAAATTAAACTTGACAAATTATACTTCATTACACGACCTCTAAAATCAGCTGGTTCTACTTAAGTGATGCATTTTATTCTTGGCGATAGCACATATATATTAGTGAAAGAAATTTGATTTTTCAATAGTTATTTTATTGTTTTGTAATTGTAGTAAATACGCCATACTATGAAATAGTTAAGAAATTATCTTTAAAGTGACAATATGGTAATGAAAACAAAATTGTGTTAGAAAGCACTCCAATAAAATGATTCTATTAAAGCGTCAAGAAGGAGTTATAAAATAATCTTGAAATAGTTTCATAAAGAGCATACAAACCTCACAATTTACTTCCATAGAAAAATATGTTTCATAAGTTAGTTGTAAAAACGTTTCTGTGATAATTTCGTGAATATTTTATAACGTATTTATACTTTTATTTTATATTTCTATGATAAATTTATAAAACACTCTAACTGCCTACAACTGTATTATATTCACGGCTCGTCTGATATAATCCAGTCGCATTTTGAAAGCAATTATAAAGTACCAACAAAATAAAACTGTTGCCGCATCATGAAATTATAAAACAATTTTGCTGGTTGGGAGATTGGTGTCCATTTTAACCCCCATCAAACTTATCGAAGCATGAAGCGAAATTTTCTGACCTGATATTATTATATCCGGTCGGCGACAAAACCGGTGCCTGGGTTTTTGTGTCATTGAATTGAACCTAGTTACTTTCACCACAATTCAAAATAACTCACAGATCCTCGTTAAGATATGCATATGCTGCCGGTGAAAATGTCCCTCCATAGCAGATGTCCTGGAATCCAAATGAAATGACGGGACAAGTGTGCTGTCCTCAGCAGAGCAATATATTAGATTCTTGGTGTTTTCCAATAAGTCGTTGATACACAATAAAAAGAGAGTAGAAGAAAATATGAATTCCTGGAGAACACCAGCGTTGATGGTGGAAGTATTAGAGAGATATCCATTAACAGCCACTTGCAGGAAACGTTTTTTCAAGAAGATGAAGAGTCACACACAAAAATGATCCGATAAGCCATAGCATCGAGGTTTGGCCGGCAAACCCTCATGTCACACACGGCCAAAGACATTGGAAATATCAAGCGGAACAGCTCTTCATTCTACATGTTTTTCGATTGCGTTATTCCAAATATGAGTGACATACGATAGGAGGTCGCCTGTTGATCTTTGTTCCCGAAAACCATATTGATGATGAATTGAAGATGTTAATTCTGAAGATATTGACATTCAAGATCTTGAAGCCTTCCAAATATTTGAGGATATTTTGGTTTACGACTTTATTCATGATTTTCGATGTCACTGATAGCGAAGAGACTGGTCTTTTGCAAAATTTTCTTGCCCATTTTGGAAATAGGCTGAACGCGAGCAATCTTGCCTTCTCCAGAAATTCGACTGTGACGGGGGACGCAAATTGTTCAGTTAGTAGATTTGCTTTTTCTATGGCTGTTTTTGCACTAGAATCATCCGTTTGTGTTGGTGGTGGAATTGTGGATTTGGTGTTCTGATTAACCACTTCAGCTACCGACCAGAAGGATCTAGATCCGTTGAAATTGGTAAGCAGTTCATCCCTAATTCTGTGATTGTGAAGTTCTCTGCTTTCATCCATCTTGAGTTTGCAGCTGTTGCCAGCATCAACAAACCTAGTTCGGTTTTTGACACTGGAATTTTTGAGCCACTGCCAGTAGACACGATTATGGAAGGCGATAGCTTGCTCGCAATTTTTGTTGAACCAAGGTTTGCCGTTTGCATTTGAATGAGCAATAAGGAAAAACTGTACCTGACGCCGTGATTTATTGAAGCCAAAAGAAAACATCATTATCGCTTCAGTTTTATTTTTCATCGTTTTAAAAGTTTTGTCCGTTTATTTGTGTCTATTTCAAGCTGCTTTATCTCAGTGAATACTCCTTCAAGTTAATCGGAATAAGCATCAATTGAATCAATGTACTTTTATCAACGTAACGCAAGTATATTATTTCCTTCAGCATGAATACTGGGTGCTCGGGATTCGATGAAGTTGATGAAGGCCATTTTTCGCCTGGTCAAGATTGGCGAAGGTATTACCGATGGGGAAGCTATCGAAGTGCTTGTGAAGATGGTAGTCATTTGGCATGAGATCTGGGTAGTACGAGTATGATGATTTTCGATGATTTGTGAAACGTACGGACAGGCATTGTCGTGAAGCAAGATCGAACCTCGTCTATAGATCAGTGCGAACTACTGCTGATGGAATTTTTGGTACATTTCGTCTATTTCCCAACCAGCTGCCAACCTCCAATTTGACTAGAAACTCAATTGAGATGGTTGACGATTGGCGTTGCGACGTTGCAAAACATATGTATGCGGAGCGTACACACTGGTCGCATTCCGGTAGTACCTATAACATTTGGATCAACTCTCACAATAAAATTACCATCTCTACTTTCTTGTCCACCGCTCAATGAAACACTAACATACTTTGTAGTCAAAAAATATTTTCCGAAACACAGTGTTTCAATATAATTGCGGCAAGCCTTACGTAGCGTGTGCGGCCAGCCTTAGGCAACTCATCCAAATTGTATTTCCTCTTCTCGAATCCCGTCGGCGCTACCATAAATATTCAAAAGAGTCGCCTATAAGATGCAGTGTTTTATTTCGAGTGCATAGTTGATACTTCACGAAGTATTTCCTCATCAGATAGGCCATTAAACTTTCCACGCGGTAGAGATAATGGATTCATTGCCAACTATGTGAAGTATAGAAATTGAAATGAATGCCGCATACGCCTCATTTCACATACTTCGTTTTATGTTAGTGAGCTATTATGGCGAAGACTTTGAAGTGCTTGACGTTGTTCGACCCCGCTGGGTATAACGGATAGGAATAATCATTCAAGGAATATTAATCCCGGATGTAAAGGCGAAAACGACGGGTAGGAAAGTTAATGAACCTAGTGATATTTCAAGAGATGTGTAATGATCGTTTTGATTTCATATATTTTTCCCTTTTGAATATACTAACCCAACCACAATATTCTCGATAAATCTACATCAAGCACCTTTATGTCGATGGTTTATCAAAAATACGTCAATCCAATGAGACCTTTGGTCTCATTATAAAAAAGGTAAAGAAAATCGAATCCATGTGTTATATTTGGATATCGCCCGATAGCGGTACTATAGTTTTGATCACACACTAAATAATTCATATTATTTTCATAGACGAATAGTATTCGCCTTAAACTGTTCAACAAAGCTTTTCAAATAATTAAAGCAATTCTTCGATTATTTTGGCGAAGGTACGTTTGAGTAATTTATGGCGAAGGTTCCATTGTTATAAAATTTACATGTTTTTTTTCTGTATTCAACAAATGTATTCATTCACTAGAACAAATGACAGACTTATTTATATAATACATAATGACTCAAGCGGGTAGGTAAATGGTTTTGATGATATTTTTGTACATACATGTATTTTATCATGAAATGAAATATAAATGAATGAATATGAATGATAATCCACAAAAACATATGCTTGTCGTGGAACAATGAAAGAAAATGATGATAGTATATAATGAAGAATAAAGGTGTGTACGTAATGAAAGATCAATCACCGTATACATATACACACATTCATATATACACATACACATATATAAATGAGGCTATTTGAGATTTATAGTATCGATACTTTTTCATTGAAGTAAACTTAGTCTACATTGAAAACCTCTGTAGAACAGTCTTTTGGTCCTATTGTATTATTTCAGAAATTATTCTATATATCGATCAGTTTCTGGGTAAATGATCTAGAAAGGTTCGAAATCCAATTTTTCAGTTCTTTCTTGAAAAGGCTTAGCGAGTTGATTGTTTTCAGTTCACTGGGAACTGCACTGTATACTCTGGGTATGAAGAAATATGATGAACGTTAGGATATTGTTTTAGAGACGAAAGGCACTGCGAGGTGGTTATCTCCTTTCCCAGTATTATATATGTGCACATAGTAATTTTTAGATCCTTTTTTTTCTGCTTCACTATCAAAACTTTCCAAAATAATTGTTTAGTATCTAAAACATTTGCTAGTTGATACATTCCATCAATGGAATATAATCGATTTTTCGAGTATATTATCTTTAGTATCCATTTCTGGAGTACGTCGAGTCCATTCACTTGGCCTCCACAAGCTATTATTCCGTACCTCAATTGTGATTGCACCAGTGCGAAGTATAAAATTCTCAAGTATCTCATTTCAAGAAATTTTTCGATATGTTTAAACTTTGCTATGAGGCTTCTCAATTTGAAAGTGAGCTTTTTATGTGAGTGTCTCATTTCACGTGACTATCTAAGTAGACTCCCAAGTATTTTATGTGTTTGATTATGGGTATAGTGAAGATGTTATTATTG
Organism: Leptinotarsa decemlineata; assembly: GCF_025532065.1. NCBI lineage: Eukaryota > Metazoa > Arthropoda > Insecta > Coleoptera > Chrysomelidae > Leptinotarsa > Leptinotarsa decemlineata. Next base: position 15,777,164 of record NW_027412694.1, read on the forward strand.
TCGGTGATTGATATATGTGAAATATCCAAAAAATTGATTTTGATGATCGAAAACGAAAGACATTTTGTCTTATCGAAATCAATCGTTAGTAATTTGGAGTCGAACCATTGTTACATTTTGAGAAAATCTTTCTCGACTCTACCAAACAACTGTTGCCAATTTTCACCAGGATGAAAGATTGCGGTGTCATCCGCGAAGCTGATTATGTGGCGTTCTGTAACAATATTGTATAAATCATTTAGGTATATGTTGAATGAAACGGGGCCCAATACTGTACCTTGTAGGACTCCAAATTACAGAGTTTCAACGTGAGTGAGTCTGACGTCAATTTTTACAAATTGCTTTCTTCTTTCCAGATGACATTTTATCAGTTTATCCAATATATAAAAATGAATGTTGGTTGGTTGGTTGGTATTTGATAAACTCCTACATCGCTCAACCGATAGTAATGAAAGTTCGTTGATTCTGATTGTGTCAAAACATTGGAACAGTAGCAATGCAGCAAAGTACTAATTAGTACTACAACTACCAAATTCCACGCGGGCGAAGCCGCAGGCAACAACTTATATATATATATATATATATATATATATATATATATATATATATATATATATATATAAATAAATAGATGAGTACTTTTTGATCATTCCCATATTGATTTCAATTCAAGAGCCACCGATGCCTATTGGGCATGTCAGTGTTGGTGATTTGACCAATCAATCGACAACTGCGGTAGCAGAAATTTGGGAAAGCTAACCTGAAATGTCATCGGAAAACCTATCCACATGTTTCTAGAAATGATATGAAATCTAGAAAGGTTAATGTAGTCAAGCTGCTGGAAAATAATTCCATGGAAATCAAAAAACAAATAGATGAGCACTTTTGTGTAGTAATGAATATTACTGAAGTTCATCCCAACATCAAACCGTTTTCTTAACACCTCGACAAGTGTTTCGATCACTAAGTGATCATCCTCATGTTTGTGTTGGGATATAACTCCATTGATATTCAGAGGTACTTAACTCAATTAGGTACCTGCATATTGTTTACCTGTGACAATGTGGTACGCTATTTTGAAAACCAGTGAGTAAACGAGATCGATTTGATCATTTATCAGGTTACATCCGCAATACTAATGCTCATGAGTTCACATAGATTCCAAATAATCGAGTATCCAACCTTTGCTTGTTGCATAGTGAAAAATTTCCATATCGTTTAGATTCGGAAAGTTGTGATTGCATTCCAAGGAATAGTTTGAAAACGTCGAATCATTTTTACCTAGTCTGAACGACCTTTCATGTTCCGCACACCGTCTTGAGAAATTTTGGTCATGATGTCCCATATAAACACTCCGGATACTTAAGCTTATAAACTTCAGATTTTTCCATCTTGTCTACTGTATCTTTGGCGTGTTTTCAAAGTCTGGTACAACTTCCTGTCAATTGATGCAGTAGGGTCTCTTACGATCTTCGTGAATTTTCCTTTCTGAAGAACCTCTCCGATCTTCTGTTTGTAGAGATCAGTATCCATCACAATAGTAGCGTTTCCCTCATCTGCAGGTAAGATCTTGATGGTGTTGTCTCTACGTAGCCCATTCAGAGCTCTTCGTTCTTCATTGCTGACGTTAGAAGTTGGAACTGGTTCTCTGATTTTACATTTGAATTTTCCTGCCTCGATCTGATCCATACGGGAACTGGTGAATTCTACTGCAGTTATTATTTCTAAAGTGGGCACAGATGTTGGTGCAATGGCGGAGTTCAGACCTTTCCTCAACAAAGATTCCTCTATATCCGTGAGCGGGTGGGAACTCATGTTGATGATGTTGGTGGCTTCATAGTTGTCCTGTTCTCGTTCTGCATTTGGGAATTGTTTCTTCACCAACTTTCCCCACTTCTTGTTGTGGGTATTCTCCATGTCTTGTTGGATCTTGAAGCACGTGCTCTCAATCTTGGTAATTCCTTCAAATCGTTCTGTGGCATCCTGCATCAGCGTTGACCTCTTCCAACGGCGGTAATTGATTCGAGACCTTATCAGTGTTCGGCTGGCGCGTTCCAATATGCGTTTGGCTCCCTCTCTCTCCTGGGATTGGCGATTTCAGCAAAAAACCTTTGGGTATGATGTTGTTGTCTCTAGCTCTGCACAAGAAGCTGAGGTGAGTTTCATCTTTGGTGAGCTTGACCATAGTCTTCTCATATCCTCGGAATAAGTCGCTGGTTCCGGGTCCGTATCGAGTATTCAACGTTTGTTTGAAGGTGGTTGACAATTTTTCGTGGTGTATTTCATCAATTCGAACTTCCATTGTCTAATATAATATAAATTGATTTGAAATCCCTGAAAAAAATCAAAAAGATTAACTGGAAATAACAATTTTATTGAACAAAAAACTGAAATTACGAAGAAATAACATACAAGCAACAACCAAAAAGAATGAAAATTGAAATATCAATTATTTTTGATTTTTTGTTAGTAATATTTTTCAATTTTCAGCTTTTATTGATATTTCAATTTTTATTCATTTTTATTCTTTCTTTTATTTTTTGGTTGTTGCTTGTATGTTATTTCTTTGACATTTCAGCTTTTGTTTAATAAAATTGTTATTTTCAGTTATTCTTCTTGATTTTCTTAATTATTTTTTTTCAGGGATTTGAAATCAATTAATATCATAGTAGACAATGAAAGTCCCAACTAATGAAATACACCACGAAACATTATCAACCACCTTCAAACAAACATATCCTTACAGTTTCAATTCTGACATAGCTGTAATCTGAATAAAAAGATAACTAGGTTTGTGAAACGTCCCCTTATTTTCCAACCAGTTCGTTCCTACCTGAATTATTTATTTCACTCTTCAAATGCTGGATATTCACTACTATTTTTTTGGTTTTCGTTGAGAGGCTTCAATTCTATGGAATTATAATAACCTAATATTGCATCTCCCAACATCAAATTAACAATGCGAGTGAGGGATATCAGAGAGTTGATGATGTGGAATGAGTTCAAAAGGGAAATCGAAATTGCTACTTGGTATTTAATGCACTATTTTTATTACCACTTAAAACTCATGGAGCCCAGCACTTAATGCAATCTCATGGAGCGAAGCGACCTAACTGTGATTCCGAACACATAGCTTTTACAGATGATTTTCGACTTGCACAGAGTGGTTTCAACAATAAGAAATGGAAAATTAACAATCATAATGATGCTACAATGAAAGAAAAATCAGAATTTTGGTAAAAAAAGTAACAAAGTGGAAATGTATGAAACGGGAACCGCCTGGTTTGTTTCTCAATAGTCACAATAAGCCTATGAGAGATCACTCGTTCTCACGATCAAGATGCCATCCTCGAGAAGTTTGACTGCTTTCTGATTTCTGAAGGAAGAGACTTGTTGAGATTTTGCTAAAGTATTTGATTGACTTGATTACATAATCCTACTTACTTCAACGTGTTATAACGGCTATGATTTTTTTGTAAAAATCCTTAATCTGAAGTACTTCAGGGGTCGAATCTCGACCCACTTCTATTCCAATTATTTATTATTGTAATTATGTCTATCGTTTTAAGTTATTTTTGCAGACGATTTGGAAATATATTCATCTAGCGAAACCGTCGGAAATTGTAATACATTGCAACGACAGTTAGAAAATATAAATTTGGTGTGAAGTTAACAAACTGTATATTGAAGCATCCAAATGTAAAGTAGTGTCTTATAGTAGGAAAATGTCAGTCATCAAGTGGATACCATTTCACTGTCACTTATTAACTCAATCAAGGATCTTGGTGTATATTTTGATAAACAATTTGTCTTTTTCAAATCATATTAGATCAAAAGTAAGTGGAGCATTGAGAGTTTATGGATTCATAGTTCGCAATTGTGGATCTTTTCCGAACATATCTGCTGTAATTACTCTAATTACGTGACGTCATGATTACAATATGACTCTGTTCTATAGCTCCATTTTACAATTGCTATAATACATCAATCGAAAAAGTTCAACTTCGTTACCTGAAGTTTATTTACTTCAAATCTTATGTCATATATCCTGATAGAGGTATTCTATATGAACTTTTTACTAATCGAAAGTCTTGAAGTAGGCAAAAAACTTGCTGCAATAATTTCTCATTATGAATTTCTGCACAACAAAGTAGATGCTATGTAGGTGTTATCTCTTATAAACTCAGGTGCCTCATTTCAGAAGTAGAGGTACAAAAACTTTTTACAGCCAACTGGCCATAACCAATTTGTACCTCAAGTCACCTATCTTCAGCATTTGCAATAATTTCAATTCAATTTCAAATTTGCGTGATATTAATCTTGATTCCCTACAGTTTTTTGTTGAAACTACATCTCAGTTTTTCATGGAGAATTTTTAATTTTCTGGTAAAGTTTTCATTATATTATATTTTTGTTATTAATTTCCTCAAATTATAACTTTGTAGTTACATACATACATAGTTAACCCTGTGAATGGTTTTCAACTGTTGGGTAATAAAGGCTATCATTATTATCATTATTTGATTATAAATCACGGAGGTCATGTACTTTTATTAGGAAAGTCAAATTCATGAGTGATTAAAAAAAAGAAGACCTTTACATTATTAGAACACTGAAGTTATATAAACTATGCAAGGTATTTCAATAAATGAAAATTTTTCGTTAGAAAACATATCCATCAATTGTTATAACTATTATCAAACACAGGTTTCAGTTAGATGCTCACTGGATAACAGTGGCTATTATTATTATTATCAATTTTAATTTCCCCTAAATTAAATGAGGTACTTGAAGTTATACATCAATTAAAAAATGGTAAATCTCCGGGTATCGATAATATAAAGGCAGAAACTCTCAAAATAATTGCACCTCACATAGTCGGTCCACTCACCTTTATGATCAAAAGATGTATGGAATCCGAGAAAGTTCCCGATGGGTTCAAAATTTCTGTGGCCCGTTCATAAAAAAGGAGATTTCACAAACGCAAAAAATTACAAGCCCCTTTCACAAAAAAAAACTTCACAAACATTTTTGAAAGAATACATTGGATGAGGGCAAACCTTGCATTGGTGTTTTTGTAGATCAGGGAAATTGAATGTGGTGTGCCTCAGGCTACGGTGCTAGGGCCTATTCTTTTCTTGATTGATGTGAATAGATTATTTTCAATACGGTCTGAAGGAAAAATAATTGGCTTTGCGGATGATACCGTAATTCTTCATAAGGGACAAGTCTGAACCAGTCCCAAAAACTCTGTGGAAGTAGATCTTTCTTTAATGAAAACATTTTTTGATAACAGATTACTAACTATCAATATTGATAAAATATTCTTTTTCAAAGTTATACTTATGATTAATTGTATTACTAGCTTTTGCATCACCACTCAATAAATTTTCACAACATTCTTAAATAATTTCAAGGAAAGGATGATATCTTATACAACTCAACTCTAGTGTAAGAATAGCCTTAGCCTAAACTTGGCCTATTTTATGTACAGAGGGGAAATAAAGACGATTTACTATTATTAGAAAGGTGGAGACGTGGGAAGTCAAAACATTCCCTTCAGAAATGAAAACTGTCTTCTGAAAATATTCGCCTTCCACTTTCAATCTTGTTTATGTATCACTGGACGCTTCGGCATCTATTCAAGTATTCAACCAGTTGATCACTCCCACGCTTTCCCTAGGATCGATCAAAAAACCTTGATTGGAAACGGAATCAATCTCACTTGAGTGCTCGTATGTCGTCGTCAATATTATACTGCCAATTTATTCTGGTTCCTGGAGAATATGGGAAGATGATCGGAATTTCACGATAGAGGGTGGAAAATTTATGAGAGGAAATGAAAATGTTACGAAGCGATGAAAAATATGATTTATCAGAATAACAAAGGTCGGTTTTGTGTCGAGATCGAAACGAAATATCGCAAAATACTATGGAGATGAAGAGCAGCAGATTCAAGTATTCATAACTTTGCTCTATTCATCTTTTGCGATACTTCAGAGGGATTTTAATGGATTTAGTGGAGAACTTCGACTGTAAATTCGAACCCTGTCAATTTTATGATAACGAAAGAATGATGAGATTTTGAAAATATATGTGGAATTTCACTGTAGGGAAAAGTAGGTGAGTTTCAATCACAGTGAAGGATTACGACTTATTCGAAAATGGCAAATCAAATCAGTTTGAAACTCATACTACAGTGGAAGTTTCCGACAAGTGATTTGTGAGAAACTCATTTTATTCAAAGAACACAATGAAAAAGTTAGATCTAGGCAGCTTCTACATAGTTTTTCAGCGATTAATATGCGAAAAATATGTTCAACCGATGAAAATGGACATTAAACAATACTCATGACAAGCACTGTCAACATCATTATTCATGACAGGTAATCAAAATTTTTAAAACCCATCAATTTTCAGATATCTTTTTATCCCTACTAGAATAATAATAATTTAATATCATAAATGCGAATGTAAGTTTGTTTGTTACGGTTTCACTCGAAAACTACTCAACTGATAATGTTGACATTTTGCCCACATAGCAATAGATATTCCAGATATATTTCATGAATATACATTTAAGGATATTGTATTATGCTATGAATATGCCATGGATATATATATATATATATATATATATATATATATATAGATATATCTTCTGGAGAATATTCCCTGTAAGGTATATTCTATTAAGAATATTCCAGGAATAGAACCCGAGGAATATTCATAAAATATTCAGGATATTCTTAGTTTATTGTAGGAATATACAATAGGGAAACACCATAGAATATTCTTTAAATATATTTTATGAATATTCTAGGAATATTTGGAATATTCCAAGAATGTGACGAGTAAACGCTATTAGGCATGTATATATTGAATTTTGATGCAAGATTCACACAAGTAATAAAACACATAATATTCATAAACAAATATATTTTAAAAACAATATACACTGAATTATTTGACGTTTCAACCAATATTAAAAATAAAAAATCTAATTCAAAATATTTATTCACTGAATAGAATATTCCTGAATACTGTCATATTACAAATATTAGAAATGTATTCCAATTAGGATGTTCCTACTCTCAAACAAATGTGTACTAAAAAATATACTAAAATAATAACTCTGTGAATTCATCAGCACTAATTAAAAAATGATAAATATATCATTTCATTGAAAAAGAAAAAATTTATTACGTCAAGAAATAGGTTAGGTTAGGTTTCTCACTTACAAAAATAAACCCACAAATGAAGTATTTAAAATGAGTGGTATGATGGGTTCTTCAATGAATTTCACTTACTCAAAGTTATCCAAATTTTGCTCACCAGAATAGTTTTTCTTATATTTATCCAACAATGCATCAGCCAGTGTTTCAATAGTAATACCTGGAATAAAATGTACATTAACGTTCATTATCACTATTTGAAAGTGGCACAATAAAACTGGAATAAAAATCAAATAGATATTTTTCGCATAGGTTACTCATGAACATTTACAACATTTTATGACTTGGAGAGCAACTTGCATTGTCTTGTTGAAAAGTACTCCTTACTTTTTCAGTTCCTTGGCGCACCTGCCTGTACCAGGTACCACTCTGTTTCCTTTTGGGCAGATTGATACTATTTCGAGAACGAGTGATAAAAATTATGAAAACAAATGATACAAAAGAATGTGTCATTCACTTACTTTTCTCTATTGAAGATACACAACCGAAATCACTCTAGTTCAAACATGTACTTAGTCAAACCAACAAATCCCACACACCAACTCTCCTCGAAGCTAAAATGAGGTATAGTAGGTTAATCACCATGACTTTACTATCGATACTATTGCATTTTACTTACTTTTCTTAAAGACTGAATATATGCAACTCTCCTGTTTGAAGATCCAAAATCAAACTATTCGCTGTCCTGCAAATTGGACAACCCCAAATTATAAATGGTACACTGAACGTGACAGAATTATACTTTGATAATAACACCAACACACCATGCATGACACACGCGAACCTGCCACGTCAACCGCCATGTTGAATCAAATGTCGAATTTAACGCAAAGGTACCAAGCATTAAGGGACAGCCGCTTTCACAGAGCTTATTCGACTGTCGCGCGCTACACTTCAATTGACCAATGAGAAACGTTTACTCCAATTCTTCACTTCCCCATTTCTCTGTTTCCAAGATTTTTTGCTTTGTAATAAAATAATTTCAAATACAAAAAGACAAATAGGATGAGAATTAACCAGTTTATTGATGCAATTGGTTCATTTATTGGCCCATTCAAATTTTTTTGTCGTTTCCAACAGTTGCTGTTGGAGCAATTCATCCAGAATCTTCGCGTTGAGTTCAAAAACTGGTTAACACTATCAGGGTTATATACATTAGGTTATGCATTCGATTAAGATCTTCAAATATTTTTGTTTTTAATAATATTGAATTATTTGAATACGTTATTATGAGATAATTCAAAATTCCATTGTATAGAATATTCCACAATATACCGTGGGGATATATTCTAAGAATATACCATATGGTATATTCGATCGACAATATTCTTAGAATATTCAAGGGAGAATAATCCATTTATAGACATTCTATGCTCATTCTTTCGGGAATAATCCAGCCGTATTCATTCAAGCATATTCTATGAATATTCTAAAGGCATGTATACATATATTCCAAGAATATTCTATGAATATTTGGAATATATACGTTCGTTTTATGATATACAGGGAATATTCCATGAATATCTGGTGCTGTGTGGGTGTACACATGTTCTTGGAGGTATTAACCCATTAAGGACTCTGGGGTCGTTAACGACCCACTTCAGATTTTTATTGTCAAACCTAACTTCTTTTACATAAATAAAAGATCAAAACTTATTTCCATATTAGCATTGTTCACCTTTTGCATGCCAGGCGCTTGTTTCAGGGTTTTTGTGATTTTCTGGCTCCAGAGAAATTGTTGAAAATTGTATTTTTTTCTTGTGCGTGCAATGATTTCATATCGGAACTTGTTAATTCCTTTTTTTGGTATTTCATTGCTTATTTTGGTAAATTGGTACAATTATAAAAGATGTCTCACAAGTAAGGTTATAAGAAATCAAACTTCGATTGCGTGGTTGCCAAACTGCATGTGTTTTTTTTTAGTGGGTCGTTAACGACCCCTTGGGCCTCAGAAGTTCTTGAATTTTTTTATTGGTTATTTTTTTAGGAAGCGCCCACTCACAGCTGCTGAGCTTTTAGAGCAGATAGAGAATTTGGAGGCAGATGATGTGATTCCAGACGGAATTGTGATATTACCACCTAATGATGGTGATGAGAGTGCCGAAGATTCAGGAGACGAAGACTGTAGGGATCCGGACCGTCTTTGTGCAGCACAACTAAATGCTGAAGCAGAGTTCTTTTATGACAATTCCGACCCCCCCAGAAGAAAGCAAAGAAGCCGCAGAAGTAATTCAGGAGAGAATTCAACCCTCTACTTCTTAAAACTTACCTGTTAATCATAATATTGGAAACTTAATTTTTTCACAAACATTGCCAAAAATTGCACATTTCAAATGGTAAACACCAGGTGATTTCCAGAAAAATGAAACCAATACTATTTTAAATTTTGTCAGCCCCTAACTGTTTTCAGGGAGAGTGATCCTTTAGATTTTTTTGAACTATTTTTGACCCCAGAAATTATTGAAAATTTAGTAAGATTATCATGCTTGTATGCTGCGAAAAGAAATAGAGCAGGATTTCAGTTGGATGTTGGCGATATGTACACCTACATAGGAATTCTCCTTTTGAGTGGATATGCTCCATTACCACGAAGAACAATGTATTGGGAAACAACCGAAGATGTTCATAATCCTCTGGTGGCCAAGTCTATGCGCAGAAATAGTTTTTTTGAAATATCTTCTAATTTGCATGCAGCAGATAACGATAACTTGCCTCAAAACGATAAGTTTGCCAAAGTAACGTATCTTATTGATGCACTAAATAATAACTTTTTGCGATATGCACCTGTTGAAAGCAACATATCCATTGATGAATCCATGATTCCTTACTATGGAAGGCATGGATATAAGGCATGGGTTGCAACACTAAAGTACAGATACTGTATACAGTTTCAAGTGTATCAAGGCAAAGATAAGAACATGGATATCGACAAAGGTATGGGACTGGGAGAATCAGTAGTATTTCATTTGGCAGAAATACTGAAAAAACATTACGATGATCAAAAATTGTCTCTTTATTTTGACAATTTTTTCACTTCTGCAAAACTTATCGCATTGTTGGGTCAAAAAGGTATAGGAGCAACAGGTATCACTAGAGAAAACAGAACTGGCAAATGCAAACTGATAGAAACTGCCACAATGAAGAAGCTTGATAGAGGCTCCATGTATTCTGCACTTGATAACCATAATAATGTGGTTGTTGTTCTCTGGAAGGATAACAATATTGTCACACTTATGTCTAATGAGTATGGGTTAGAACCAGTGGCCAAATGTAAAAGATATCTGGCAAAAGAAAGATCTAAAGTCAACATATCACAGCCTCACGTTGTAAACAGGTATAATACTTTCATGGGGGGAGTGGATCAGCTGGATAATCATGTCTCAAATTACCGCATTGCATTTAGAGGCAAAAAGTGGTACATTCCGCTAATTTTTTGGATGTTCGATGTATGTGTCACAAATGCATGGCTTTTACGCGTGAGTATGGATACAGTGAAGACAATCTTACTTTCCGTCGTACAGTTACGCAAGCACTCTTACTGAAATACGAAGAACGAAGCACATAAAAAAACTTGGCAACTTAAAAATTTTATTCAACGTGATTAAGTATCCTTATCGCCCTAGTTAGTGTTTATAAATAATCTGTAAATACTGAATATTGAAATTTTAATGTTATTTCAACTCTAGTAATTTTATTGATACTTATTGCAGTTTTCGAGTTGTGTCTGCATTTTCAAAATTGAAGGTACTGACGATTGTTTAAGAAAATAGCCAAGTGATTGAAACTTTGCACCAGTCATGTTAAAATTATATTATAGCACATTCTCAATTTATCTCTATAAATGTCCGTATGCGTGAAAATTTATCAGAAAAGTAAAACTCCATGATGAGTTTGTTATGTATACATGAATTGATGACAATTAACCGAACTTGTTTTTTAAAATAAAGGGGATATCTGTGCCGTAGACACAAATTTTTCAAGTAACTTTTTGTTAAATTCGATCTTGAAATGCACTTTTTCAATTTTTTTCAAACAGAAAGTTGAATTCGACAAATACTGAACATCAGTGGTCGCAGTTGGCCGCATCATGTTAAGTTAAATTTAAAGCACAAACAAGTGCCGAGGTAAAACTTCATTGAAACTTTTCATACAAACAGAAGGCTTATTAATTTCAACCATTTCAAGAAAAATATGTTTAGAATATGTTTTTAATATGTAATAATGTAATATTTCAAGAAAAAGGCGTTTAATATTTTTTTCTGTGTGTAAAACTTTGATATTAGAGTAATTTGATGTATGCCATGTTGCTATAGAATGTGCTGATGTGCATTTTTTTTTCAATAAATTTTATATCACTTTCATGTGAAGTTATTTTATCATTATTATTGAAACAACATCTAGAATTCTTGATGATAGAATAACTTCATATAAAAGTGATATAAAGCTTAATGAGAAATCATGCGCACTAGCACAACATTCTATATAAACAGGACATAAACCAATTTACTCTAATATCAAAGTTTTACATACAGAAAATAAAATTTATAAACTGACATTGATAATCTCAGCAGTATATACAGTCATTTACGGGAACTACATCAAAAACATAATAATAATGAAAATTGTATCAACCATAATAATGGGGGAGCCCAAGCGGGGATTTTGAGATTCACTAAACCGTGGCAGATTAATATACAGGGGATACCTTGTACCCGGTTAAGTACCTCCACCAAATATGAGCCCCATATATAAGGCCGCCTGTGAGGAATAAAGGATTAGATTAGTAAAAAAAAAATTGGTCATCAGAAATTCTCGAGCGCGTCAGATTAAGGTAGGGTGAGTTAATTACCTGCTAAAAAGTGTATATTCCAGTAATCTACAATTTGAGAGTGATGTAAAGATAGGGGAGGGCAGCAAAGTTGTGAAGAAATAACGTCATTTTGACATTCTCGAGCATAGCTAATTTTTTTATTTTGAAGGAAATAATTCAAGGATAACGAAAAATATATAATCTGACGTTTTCTGACGTTCTCCGAGTTTCTATTCCTCTATTCTCTATTCACTTTTTCTCTATCTATTACTCTCTCACTCCATTCCCACTCTGAATTCTGTTGCCATGACGCCATCACAGCTGATCACAGAGACTCGTTCGTTACTACGTGGTAAGAAATAACGAAGAAAAGAGAAATTGAACTTTATATGTTTTTCACCACTTTTATTTGTAACTAACGCTGGTAGAAAACATAGAAAGTTTCATTTCTCTTTTCTTCATTAATTAATCAATTGAATATAAAAAATTAAATTCTTTTGAACATTTAAAAAAATTACTTTCTTATAAATACAAGAATTCTACTTAAAAAACATACACTTATTTATTTGCATGCTATTTCCTGAGCTCCTTAATTGATTAAGTTCAATTAATTGAAAAAAATAAAAATTGTTTTTGTCAGATTGAGCGAATTCCTCTAGGTAATCGTCAGATTATGAGACAGCACGTCTAAAACATAAAGATTAACCATATATATATCTTAATCTGACACGCTCGAGTATTTCAAAATGGCGATTTCTTTGCACATTATAATAATCCTTTTTTTTGTTGCACTTTGTTGATGCTATCAATATCTGATGCGCTCGAGTATGTTCATGCAACAGTATTTTTTACATATTCAAAAACTTATAGCCGCTTGCTTCCCCCCCCACGATGAAAAGGTATATATTATATAACATTTATTTCTTCTTATCATCTGAGCTTTGCAACCTAATATGTCTCAATGACGCTCGAGTAAATTCACATTTTGCATCGAGGGCTCCCCTGCTATAACTATTTCTTCTCATTAGAAGACAAAGTAGAGTAGAGTTTTGATTTTTGATTTTTTTGACTGAGAGACCCCGTTAATAAATTATATATATATATATATATATATATATATATATATATATATATATATATATATATACTGTACTGATGGTATTGCCTATACAGGGTTGTTCAACTATACTACATTACACATGTTCAACTATACTACATAACAAGAACAATACACACATTAGTATATACTATACAATAGAATCACCAGCGCGTATCTTATTTTATTTCCGATCCAGCCATTCCGAATATTTCTAATTTCAAAACTAAACTACTCAACTAAGTAGATTCATTCTGTCAAAACCGAGAGCGGTGTTGCCAAAATTTAAATTAATTTTCCTTTAATATATACATGCCAAAACTTATATATATATATATATATATATATATATATATATATATATATATATATATATATATATATATATATATATATATATATATATATTTGATATACTGTTGTCCGGGTTTTGGAGCCATTTTCAAGATTAGATTTGTACTTACATTTCTCGAGGATGAGGTCGTAATATCCCTTCACAATTCCCAAGTCTCGTTACTAGTTCTATGTTTGCTGTGTTCCACTCTAAGTTCGCACAGTGCGAAACAAACCACTCAAAACATTCTATTGAAAATTATCTTTGAAAAAATAGACTGTTTTCAACAAGATTATGTACATTATCACCCAGAAAAATTTCCAACTTTATACTGAAATAAATATTTACTTATAATTTGTATATATTGTGTATACATATAATCACTTCACATACACTACTGAAATTCAACAGTATTACCACCCTAAAGGGTTATATCCCAATCGAAATGATTCAAATTATCCAATCTCATTTGAATCCTAAATTTGAATTCTCTCTCTTATACTCTTTCTAAATTCATGAAAAATGTAAGGAAGCTGCACTTACTATTTGAATAGAGTTACATAAGTTATAAAATTGTACAAATGCCATGCTAATTTAGACATATCACAAATCAGGCTATATTTGCCTTGCGTGAGTCTACTTCAGTGAGTCATTTAAACAAAAAATCATACAACTATCCAATATCCATTACTTTATTTATTTCCACCTCATTGATTGTTTTCAATATTGACATTTGTATGTAAAATGGTTTTGAATAATATATTGAATTAAATTGAATTGAGTAACAATGTGACTGAAATTCAATCATAAATATGAAATACTCATCCTCATTCACTGAAACTCACGAAAGGCCATACAATTAGGTAAATCAATGATTCAATCATAGTACGTTATTTGATCAAACCAAGTAAACACGTAAAACGATTCGATGAAATACACTCTAGATAGTCTCACAATCGAATCCTTCATTCATTCATCAAATGGGGTCACCCTTCATTATCCTCTAATCGATGTTTGGAGGGAGTTTATCACCCCATCGCACTTCATACACAATGTACGCTCTTCGGTTAGTTTGCTGTTACTGGTGTTTCAATGATTCATCTCCACTGAAACGCTGCATGAGTATCTCCACACTGAGAGAAAGTTGTTCAGTAAATAATTTAATTTAGTTCTGATCAGAGAATGTTACATCAAACACAGGGAACAAAAAGTGAGCCAAGGTGGAATCTATTCCAACTATCTAAAACTCAAGTCAGGTGTGTCACAGGGTTCAATATTGGGTCCACTATTATTTGAAATTTATTCATCAAACATGTTGCTGTAAATTTCACCTTTATGCTGATGACACTCAACTCTATCACATCTATCTCCCTCAAGGTGTAGAAAACGCATGTACACTTATTAACAATGATATCAAGTCATTTGTTGAGTTGGCAAGAGATCACTGTCTACTACTAAATGCCACTAAATCGAATATCATCCTTTTCGGATCAAAAAAGAATCGTCAGAAAACGAGTGAATCTCTTACAATCACGATCGATAATGCTCCTTTACAACCCACAAATGAATGCAAACATCTTGGAGTTATAATCGACTCTGACTTGCAGTTTGAGAAACATATAAACAAACAAATACAACTGGCATATTCTTCGTTGAAACTTATTTATGGACATAGACACGTACTCATCGCGATTCAACTACTCGGTCCATGTTTAACCTTCTTAGGTTAACGTGCGGTCTGCTAGACCGACGCTGTCGGAATTGATCGTTAATCGCATATCTCATCATTTTTACTGCCGGTGCTCAATAGCTTCATTCAGTGTTTGTGTGAACTTCAGTTAGGTGCAGTAGTTTGCGAGTAAATACTAGTTTCGGTCTGTGATTCCGACGTTAACCTGTTAGTTTGAATTGAGGGAACGTTTTTTTTAAACACATTGAAGTGATTATTCATCTTTTTTCTTTGTTTAGAGCTGAAAATAAATTACGAAAAAGAACAACAAAGGTTACAGGCTTTAATAGACGAACTTTTGGATGAGCTGAGGCGGAAAACGATCCTAATAATTCGGATGGAAGTTTGGAAGATGATAATTGCGAAACACAAAACTACAATACAGACACAGAACAAGAATTCGAGGATAAGAATGATATTCCTGTGGATGGTGAATCTGTACAGCGTTTTTTCAGGGTACCCTGTTTCATCGCAAAGGATAAAAAAACGAGATGGAAAAAACACTGTGATAAAAACCGTAGAATACGAATGCGTGCCCAAAACTTAGTAAGAATGTTACCATCTGCAAAAAAAGAGGCTCGCAATAAATTCGACCCTTATCAAATTTGGAGTCTACTTTTTACAGAAGATATCTTACAAATTATAGTTGATAATACCAACATCCGCATTGAACTGACTGCAGATCCTAATAACAGGACTTGTAGAAAAACAGATATTCACGAAATAAAAGCCCTCATCGGACTTCTCTACATGGCGCAGTATCTAAAAATAATCGTAGGAACGCAGAAGATCTATTCAGAACAGATGGAATGTCGGTAGAAATTTATAGACTGACAATGTCTGTCGCCCGATTTGAATTTTTGCTCAGGCAGCTACGTTTTGATGATGTAAGAACTCGAATAGAACGTCAAAGATATGATAAATTATCTGCAATTCGAGTAATTTTCGATATTTTCAATAACAATTTACCAAAATACTTCTGTGTTTCCGACTCAACTACAGTGGATGATCAACTGCTGGCTTTCAGGGGTAGGTGCAGGTTTAGAGTTTATATGCCACAAAAACCTAATCGATATGGTATAAAAGTGTACGCATTAGTTGACGCTAAATTATTCTACACGGCTAATTTGGAAGTATATTGTGGAACCCAGCCGCAAGGACCTTATCAACAGGACACAAAAAATATTTCTTTGGTTCCTCGCTTATGCAAGCCAATTTGGAACACGGGCAGCAATGTCACAATGGATAATTTTTTATAGAGTAAAGAACTTACTGACATTCTTTTCAATGAACATAAATTGACAATGTTGGGAACATTGAAATTAATAGGAATGTGCTTCTATTAGAATTTTCAAAACCTGATAGACCAGTAAAAACGGGCAAATTTGGTTTTCAAGAGAATTGTACCATTGTGTCCTATATTCCTAGAGAGAAAAAAAACGTCATACTTTTGTTCTCACCTCACATGGAGATGATGCTATAGATGACAACACAGGTAAACCTGAAATGATTATAACATATAATAAAACAAAAAGGTGCGTGGATACTGTAGACAAGATGTGTGCTGCCTATAACTGTACCAGGGGTACGAATAGATGGCCAATGGTGATATTTTATGCAATTGTAAATATTGCAGGAATAAATTCGTATGTTATTGCCAAACATAATTCTGCAGAATCCAATAAATCTTTCAAAATGTCAAGACGAGCTTTTTTGGAAAAGTTGGGTATGCAACTGTTGGATGATCACTTACGACGCCGTGCTATGCAGATCCACGTCAAATTAGATCACGACTGCTTCACATTTGTAACATCAAAAATCCCACCACTTCTTCCAATGGGGACGCTCTTGGAAGATGTAGTATATGCAGTAGCAGAAAAAAATAGGAAAACTAGGTTTAGGTGTCATAGTTGTAGTACTTTTCTATGTCTAGAGCATTTAAATGCTATTTGCAATAACTGCTCGAAAGAAGATAATGATGACGAACATTAGTTTTCCTGGTGTAACTTTCGATTTATGTTAACATTAATTTTAATTTTTGTGATGAATACAGACTCTTTTTGATGTTTCTATCGAAATATATATATATATATATATATATATATATATATATATATATATATATATATATATATATATATATATATATATATATATATATATATTCCCTCAATATTGTAGAGTTGATATATTTTATATTTTTTGAATGTATATTTTTGTTGAAGGACGACATTGATTTTTTTTTATTTGTATCAGGATTGCATGCCTGCTGTGTTTTTTCATTTTTGTTTCTCTATTAAATATCATTGCAAACCAACAGTTCATATATTCTTTGAATTCAACAACAAATTATAGTCATATGTAGGACACGGTCTCCCGCACCGACGTTAACTTTTGTGTTACGCTATTTCACGTTAACCGAGGAAGGTTAATCAAACAGTATGCTCAGAAAAAAGTACAAAACTCGTGTCTAGGGCTCATTCACTGAATTAGGAAATATCAACGAATATCTCGTAAGTTACGGGATACGGGGTGGATCACAATGGAAAATAGACGGATATTCAATGTTGCTAATTTATATAACAAATTTATAGAAACCAGAACGCCGCCTTATCTGTATAGGAAAATCAATTTTCATACTTATGTTGACAATCTGAACATCAGATTTAAGGGTACTCTTAACTCACCTAGTTTCAAAACTGAATTTTTCAAGCGATGTTTTAGATATAATATATGCCAAATGATCAACCTGTTACCAAAAGAAATAAGAAATTCAGAACTTTCAGAACGGAAAAGATTCAAACTACATTTGTTCGAAACCCAACTTCAAGTATAAACTGTCCACCACTATACATGATTTATCATTATACGACCAGAATAATTTCTCAGTAATGGATGTCTTCTTCACCTTCTCAATAAATATTTGAACAATCCCATTTTTTTATGTATTGCTTTCGTTTTGTCTTAGCTTAGGTAGAATATTTTTGAGGTTGAGTGGATGAACAACTCGTAGCACTTGTGCTAACTGAGTTGAATTTCGTCTTTTGTTTGTGTCAGCAACTAGCTCTGTAATTTATGTAAATATTTGTATATAACTACATCTGGGAAACAATAAAGACGATTATTATTACTGTTATTATTATTATTATTATAGATGTTGAAAATGTAATATGATTAACGCTACCGAAAAAAGTCACGCTGATTTTCGCAAATATATTTTATCTGTCACGAACACAATCACCCAAGTTGAGATGAAGAATTCGTAGGCTAAGATAATTTTTCTTTGCCAAAAATTTGATTTTATTATTCAATATTAGAGGGCGATACATACATTTTTTCGTAACCATTTTTATAGTACGGTTTGATAGTTCCTACTTGAATATATTTTTCCAACACCACAGCAAAAAAATTACAGTCCAAAAAAGACAAACCTTGAAATCTTTCAAATCATACTCGTTCAAATCCACAACCATGCTTTCTCTCCAAATATATTTTATTAAACATTAATGAAAAGTGGGAAATGTTTTTAACAGTAGGTGGAGTAGCTTTTTGGGTGCTAATTGAAGGCTCACCGTAATGAAATCAACAATATTTGAATGGACCATGCATTTGAAAACAAAACAAATACAATATTTGCATTTTTTTCCACTTTCATAGATTACCCTAATATACATACATTTGAATGTAAATCAGACTAGTCTTTGGATGAGCTGTTTCACCATGAATATATTAGAATCAATATCTGATGGAGTTTTGTATATTTTTATAAACAGTCATTTTAGATTCCATTTTTCAGAGCTATTCAGACGAATCGAGTTTTTGATTCAAGTATGGAAATTCCACATTTTGTTTTTCAAGGGAATAAAAATTAAAATTGGTTTCATTCTTGATTCATGGTTTCATTTTCACAGGATTGAATAGAACTTGATATTATTGAAAAAAGTGGTGTGTAACCGAGGTTTTTTTATGTTGATGCTGATGCTGATACAAACCTTAAGCAAGGCTCGGTAATACGAAAACCAGACACGTCACACGGCGACCAATGGATAATTAATTCATTCACTTGTGATCTTAACACTGTGAAGATGAACTTGAAAGAAAAGCAGCAGCTGATCGATTTATTGTCCGATGAAAGCCTTCGATCTATTTTCGAAACCACGGATCTATCCAAGTTCTGGATAATGATGGAAAAGGAATATCCACTGTTATACAAAACATCTCTGCTGAAATTGCTGCTATTCGCATCTACATACCTGTGGGAGACAGCTTTCTCCACAATGACTGCTATAAAAACAAAATATCGCTCCAGACTTAACGTAGAACCTGATTTGAGGGTGTCTCTTTCTGATAATATTCACCAAGAATCAATATACTGACTGCAAGTGTGCAACCACAAGGTTCACATTAGTTGCTTGTCTCATTTAATGCCATAATAAATATTAAATACATATTTTCTAGTTTGCTCTAATATTACTTTCCAACATGATTTACGGAATAAAAACAGCTGAGTACAACATGGAGGATATTTGAATTTCACCTCAATTTCGTTACCTGAATCAACCTTTGCACTTGTTAATTTAGCGATTTTTTTTCTGGGGTCGCTCATAACTCTTTTCTAAATTTTGGGGTCGCAATATCAAAAAGGTTGCGGACCGCTGATCTAGAGGAAACACGTCTCGATAATTTGACAGGTCGCGAAAGTTTTCATTCATTTTGCAATGTATATTATTAGCACCAAGATATCTGACAATTCTTCTATATATATATATATATATATATATATATATATATATATATATATATATATATATATATATATATATATATATATATATATATATATTCCCTCTCATGCAGACCTACGACTTTGTAGGTACGTGTGGCAGATACCCAACGGAAAAACAACAACCCACCCAGCTAATGCCGCGTAGAGTTGCCACAGGTACCTACAAAGTCGTAGGTCTGCATGAGAGGGAAGGGGCATCCCTGAGCATGTCATAATGCACCTCTCCGGAATATTAATTATTATTCCGACTCCCACCCCGGAGTATGCTTGTGGAATTGTTTCCTGGCTCTGTCTGCAGGTGGCGCAGTGGTCATTCCACTGAATCAACTGTAGTGAGATTCTATGACTAGCTGGAATTAATTTCATCTGAGGAGACCATGCCCGGTACTGATGATGGGGCAATCACCCCGAAACCGTTCTATCGGTTGGTCGGATTGACCAAACGAAATAAATTTCTGCTTTTCATAGTGGAAAATAATTTGCGACGAATTTTCCAAGTCGAAGACGTTGCATAGGTGCCTGTTGGTTTCACTTCAACTTTCTGCGCGGCATCAGCATTAGTTGGGTATCTGCCACTAATGCTGATGCATTAGTGGCAGATACCCAACTAATGCATTATGGCATGCTCAGGGGCAACCCTGAGCATGTCATAATGCACCTTTCTGGAATATTATATATATATATATATATATATATATATATATATATATATATATATATATATATATATATATATATATATATATATATATATATATATATATATAGAAACAGAAGTTAATATTGGACATAGCACTCATGAAAGTGGCAAACCATAGACACGTGTTTCGGGCTTTTGGCCCATCATCAGTATGGTGCAGCCAAGTGTAAGGATGGGCAACACTTGGTTACCAAAAGATAGAAATACAAATGCACGGAGCCACCAACAGGAGCCAACCGCACATTTGTGGTTTCAGTTGATAGATTTCGTGTTCACAAGAAAACTATCAAAATCACCACGGAGGCAGCTATAGCTACCTGCGTGACATCCGGGTCCAGGAAACACGTGTCTATGGTTTGCCACATATATATCATATATTAATATATATGAAAATCAAAAAATAGGTCATATATATATATATATATATATATATATATATATATATATATATATATATATATATATATATATATATGACTGGAATTATTTTCCAGCAGCTTGACTGCATTAACCTTTCTAGATTTCATTTCATGGCATTTCAGGTTAGCTTACTAAATTTCTGCTACCGCAGTTGTCGGTTGATTGGTCAAACCACCAACACTGACATAGAAACTTGGCAAGTTGACTTGGGTGTCACACCAATAGGTGGTTTCACTTATGTTTCGCTTGCGTTTACGCAGCTATTTTTATCAAGTACTTTCTTGGTTTTTCTCATTTTGTCTGCCCGGTACTGACGATGCCCAATAGGCTGAAACAGCTGTCTACCAGTGGCTCTTGAACTCATGCAGGTAGCTATAGCTGCCTCCGTGGTGATTTTGATAGTTTTCTTGTAAACATAATATTTATTAACTGAAACCACAAATGTGCGGCTGGCTCCTGCTGGTGGATCCGTACATTTGTATTTCTTTCTTCTGATAACCAAGTGTTGCCCATTCTTACACTTGGCTGCACCATACTGATGATGGGCCAAAAGCCCGGGTATTTATATCATTCCATCTTTTGATGGAATGATATGAATAGTGAAACCTACTAATTCAGGAAGATATATCAATTACTACTCTTTTCATAAGAAATCAGTTAAAATCAATTTAATACTCTGTTTGAAAAAAAGGATAGAAAAATTAGTACACCCTTCCCTCAAGCAAAAAAATCTCAAACTTCTTAGAGACATATTGATCGAAAATTCCTATCCCAGAAAACTTCTCAATAAAATAATTTTCAATACTGGCAGTAATACAAATTCCAATGTAATCAGCAGAAATGTATGTAATAATAATAGTTCACCTATCAATTTTTCTTACAAATCTATACCTAATCTTGGAAATTTATCTTCAAATATCATAAAACTTTTTCATAATGAACAAAATATTAAAATATGCCTAAAAAATATCAAAACTATAAAGAATTTGAATACCAAATTGAAGGATAAAACGGATGCTACCAAAGAGTCAAATGTGATTTATAACATTCCTTGTAACAATTGTAATTTGGATTATATTGGAACAACATCTAGAATTCTTAAAGATAGAATAACTTCACATAAAAGTGATATAAAGCTTAATAGGAAATCATTTGCATTAGCGCAACATTCTATAGAAAAAGGACATAAACCAAATCATTCTAATATCACAGTTTTACATACAGAAAAAAATATTTCCAAACGCCTTTTTCTTGAAATGGTTGAAATTAATAAGTCTTCTAATTGTATGAATGAGAGAACTGACACTGATAATCTTAGCAGTATTTACAGTAACTTGCTGGAACTATACCAACACTCATATTGATAACAATGAAAAATGTATCAATCAACTTTCCCTTTAGAGTCAAAGATTATCAAATCATCATGCCCATTGAAAAATGACATTTATGTGAAGGTATGACATTTGTCAAAACAAAAAAAACTCCATTAATGTTTAACTTTTTTCGTCGATTTATATGTTCAATTAATTGTTTTTTTACTCATTTTTACTGTAAGTATGATTTGTAATATTATATATATATATATATATATATATATATATATATATATATATATATATATATATATATATATATATATATATATATATATATATATATATATATATATATATATATATATATATATATATATATATATACCGAAAAAATTAGCTCGATGAATTTGTACGCATATCGTTACGTGATTTGTCAAAATGGTCACAAATATTTGCTGCGATTTCGTGGAGTGCTTCAGCCATATTGCGTCGACATATACGTCAAAGTTGAAACACATTTAAACTCAATTTTTTTAATCATGCCACGCATGGTGTTCAAAAGTTGGAATTTCATTATTTCGGACTTCCATTGTCTAACATGCTTTAAAATGATTTGAAATCCTCTAAAGAACCAATACAATTGAAAATTAAGAAGAAGTAAGTGGAAAAACTTTAGAAGGAATAACAGTGAAATGAAATACAAGCTAAAAATTGAAAATTAGGCGAAAAAAAATTATTGGAAATCGAGAGATTCCAAGCCAAGTTACAAAACGACGTTCCGATTGTTAGTATCTACAATTGTCTTCGGGTGATAAGTGGGTCAATCACCTTCAAACAAACGTTAGTCATTTTCAATCTGTTGTTTCCAGATTCCATAATCATAGCATTTTCACGTGAATGGAAGTTATTCAAGTAACAATAATACACGTGTTTCGCTATACAATAACTTCTTCAGGCATCTAGAAAAACAATTGTTGCGTTTTTGTGAAACTATTTGGTGAAATTCGTTGAAAACGTTATAGATTTTTATTAGGTTTCCGCTGATTCCATCAAATGAATGAAAGTTCGTTGAACAACTGGTATTTCAGAAATGAAATATTGAACTAGTTTTTTTCATTAATGACGCTCTGCATGAATGATATCTGTTCGAGTTTCCATTAGAATGTTTCGGTGTTCACTTCCTATAAATATTTCTTTTACCTTGGTCTGAAATATTTCGGTTTTCGAAACGATAATGGGACGACACAAAGGATCACAAACATATCACAAATATTTTTCACTACCGATACTTTCCTCCATAGCAGTTATACAATGGCATATAAGGCATTCAGGAAGCAAACACAATTATGTGTTACCATGATATACTTCTTGCGAAGACAATCCGCTTTTCATAACAGTGAAATTGAATCACGGCAAAATCCAACAATGCAACAATGAGGATATTTAATTCAACACGGTTATTAATTAAGAGACTGTACGTGCAACAACCTCCGTATCATACAAATTACGGTGGGAGCTACATTGCTTTCCCCTAAAGCACGTATGAATTCCCATTATTTTGGTATTTCGACCGAAATATGAGGAATTAAATGAGGATAAACTGAGACAGGTAACAACATTCAAGAATTATATTTATCAACTTCAGCGTTGGGAAGAATTATTCTACAATATTGAGGATTAATACAGCTTCAACCTAGTCATATCATTTCTTATATCATTTCATCAGAAACGTTTCAGTAAATGAATTATTCAAATGGGAAAAATGAAAAGGAAAATCATAATCATTTATTTTTTTGTATCTTTCTTTCTCACAAGTAAAACGAAGTTGATGTAGACTATTATAAATTCACTTGAAAAAGTGATGAAGTTGTGAATTTTGAAACAAATCAGTAGTGCAGCGACAAAATAACCACTTTCGTTTTGTTACTATTGTTATGCACTGAAAATATATCTAAGAGTTCTCGATGCTATTTCATGAGATTCAAAAGTTGCAATAATGCTGCAATACATGCTAAAGTTTATATAATGATAGTCACAAATAATCCAGTTCAGCTTTGGTGCCTTTGAGTCATTCC
Organism: Leptinotarsa decemlineata; assembly: GCF_025532065.1. Classification (NCBI taxonomy): domain Eukaryota; kingdom Metazoa; phylum Arthropoda; class Insecta; order Coleoptera; family Chrysomelidae; genus Leptinotarsa; species Leptinotarsa decemlineata. The sequence continues at coordinate 15,801,665 of NW_027412694.1, forward strand.
AAGTTAAATATTTCCATTCAATTCAGTCAAAATATGCGCCATTTGAATCAGTCCACTGTCGCCATCACAATTCGATCAGCATAAAAATTGTGTGCTCGGGATTCGACTGAGTCGACAAAGGCCGCTTTTACCTGGTGCTGAAGGTTCTACCAGCGGCTTCTGCTGACGCAATTTCTGGTACATTTTATCGACTTTCTCACAAACTGTACGGTGATGGTTTGACCCGGTTACGGAAAGTTATAGTGAATCACACCAACGGCTGACTACCATATAGTACCCATGGTCTTTTTTGGTAGGTTTTCGCCTTCACGTTGGGCCTGGGTAGCCCATTGGAGTTCAACCACTATCCTGAACGTCTCCTGTTGTGAAGAATCCACTTTTCATCATACGTGACGCACTGATCCAAAAACAGATTGTTTTAGTTGGGCGAAAGCAAAAAAGAGCAGACTTCCAAACGTGTTGATTTCTGTCGATCGTTCAATCGTCGAGCACCCACTTTTCGAGCTTCTTGACTTTTTGATTACGTTTGGAGCTGGCGCCCAGTTTTTCCGGCATTCCACTCACAGTTTGTGGTGGGTGAGTTTCCACCAGTATTATCAAAAACTCATTCTGTGTTACCGTGGGTCAGGGCTCCTGGTCAGAGACCCACGGTAATACAGAACGAGGATTTGATAATTCTGGTGGCAATGAGGATGCTGACTTCCTCGCAAAGGCATGCAAGCAGCTTCATCGGACCAGAGCCTGTCATTGGCATCGCTTTAGGCTTTGGCAAACAGGGATTGGACACTTGGATGACAAGAAGATTCACTCAGTTGTTGGACTACTGTAGGAATGAATTACATACTTTGTGCCTGTCCCACTGGCAGAGTCGTACTCTCACCATCTGACCTGAAAGACCACTCACCATACAAACTAGTCGGCTTCGTTGAGAAGCTGGGTTTGTTTGGTCGAGTGTGAATGAGTGCGAGCTACAACAGATCCTTGCGGATTGCAGTGGTGGATCAAATGGACGCACTTACTTTGGATTTAACCAAAACTAACCTTACCTATTACCGTGGGTCGAACAGTGCGTTCACTAACACTGTCATTGCCAAAAGTCTGATAGATTTTTCATACTGCTCAATTCGAATTCGTAGAGATCAGATACTAATGGGATGGATAAAGGCAAAACATTAAGTTTCGTAAAGAAACAGTACCAATTCATAGAGTACCTGCAAAATTCTTTACCAATCAATATATACTACGACACAGTGAAATAAATATTATTTGAGATATGGAGCTACAAAAATACATGACAGGAAAACGGACAAAATTTCTGAAATAACCTGATATATTGATATGCCTGAGTGACTTCGACTTCGAAAGTATAATCATCATAATGCTAGTAATACTGATACAAAGTAGAATTAATATATTCAGATCCAAATCAAGAAATGAACACAGGCTCCACAAGATGATTCATCCGCTCGTGGGCTAGCCTATCTGAACAAGAATTCCAACAATCATAACTTGATCGGACCTAGAAATCTAATATAAACAAACCTTCACTAGTTCGGACTTCCATTGTCTACTATATAAAATGATTTGAAATCCCTGAAACAACTAAAAAAGAAGAATTGAAAATGAATAGCTGAAAATAACAATTATATTAACCAAAATAAACCTGAAATGGAATAATAGTTAAATACAATACAAGTAAAAATAGAACAATTGAATAAATAAAAATGAAAAAAGAAAATGATAATAAAAAGTGGAGAGATTCCAAATCACGTTAGTTCACGAACGTTTCCCCTCGCTGTGTTTCTTGTGCTCGGCAATGCGAACATTCAATGGCCTCTTAGTTTCACCAATATAGGATTTTCCGTACTCACAGGGTATCCGGTAAATGCAATTCTTGGAATCGCAGTCCGCGTTTGGTTAAACTCCATGATGAGTTTGTTATGTATACATGAATTGATGACAATTAACCGAACTTGTTTTTTTTAAAATAAAGAGGATATCTGTCAAAAATTAGCAAAACGTTAACTCCATCCTAGTTGCATAAAATTTGGCATATGGAAATGAAACTGCCGTAGGCACAACTTTTTCAAATAACTTTTTGTTTAATTCTATCTAGAAATGCACTTTTTCAATTTTTTCAAAAAAAAAGTTGAATTTGACAAACACTGGACGTCAGTGGGTCGCAGTTGGCCGCATCACTTTGAGTTAAATTTGAAGCACAAACAAGTGCCGAAGTGAAACTTCATTGAAACTTTTCGAAAAAAATAATTCCCATATGGTGCGCACTTTAATGGTGATACTGTATGTTGCAACATTGCTACCTGGGGATTAGCTACTGGAATTGACGAAATATTTGTTGTTGATGCGAAGCTAAGATCGTTATGTATTTGTGTGTACATATTTCTGTATGTGTTGTCGTTCGTAGGAATGCATCAGCTGGTTAACGAAAAAACAGATTTTTAAACAGATATATGTGCTTATGATGCACTGTTTTGAACCTTTGTTGTAGTAATGAATATTACTGGAGTTTTGAGGTTGATCACTTGGTGATCGAAACACGTGTCGAGGTGTTGAAAATAACGATTTGGTGTTGGAAAAAAACTCCAAATATTCAGATATATGTGTATGAATATAACAATACTAATAATGTGCCCTGGGGATAAAAGATACATACGTGCGTGCATCCATCTGAGCATTCTCCTTGTTTTGAGCCGTGGAAACTTTCAGTTTCATAGCTTTGTTGACCTCGTTCACACAGAATAATATCCCTCAGCTCCAGAGTTGAGTCTCCAATTTCACCAACGGAGTCTGTCGAAAGCTTGATGTAGGAGTTTGCCTTTCGCACATAAGACTGGAGGAACGAGGCTAGATCCTTCGCCAGGTGGTAAGTCGGTGAGTCTGGGACACTGACTGTTGGTCTCAGTGGTATGTTCGTTTGGTGTACTTCCAGAAGACCATAGAGTCTGGGTGTAACGGCATGTTCTGTTATATCTTTTCATTTTCAAATTCTTCATGACATTTCCTTTGTCTATCAGAACAACCGTGATAGCCTCATCACCGTTCAAGCTTTTCAAGGTTGCAATCTCCCTTTTTGGGATGTTGCATTTCGAAGGTCGTGCTTTGCTCAGAATGTTAACACAAACTACCTGAGGAGTCAACAGAAATACGCGTTACGCAGCTGTATTATTGAGTAATTGGAGATATCAACTCAGAATATATAAAACACTGAGAAAGAAAAAAATAATTTTATTATAATTCAATGTTCACATAGTAGTGATTATATCATAGTAGTTGTTACTAACGGGCTCATTATTTTATTTTGTGCCTGAAAGTTACTTCTCAGCAGATATCAGTGATCTAGGAGTAGTTTTGGATGGAGTTCTGATACTGTGGGAAACTTTTGATGACGTCCAGAAAAAAAACGGAAAATAATTAGGTACTACCTACCTATGTATTATGTAGGTATTATGAATTATAAAACACAAGACCTAAAATTAATGTGATAAACTACACTGACGGTCTTGAGCCAGTTTTTTATAGTTTACTTCTCGAAAAGAACAGCAAATTCAAATGAGTTTTCTAGGTGGGCGTCTGTTGATATCGAACGATATACGTTTTTTAAAAAATTAAGTTTTCCAAAGATATTTTACATACGTATGTTGAGCCAAACATTGTGGCCAAGTGTATAGGTAGTTTCTTGCAATTTTCATATTTGGCCCAAAATTCCTCACTTAATACCGTTTTATACAAAGACATATTTTCTTGGAAATCAATTATCTCTATTTAAAGTGATGGCTTTGACAGATTCCATAACTTGGCAGCCACATTTGTCCATTCTGCCGCAACATCAACTAATTCGCACAAACACATACACAGGCTAGATAGGAAACTAATCAAACCATATTGGTAGTAGGTTCTTGCAAAACAGGTTAACTAGTTAACCGTAAATTAAAATAAAATTTGAATTATATATGACTCAAAAATAATATGTTAATTGATAAAGGTATCGTATACCTCATTTACGTATTAATTTATACTTGGTATACAACACATTATTATATTTGACGGTCCGAGGTTCGACCTTTCGCGGTCCGTTTGCGGACCGCGGTCCGGCTGTTGCTGACCGTTGTTGCGGAGAGTTCGTTTTGAAATAAATTGCTTTATTTCTTCCTCAAGAAGCCTTCCACATTTTTTCTTATGAAAATTCAGAAGTAAAGAGTCAGAACCTTTTTCCCCCATAATTTATCCATGTTTTATCATTTGAGTAATTACTACATCTTCATCGTACAATTTTATTACTTGTCCAGAAGATATGTGTATTGATTATTCGAATTGGAAATTGATATAATTATAAGATACGATAGTGGAGATTCCAGTTTTATCAAAATGCATATCAAAATCCCCACAATTCCATATGAAAAACGTACCTATTCATTTGAGTAACGTATCACTGTTTAGTTTCCCACCATATCTCTCACGAACAATGTCGACTGCTACAGCGGTGATGTGTTCACAGATATGCTCAAAATATATAACTCACCTAGAGAACGATATCCATCCATAACAGATGCCAGGATCTGGGTGATATAGAAGGATATTCGGCGGTTGTCAACATATATAATTTATTCTTCATTCCATTATTCAATTTGATTTTTTGGCGAAGGTAACGATGAAATGTCCATGCATACATTGCACAAGGATGCAATATTTTTGGTTCAAAAAAGTTTTTTATATATTGTGCCTGACATTGGAGTCTTGATATATTTTGATTTGGTCTTGAAGAGTCAACATATCAATCTAACGAATATATTTATGATTTAAGAGAAACATTGCTGCAAGATGGCGGTGCGAGAAAAAATTAAATGTCATTTCATACTGAAATCTCTGAAAAGTATTATTTTTCCCATTTTAAGTATTGTTAGCCCACTTAGTGAGTGACTCCTACCAATAAAATCACCGCTAATGTGAAAGTTTTTTTGATCCCAACTTTAATAATAATAATAATAATGATAAGACAGAATGGTGCTGCATGCAGCCTGTAAAGTCGTCAGGAGTTCGGATCCCCTTCTCTGCATGGTCCGTGACCATGAGAGAGCAGGAGTTGGAGCATTTCTCTTTAGAGCAGCTGCCCGAGCAGCTGATGAACTCGGTATAGTTTTCGACACTGAACGAGGTGACCACAACTATGTCACCGAGTTGGAACCTGTTCAGCAAAAAGCTCAGATAAAAGCCGTAGAGATCACCTTACTTCTGCGGAAACACAAGGATAAGCCAATGCATGGGGTCTTCTTCAGTAACATTGGAGATCTTGGCTTATCAAAGCGCCTGACCTTCGCTTTTCTCAGGTCGAGTGAGCTGAAGTCGGAAACTAAGGGGTTCATTATGGCTTGCCAGGATGTTGTCTTCAACACCTTAGTCTACCGCAGTCGCGTGATGGGTATAGAGGTTCCTGACACAAGGTGCAGGGCCTGCCGCGAGGCGCCCGAGACCCTAATGCACTTGCTATCAGCATGTCCGGCATATGCGGTCTCGGCCTATATTCATCGACATAACGCGGCCCTAAGAGTGCTATACTACCATCTACGGCACTCTTACGGTATTGACGAGACACCGGTGTTGCCCTACGTTCCGGGGGATATTGAATCCGTTGAATTGAATCTCGACCACCAGACCAAGACGATATTTGTCGTGGAGTTTTCAGCGAGATAAATATCGTCAGAAAAGGGGAGGAAAAACGGATAAAATATCGAGATTTTCTCTTCGAACTCCGCAGACTCTATCCAAATCACTTTGTCAAGATGGTTGTTCTGATTATTGGAGTCCTTGGTGGAATGATGTCTTCTCTACTCTCGAATCTTAAAATCATACCAGCTTGCCGCACTAAGGCAGAACTCTTAGCCGCACAGATGCAGAAGTCTGTCATTCTTGGCTCACTGCGATTGCTAAGGGCACATGATTCTCGGACTCAATGATCACTTACCCCACGGTGTGGGGAGTGGTTATTGGTTGATAATGCTGGCGCGCCCTCCCGAATGTATCGGAGCTTCGGGGGATAGGGCCTGACCAGCGCACACTACGGTGGAAAAAAAAATAATAACGGCACAAAAAATGTTTGGGTGTCATTTGCAAATAAACGGAGAAAACCCATTTAGGACCAAATGGTTGCGCATGGGTCATTATTTCTCGTCTGTTGTACAGAATGTTTCCCAAAGAAATAGTTACATTCATGATTTGAGTAAAACAGTAATTTAAAGATTTGAAATAATTATAAAATTTGAAAATAGTTTTTATGTGTTACATAGTAACACATTCATTTACAGAGAAAAATAAAAAAAAATGAACAGCAGTATTCAATTTTCGGCAAGGGGATGTATTTTATGTCTATCTGTCTCATGTAAGTATCCTTTTATTATCTTTTTTATCAGTTCGAGCGACTTTATACGGTGGATGTAGAATTTGTATATTTCTGGTAATTCATTGTACATTCTAACGCCGAAGTAAGTATATGATCTTTATCCTTTTTGTTTTCTGGCGAGATTTGTTTTCACGACTTCTCTTGATTTGATGCGAGTATTGTATGCATGTTCGTTCTGCTGGAGTATTTGTTTGTTTTCATGAATATAGATTATCACCCTGTACATGTATGTCTGTCTTAAGTCAAATACCTTTATTTCTTCGAACAAGTCATTCGGAGAATATGTATATACTTCATTATAAATTATTTTAAGAATTCGTTGTCCTTTTTCAAGTATACTCTTGCTACTGAGCCGCAAGACAAGATAGTGTACCTCAAGCGTGAGTCTACCAGTGCATGATATAATATTTTGAGGTGAGTAATATCTAATATGTTTTTAAGAAATTTGACTTTGTGAAGCAATGGTCGAATATTTCTTGCGACTTCGCTTATGTGAGTATTCCATCGCATATGTGAATCAATTGTTACTCCTAAGTATTTAATGTTATACTTAGTATGTATTTGGATTTTTGATTGTGTCTTTGATCACATCTATGTTTTTTATGTTGAAACCGATCAAATATATTGATAAGATCTTTTTCTGTTACCTTCTTTAGATCATTCCATGTTTCAGCGGTATATAAAATGACGGTATCGTCAGCAAAGCTTATTATTTTCCCATTTGTTTCTAATGAGAATATATCATTGATAAACAGAAAGAATAGTTGGGGGCCAAGTACAGTATCTTGAGGTACACCATATCCAACTTTTCTAGGTGTGCTTAAGTGATTATCAATACGCACTCTTTGTTCTCTTTCATTCAAGTAATCCTGGAGAAGATCGAGTGATTTCCCCCGTATTCTTGTATTTTCTGTCTGAGACGATTGATTCCATTGTGTATCGTCAGACTCATGCTATTATCAATCGACTCCACCCAAGTACGCTGTCCGTTTGAAAATTAAGATGAACTTTAATTTTTCTCAAAAAATATCTATTCACTCATCAATTCTTTATATTTTCTCAAAAAAGATTTATCCAATCACCAATTTTCATTTTATCCACCTCAGAAATAGTTCACTTGTTCTAGGATTTTTTCCAATCTTCGAAGCAGTTTCGATATGTACTTTTTGCTATGTCCTTCAGCTCACCCAGCAAATCAGAGTTTATCTTAACAATCGTGGAAAAACTCCTTCCTTTCAAGGGCCTCTACGATCTTGGAAATAGAAAAAAGTCACAGGAGGCTGAATCTGTTGAATATGTTGGCTGAGGCATTATTACGGTTCTGGCTTTCTATTTCTCCAAAACTTTTTTTCCCAAAATCAATCACCTAGAAAATACCACATTCAATTCAGAGAAAGATGTTTTGGAGATAGATGGATAATTCGCCTAGATGAACGAGTTGTCGAAAATATCTATTGGAAATCAACTTTCGTCTGCTCTTCAGATTTCAAATTATTTCTGATAATTTTACAAAACTATTTCTCCCTACCTAATTCATAATAACTTTCCAAATTTTTTTTCCTGGAAATTCATTGAAAACTTCTTCTCTTAAGATTGATAAAGATACTTTCTTTGACTTTTTCAGCTCCATAATCATCTCATGGTATGAAAAATGAGATACATATGTTTTTGAAAGAGAATTGGAAATATATCTAGAAAAAACTTGATCGATTGTTGTTCAACGTCTAATGGTAGGCTCATTTTGGTTATCATTCATTTGTAGTTCTAATTCATCTTGTAGAAAGTTCACAAAGTTTTGTCCATCTCAGAATGCTAAACTAGCTGCTGAAACTAGCGCAACTCTTCAGAGCGTAAATGTGTGCTCTCACCCCTCTCCCTTTCCCCTACAGCATTGTACGAAACGTAACTTTTTCTCTTTCTATCTTCACTATTCATACCACCGTCCCAACTTCCGTTCGCCTATACCGTTCACACTTTTCGTAACGTTAACGAACTCACCAGCCTACTCTCCAAGTCAATCGCGCGTAAAAAGCTCTATTACTGACAGTAGCTTCATACAAACTTCACCTCTAACAAAATTTTCGTGATCAACGAAATGAACAGCCGATAATAAGATGAGAATTATGGAGATCTATCGCCTACCAAATCGAATCAAATCCTCTCCGTGTTGAAGTACCTGTAGCACACAGATATATCTGGAAGAACAGAAAGGGCCCGACCCAACCCATCCATCACTTCGATCGGTAAACATTCCAAAATGCAGGGAAAATGGCGCGGATAGGGCCTGACAGTGATTGAGCAATCATACATATAAATAAGCAACGATATAGATTCAGTTCGAATTGGTAATGAAGATTAAACTTGACATACCGAAGCGATATCGGCAAAATATCCGCTAATTCGAATCGATAACGGACCGAGTCGAATAACTCATCTCTCTGCAGCATGGCAGAACAGAGGCGTGCAAGACTGACGGAGGGTTTTGCAGGTTTTTAGGTTCGATATGAAAATAACATATAGGTAGGTAGGTTTACTGTTCGAAAAATAAGTTTAAAGTTCAAATCTCGCAGTGATTATGGAGATTGTGATAGTAATGATGATTGTAATGGTGATGATCGGGCTGCTGCCCAAGCAGCTGATGAACTCGATGATCTCCTGAAAGAGGTGATCACAACTCTGTCACCGAGTTGTTTCTCGTCCAGCAATAAGCCGCAGATATCAACTCACTTCTGCGATGACTCAAAGATAAGCCAATGCATAAGTTCTTCCTCAACATTATTGGAGACCTCGACAAAGCCCCTTTCGCATGTCGGATTTATCATGGCTTACCAGGATAGTGTACTCAACATCTCATTCTACCGTAGTCACCTGGTGGCTATTGAGGTTCCCAACACAAAATGTAGTGCCAGCCGCGAGGAGTCTGAGACCCTATTGCACTTAGACATTGAAATATACACTCATATGGTTAGGTTAGGTCTCAAGTGAGTGGGTCTATTCGACACTCCACTGCAACCCGCAACGATTTATTGTGTCTCATACCTATTTACAATGGACCAAATAAACTCAGCTCCTTAACAAAGCTGATCAGTTTGTATAGAGACTGGTTTTTTAGGTCATATGGTAAGACTACCGACCTCTAAAATCCTGTTTTGGTCCCCAGCAAGGCAGGCACAAAGTATATGCTCTGATGTTTCATTTTCCAAACAGAGGCGACACACTCTGTCTGCTGACAGTCTGAGCCTCTGCATATGATGATTCCAGTGATAGTGACCTGTAAAAAGGCCTGTTGGACATCGTAGTTCATCCCTACTGTAGTCCAAGCTTCGAAGGTTGAATAAACGCCCTGGAGTGAGCAAATCCTGGAAGATTCTGCCAGAAGTCCATAAATCTTTTTACCATTCAGGTGTTCAAAGTTTGTTTGGCAAAGCCTAAGGCAATGCCAATGACACTTTCTGGTCCGATGAATCTGCTTGCAGTACCTTCCTTTGCAAGGAAGTCAGCAGCTTCATTGCCATCCTGGCCAGTATGGCCAGGAATCCAGACAGAGACAATCAATTAAGTCTTTCTATCAAGGAGAGTCGTTTCTGTCAATTTGCTACCAATTCAGACGTTGCCTCGGTAGGAGCCAAGAGCTTCCAACGCTGCTTGATTGTCCTAGAATATTTTTATTGACTTGTGTATGAGGTTGGATTAAAATACAGTTGCATAAGGTCCTAGGTAGGTAGATATCTCTGTCCTGGGTCTGCGACTAAAAACACCTGATCAAAGAAACAGAAGGTGTTTTTGATCCATATGTGAACCAACAACAATTTGCTCTTAATATTTCCTTCTCCCCGGGAATCCAGTCCTCTCTACTCGGGAATAGTACTTTATGAGGCAGTTCCTAATTGACAGTTGGAGGCATAAAGTCAGAGGTCATTTCCAGAATGATGTGACTTCCAGTGTCAACCAACACAACCAAATCTCTGCATTAAATTGATTTGTGTAATTGGCAATGTACACAAGTCTGTATGCAGTACATCTAGTCTCTCTCCCCAGAAGAATGTGGAGAAAAGGTAGATACAGAAGGATCTTCATGGTCGCTGACGCTGACACTCTGTATATCAGAGAGCTTCGCTTGGGCCGTTTTATGTTAAACCTTCGGCCACCAGGGAATTGCACCATAAATGATCATGGATCATGAATCCAATGGATTTGTTTGAGATCTGAACCCCAAGTTTTACCACAAATCCTTCGACATGTCCATAGAGACAGTCTGGCTTTGTGTAGAACTTTTTCCAAGTGAGCGTTCCAAGTGAGTCTTTTATCAAAGACAATGCCAAGATATTTCACCTCCGTTCCAAATGGAATGACCTCACCATTGAAGAAAGGTGACGTTAGATCGTCTAATTTTCTCCATGCTGGGGTTGATAGACATATGCTCATTCAGCCACCAACTGTGTACATCGTCAAACGTGCTTTGAAGGATATTACAAGCCACCCTTCTAGACGTGGACTTCGCCAGGATGAAAAAGTCACCTGCATGAGCTTGATGCTTTCTGTTGAAGGCATCAAGCAGACTATCCATCAGGAGTGACGTCAAAAGGGGAGATAGTACCTCACCTTAAGGGCAGCCCCTGGTGACCCTGAACCTAATGGCCTCTTCTTGGAGAGTCATAGTTGCAGTTCTGTTTACCAGCATGGCATAGATTTAGCCAGTTATGGTCGATTCTACACCTTTCCTAGCTAGAGACTGTCCTATAGATTTAGGTAGTGCATTGTGAAATGCTCCTTCAATATCAAGAAATACTGCCACCGTAATCTCTTTGTTGTCAAGAGGTTGGGAGATTTTCTCAACAAGATTATTTAATGCCGAATCTGTCGATTTGCCGGTTTTATGAACATACTGGTGGATATTCAGGGGGATGCATATAATGTTACCCTCCTGATGTGTCCGTCCAGTATCCAATATAAATTGCTACTTTCGCACGGGCACCGCTCTGAAAGCGACCTAAGGATTTTCCTGTAGTGCGTATGTTTTGTTCTTAAGAAGAAAGAAACAAACGTTACTCAGTGCGATAGCCTTCTCAAATATCAAAATATTAAGGGTAAGTTTCAGTGAAAGAAGTGGCTTCAATACGGTTATCGAAACTTCCTCGGAACATAACATCAAATGACACATTCAGACATATATTCTGAGTATACTTGATGAAATTCATTCCACGAATTTCTAAGGAAATGAAATGACTTCAAAGTCGAATGAGTGATATTTTCCACGGAAATATCACAAATGAAAATACAAAACCCAACCTCTTTGTTGGCTTTGTACTATTGTTCGTCCGAACACGTGTTGCTGCTGGTTTTTGCGTAGCATACAGTAATTTGAAACATGAAAAGTCACTTTTATTATACTAACGACGCTTTGTCTTTTCTTTTTCGCTTTTGTACGTATCACGATACAAAAGAGAACATCAGCGAAACGAGTTCATGATTAACTCACAGATTCTTCTGTAGGACATATGGGGTTCTTCGAATGAGTGCTACCCATATCGACTCATGATTTCAATTTCACAAAACTCTTTTTATAACACTTGCATTCGAACTTTTAAAACACTTCGAACTCATCTAATACGATTATTAATGCTTCGAAACCTTCTCTGAAGAAATATATGTTTATACCGTCCTTCGTGGTTGGGTCTGCACTCGGCTCGAGAAAATGTCTTCTATGTGCTGCAAATCGAAAACTTTTATTCACAATTTCAGTGGACTGAACAAATAAGCCTGTTGGAGCAAACTGTTCGTGAATTATCAACTGATAACGTATTGGAAGACAAACATATGGAGCTGTTACATAAGGAGAAGGATGCTTTGATGGGGGCTGCAGAACAATCAAAAATGGAACTCAATGACTCGTTGGAAGAACATAAAAAAGTTATCACGTATATGAAAAAACTTATTGCAGATCTACAAAATAAAAAAACAAACACTGTACTGGAACTGAAAACTACCAAAAACAATGCGAAACTGATGAAATCTTGATTGAGCCTACTATATCAGTTAAATTTCTTGGAATTACTATAGACGCTGGTTTAAACTGGAAAGAACATTGTATTAAGTTGATCTCAAAATTGAACTCATTATGTTTTATGTTCTGGAATCTTAAGAACATTTTGTTAGGTGAACAATTATTTATATTATATCATGCACAAGTAGCCTCCCGATTACGATATGGCATAATTTTCTGGGGTGTTTCCACTCGAGAACCAGACGCACAAAAACGCATTTTAAAAATTATTTGCGATACCACAAGTAAAGCGTCCTGTAGACCGACTTTTAAAGAATTAAAAATTTTAACAATGACAATTATTTCAATTTTAGAAAAGTTTGTATACGTATACACAAAAAAAAAGTTTACTAGAATCCAACAAGTCCATAGTTATAATATGAGAAATTGTGCTGATTTTCACATTCAGTACTGTAAATATGTTGTATTTTCGAAATCTTCGGAATATTTGAGTCTGACGATTTTTAATAAACTGCCTAAAGAAATAGTTAGTCCGCCAATATTTCTATTTTTAAAACTCGCCTGAGAACATATTTACTCGACAATGCTTTTTATATATTGGATGATTTCTTTATTCTTCAGATTATAAGTGATTATTTCTATATATTTTATCATCTTTGGGAAACTAAATGTATTATTTGTTTGAAGGTGGTTGACACGAAGGATTAGGTCCAAGTATAACATCAAGACCTGCTTCAGATCTGGGAACACTATCCATAGCAGCCTCACGAAAATCAGGCCACCAAACGCAGACTGCGATTCCAAGAATTGCATTTACCGGATACCCTGCGAGTGCGGAGAATAATACATCGGTGAAACTAAGAGGCTATTGAAAGTTCGCATTGCTGAGCACAAGAAACACACACAGCGAGGAGAAACCAGCAAATCCGAATTAGCAGAACATGTTTGGACTCATCAACATAACATCAAGTGGGCTCAAGCTGAAATCATCCACAAAGAGGAACACTGGTTTAGGAGAAAATTCAAAGATGTCGCGTATATATTGTCCAACAACGCATTTAGTCAAGCTAGCGCAGAGATACGTAACATATGGAAACCTCTAATCAAACCAAAAACGACCAACTCCCGCCAAACGGTCATCTCCTGCTAAAAACTAATGAAGCGGAGAGAGAGAAGAGGGGATAGGTGAAAGCACTCGAATGGCCTATAAATAGTCGGATCTCGGAATAAGTCCAATTATCACCCGAAGACGATTGTGGATACTAACAATCGAAACGTCGTAACATAACTTGGTTTGAAATCTTTTAATTTTCCATTTTTTGTTGATAATAATTTTCAATTTTCAGCTTTCATTATTATTTCAATTTTTATTTTTTGGTTGTTGTTTGGTTTTATGGTAGGTATTTCTTTGTGATTTCAATTTTTCTGTTCGAATGGAATTGTTATTTTGGGTTAATCTTTTTAATAATTTTTCAGGAATTTCAAATCAATTTATATTATAGTAGACAATGGAAGTCCGAACTGATGAAATAAATGTATCATTATTATTATTACCCTCTATACAATACCTTGCCCCAAGATTTCTAAGAGCTCAGTCTGAGTATTTACAAGAGAAAACTGGAAACTTATTTGTTAATGCATTACTTCTATTCTGTCGATGACTTCAGGATACATTTTTGTGGTATAATAACACACAAGTCACAAAGTTTTCACATATGTGATTGTTGTTATTGCTTGTAAATTTTAAATGTAGAGCCAATCATGACTTGCTGCAGGTATATTGTATTATGTAACGTAGTCAAATGAATATTTTTATTATTATTATTTAACTGGACTGTTAGAGTTTTTTAATCGCAGTGAGCTGACACAAAAATGATTTGGCACCATTCATATACTCCGTTTGAAACAGATAGAATTCGTCTTTTAAGGTTTACGATTTCTCCAAGTAACATATACAATCGTGATAGTCAATCATCAATTCTAAGAAATCGCAACAAGTCAGTATGAGGGTTTGGTAGTTATATCAATATTGCGATGCCAGATATGTCATCGATTTAAGAAGTAACCTGTTCTTTCTTCCCTTCATTCACAGGTCTTCTGAACTTTCATGAGTGCTAAGGCTGAAATGTGTTTCTTTGCTGATTGAGCAGTTTCGGATATGCGGTAACCAACCACATATCCAAAATTTGCCCAATTTCTCAGGAGTTGGGACTGACCTGAACGAGTTGTTACTTTATTTAGATGATTTGATTTATAGCCAGTCTTCAAGTATGCCCACTGACTATATGTGAAAAGTTTTCTTTCCTTATACGAGAAATTGGGAAAACTTCGGATGTGCGGTTGATAACCTCGTTCACATGCAGATGGGGCGATGTCAAACCTGTTGTTTGTTGTCCGCTCCAGCCTAGTTCGAAAAATGATACTCTGAAGAATTCAGATTTTCAATTTTTAAAAATCATCAACTTTATATCAATGAACGACAGTACCTTGCGCTGACAAGTGGTCAAACAGCCCGAAACCGGTCTGAAAGTGTGTTCCAATAATTGAAAATTTATTTCGGCAGTTGTATCGCCAACAGCATATGCAGAAATAACTTCAGTGAAGAATCATACACTGATACCTGTTGGATATAACCCTTCGTGGTATTGGCCAGAGAAGTATTTGTTTTCTGATAGGTGTCAGTTCTACTCATAAAGTATGAAGATTTGGGACTTCCTACACTTCAGATGATTTGATTTGTAGCCAGTCTTCAAGTATGCCCACTAACTATATGTCATAAAAGTTTGAATAAGACACTGAAGGTGAGGCAGAATAGTACTTTTCCACAAGGGTTTCCTCTTGCAGAAAATATTTGTTTATGGCAATACTGCACAATTCTTCATCACATTTTGGACAAACAACAGAAGTTTCTTTCCCAACACCAAATCGTTATTTTCAACACCTCGACACGTGTTTCTATCACCAAGTGATCATCTTCAAGAGAAAGATTAAACTAGAAACTAACGCGAAGCTAACGCTATTCATGCTATATAGGTATACCATATAGGTAAACCCTACAGGTGTACCACCCTAAATTACTTTTACAATTTGCCCCTACCTATTATTTTACAATATAGGTTTGAATGTTACAGCTGTATATTAAACAATTTTCAGCTATATAAAAATTAATTCCACAATATTGCCTATCTAAATACATTTTGACAATGTGTCCTAATGTAGTAATCAGTAAACTGAACAATATTATTTTAACAAGCTATATAGTATGCTATTTGGTATAGGTCCGTCATCGTTATTCATAATATTATAGTATTTACTTATTTTCACACTCTAATAGGCATGTTGTTGTTTACTTGTCTAACTAATCCTAATGAACTGAAGTCTATGGAATGGTTTTGTTGCAAAATATGATGGGCGACTGCTGATTTTTCAGGTCTTCCATATTTTAAGTGTGCTATGTGTTTCTTATATCACACTTTAATGGATATTTTTGTCTGTACATAATATTTTGCATCGCAGTCCTTACATTCAATTTCGTAAATTCCAGCCTTTTCCGAATTCTCGACTTTTGGACTTCCCAAAAGGCTCTGTAGGGTATGACTTTTTTTAAAAACCACCTATATACCTAATTCTTTGAAAATCTTCCCAAAGTTCTTCGTATATAGGTGGTATGGAACTGAGATGTATTTTTCTTGGTGTTGGTCCTTTCTGAAAGTCAAGATTTCGTTCATTCCTAACCTAAACTTCTTCTTCCTTATTATGTCATCTACAATACCACTCGAGAAACCATTAGTGGCTGCTATTTCCTTTATTGTAAGTCTTTCTTTTGTGAATCTATCATGTGTTAGAGGGAAAGTCAACAGACGATGCACTAAAAAATTCAACCCAGCACGTTTGTGCTGTCCACAGTGATGGGAACTGTCAGGAATATACCTGTACGTGCTTGTTTCTTTCCTAAATATATCGTATTCTAACCCTCCATATTGGCTCCTCATTATCAAAACATCAAGAAATGGTAATTGTTCCTCATTTTCTAACTCATACGTGAATTTTACTGATGGACATCTATTATTTGAAAAAGAAACAATATTCGATTTTTTGGTATCGAATATCGCGGAAATATCATCCACATACCTTAGTCAAATCATAGGAAAATACGTCGACTTTTCTTTGGTTTCCATTTCGAATCTGCTCATGAACAGGTCTGCCAGGTAGAGGGACAAGGGGTTTCCCATGGCCGTTCTTTTCTGTTGTTCATAAAAGCAACCTTTTACCTGGAACTGATTTTGTTTCATACACAAATTAGTAAGAGAAACGAATTCATCGATTTTGTTATTATTAATATTATTTTTTTCTAGTAATTCCCTGAGGTATTGCAAAGTCCGTGGAATTGGGACGCTAGGAACTAATATCAAAAGAAACCAAAATTTCACCTTCTTGCAGAACCATGTTTTTTGTATGTTGTATGAACTCAAAAGAGTTTTTTATACTAAAACCTGGTTCCGCGATAGACAAGGTTTCAAATTCCTTAGTGAGTCATTTTGCTATTTGGTAGGTAGGAGCGCCAATAGCTGACACGATGGGCCGCATTGATTTGTGGATTTTTGGGAGGCAATATAGTTTTGACACCGTTGGGTTGGAAACTTGTAACTTCCGTTTCAGTTGAGGGGTAAGTATGTTGTCGCATTTCTTGAGGACGTCTTTTACTTCGGCAATCATCTTTGGTAACGGGTTCCTGGACAATTTCGCATACGGTCCGTTAGTAATGAGAGTATTGACCCTTTTGTAGTAGTTACTTTTGTCGGCTTTCAAATAAAAAACCTGCTTGTCTTTCAATCGTTTGAAAAGTTTCTTTTGGTTTTTATCATTGTTTATTGCATGCTTCCGTGTATCTGTTATTTTTTTCTTGGAGATTTGATTCCTGACCTTTTCTTGAACTAGTTTCTTCGAAGAATCGGGCATATATTGAATCGAATTTTCAACACTAACAACGATATCTTGAAGAACTTTCTCGGAAGGCGGGATGCCAAATTTCAAACCGTTATTCAAAGGGTTGATCTCTTCCTCACCAAACGATTGTGATGATTGATTTTCAACAATATTTATGACTTTTGGAGTGGTTTCTTCCGTTTTATGCTTAGATATGAGGGTTTTGAGTTTCTTATTCAGCGTACACATTTTTCTGATAAATTTTGATACAAACATCCTAAACATTCCTCTCTGAAAGTCATTCCATTGTTCGTAATGGTATACCTGTATGTGTGGTACACCTGTAGGGTTCACCTGTATGGCATACGTATATAGCATAAATATCGTTAGTTTCTAGTTCAATCTTCCTCTTGAAGATGATCACTTGGTGATAGAAACACGTGTCGAGGTGTTGAAAATAACGATTTGGTGTTGGGAGAGAAACTACAGTAACATTCATTACTACATCAAAGGTTCCAAACAGTGTATCATACTAACAGAAGAAGAAGCTTCATTCTTCAACAAAAAAAAATTTGGAATTGCATATAGAACAGGTAATATGCTGGGAAAGATACTTGAAAATGATGAGAAGAAAACATTCAAATTCGAAAATTCAAGAGTATAACTAAATGGTGTCCTGAGGTATATATTGGTCAAACTGCCAGATCATTTGGGAATCGCATCCAAGAACAAGAGTAACAAAACAATTTCAACATATTCATTTGTATCATTCATTTGTGAGCAATGGAGATTATCAAACCAAAAAATTCAAACATTTGACTGAATGATCAATTTGATTTAAATAGATTACCATTACCAAACTTATTCTCTTAGAAATCGACATTGAAGTCTAGAACTCTAGATAATTATAACCTCAGGTTTCAAAGTTTAGTAGATGCTATAGGTAATTGTGATCGAGGAAGTACCTGAATAGGTATCTCTTACTCATGATCACGAGATGTACATTATATTAGGTTATTTAATAGTATGTCAGTATGTCATTGACTACGAGAAAGCTACTGTGATATCGATACATGTCGTGATGGATTCAATCTCCAACCATTCATATCCAATGTGAATCGCTATTTTCGCACAAGCACTGCTCTGAGAGCGCCTCAGGAATTTTCCTGTAATGTTTGTGTTTTGTCCTTAAAAAAATTAAAGTGTGTGAAAATCAAATCGTGAAAACTCTATGGATCTTTATGAAGTAACGCCAGAATGAACCAGAAAAAAACTGCAAATGATCATGAAGAGAAATCACCAGGTGATGTAGGATACTAGTATCTCATATCCTTCAAAATGTAAACAGCAGTTCGTTTATATCACTGTATACAAATTATTGGCACTCATTTCTATTTTGATTGAAATCACCTTGTTGTTAAACCTTTCCCGAGTCAATTTTCGTGACATCATTTTCATATTTCCCTGACACCGAAATCGATTGTCTTCAATATTAGAATATTCCCATGCTAGAAGATAAGTGGGAAACTGGAGCTTTCTCCAATTAATCTCCCGAAGTAAAGTTTTCAGGTCGACTCAAAGTGATATGAAAATTAATTTTCAGAAAGCTCTTTCAGAAACATGAGCGACACAACAAAAGTAGAGAAGATAAGCTCTTCATAGGGGTTGATGCCTATGGAGTTCCTAACTGAGCTCTTACAGATATTTCCATCATTTGTGGTGACTTCATTTTATGTATCTGATGATCGGATGTTGGAATTAAGTCAAATTATCTGAACGAACAATCCGTTCAGGCGAGACTCAAATTAACTACACTGAACGTTAATGGACTGACTATAGAAAAACAACTACTATCCTGGCTAATTCCACGAAGGACGTTGGATTATATCCGACAGGTATCAATGCAGGATTCTTCACTGAAGTTATTTCCGCGTATGATGTTGACAATACAGCTGCCGCGCAATCGATTTTCAATTATTGGAACACACTTGCAGACCGGTTTCGGGTTGTTTGGCCACTCGCCAGTGCAAGGTACTGTCTATCTTCAACATAAAGTCGATGATTACCGATACTTGAAACTCGAATTCCTTCAGAGTAGCAGAGGCTGAAGCGAACAAGAAATAACAAGTTTGTCATCGCCCCATCTGCCTGTGAACGGGGTAACCAACCACATATCCCAAATTTGCCCAATTCCTCGTACAAGCAGGAAAACTTCACAGATAAACTGGACATACTTGGAGACTGGCTGTTAATCACATTGTCTGAAAGAAATCCCTTCAGGCCAGTCTCAAATTACCTTCACTGTAGAATAATGGACATGTCCTATGATTGATAACTTCGGTTACGAAATATGAATTTGAATTTATTTGAGTCAGTTGCTATTCACCGCAGTGCGAATCTCACAAACTTGGTTCTATGTTTTATACTTTTCTCTTTTAATGTGATATTGTATATGCTCGCAATAAATAACACTTTTGAAGAGTTTTTGTAGTTTATAATAAATTATATAAAAATTAATTATGTTACATGAATTACAAATGTTTTTTCTCCTTGTGGTTGAATTTTATGCAAATGAATATACATATATCAGGTAATGGATCAATGGAAACACAAGTTTTGCACTGACCCATCATCAACTCCATATCATAAACGATAATAATCAAGCAATGCTCAAAAACATTTTTCATTTCTAGAAGCGTTTTGCTAATACCGTAGCTTCCTTGGTAGAAATGAATATTACACAATGGGTAACAATTCTTATATAGAACAGTAGTAGATAATAATATGTTTATTTGTCAATTGTTCACATGCTAATTTACATCGATTATATTATATATAATATACAAATAAATACAAATAAACACCAACACAGAACATCGCGAAAGCAGAGATTGTATGCGATGAAACTGCCAAAATTTTCGATTGAAAAATATACGTATTTTATGAAATAAACTATAGCAACAAACAAAAAAGAAATACAAAAGAAATAATCTAGACAGTAAATAAAACTTTTGTATGTAGTAGTTAATAAAAATAATAATAAACAAAAAGAACTACAAACCATTGCAAACAATAGGATTTGCCAATACAAAAAATAGAACAACATACCATGTTACTAGGAAGTCAGGCTCTTAGTAACAAATTAATTTGATGTCGTTCGTCCAAAACGAATTTTTTAATTAATTTTTTGAATTTTTTAAAATGTTCTGCCTGTCGAATGGACTCCGAAAGTATATTATAGGCTCGACTAGCTGAATGCAAATGACTTCGATGACCAATTGTTTTGAGTGTCAGTTCTGTTTTGATCAATTTTTTTACTTTATTTCTAGTGTTATGTACGTGGTCTATATAATCGTGACGTTTATGTTTATATTGAAAATACACTAACTGTATGTAGTACAACTGACTAATATCAAATATTTTAGCCTCTTGATAAAGAAGGTTTGTAGGATACAACATGTCTCTTTCAAATATTATTTTTAGGAATCTTTTTTGTAGAGTCTCAAGTTTGGACAAATGACAGTTTGCGGCTCCACCCCATCCCAATATTCCGTAATTTAGCCGCCTAGATTCATCCAGAGAGTAATATACAATCTTTATCACAGGTAAGTCTAAGTATCGGTTCAGAAATTTTATTTTATATAGCATAGGCCTTAATGTTTTAATTACATTTTGTATATGTATATTCCATTTCATAGTATCGTCAATTGTTATACCTGAATATTTTATATATCTAACTCTATTTATTTCTATTATTTTATTGTTGACATGTAATTGTACAACATTAAAATCTGGTAAACCATTTTCATAACAACTAAATGGAACAAAGCACGTTTTTGAGTAATTAACAGTTAATAAATTATAATCAAACCAGTCTATAATGTGAATAAAATCTTGATTAATTTTTTGTTGTAGGTCAGCCCTTGACTCACTCTGATAAAAAACAGCCGTGTCATCTGCAAAACTAATAATGGAACCTTAAGTATTCAAGGTAAGTAAATGATTAATATAAATGGTGAACAGAGTAGGCCCTAGAACCGTACCTTGCGGCACACCATATGTTATTAAATTTTCTTCATTTAATTTATCATTTATTTTGACTTTTTGCTTTCTTCCAGCTAAATAGCTTACCATCAAATTATAAACACTGCCCCTGAAACCTAAATCCTGTAAAGTTTCCAACATCCTATTATGAGACACTGTGTCAAATGCCTTTGCAACATCCAAGAAAATGCATAACGATTTTTTGTTTGTATCTAGTGATTTATAAATTTTGCTTGTCAGAAAAGAGATTGCATCTTGTGTTGACCTATCTGCCCTGAACCCAAATTGATGTTCTGATATTAAATTGTATTTATTTAAGTATTTTGTTATACAAATTTTCAAAATTTTTTCAAATATTTTTGCAAAGTTAGAAATCAGGGAGATAGGTCTATAATTGGAAACTTCAGTTTCACTTCCTTTTTTATGTAATGGGACTACAATTGATAATTTAAAACAAGAAGGGTATACACCTTTATAAATAATATTGTTTATTAAATAACACAGTGGTGTTGCAATCTCATTTGCAATTTCCTTCAAACATTCTGCGGTAATTTCGTCGTAACCCGGTGATTTTTTGTTTTTTAAAGATTTTATGGGGTTAATAACTTCTTCTTTTGTTGCAGGTTCCAAGAAGATTGAATGGGGTAGTGATTTGTAAGAATGTTTACAATTTGAAGTCCACGCTATTTTATTAGCAAGTTCTGGTCCTACATTGGAAAAATAGTTATTGAATTCCGTAGCTATTTCAAAGGATCAGTGATAGAGTTTCCTTGAACATTATGTATTTCTGTTATACTGTTATTTGTTTCTGTTTTGCCTGTGAGTTCATTTACAGTGTTCCACAGAATTTTTGAATTATGTTTAGATGCATCAATTTTATTTTGGTAGTAGTTACGTTTGGCTGTTCTGATCAGTGCTGTCAAATTGTTTTTATAATTAATAAATTCATGTTTTTTAAATAAGTCATTTGGGTTTCTCTTATGTTCTTTATAAAGTGTGTCTTTCTTGTTTATAGATTTTACCAGACCATTTGTAATCCACTGTTTTCGATGTTTGTTTTTGGCATTTATTTTAATTTTTTGAGTATTAGTATCTATATTTGTTTTCACTACTTTCATAAGAGTTTCAGCTAATTTATTTGTATTTTGAATATCATAGAATGTATTCCAGTCATAATGCTTTAAAGAATGTTTTAAGATATTATAATTTATAGTTTTCGTATACAAACTTTGAATTTGCTGTCCCGAATAGTCTTTCCCAATGCCACCCTGTTGCAAATGTAGAATTGTCGATGAATGATCAGTGAGTGCAGACTTATAAATACAGGGGGCACACAAATTATTGGATAATTCATAATTTTTACTTCTTACAAAAATATGATCTAAGCAAGTTCCTGAAGCATCTCTTGTTATTCCATTTATTGTTGAAACAAAATCAAATTTATAAAGTATAAAGTCATATAGTCAGACACCAACTGATCATCCTCATCTAATATGTTAATGTTAATGTCACCCAAAATGAAATGATAATCAGTAAGAAATTTTGATGCCACTAAATACCGCCCAAGACTATCTAAAAACTCTCTAATAACGGTAGATGGTGGTCTATAAATTGACGTAAGAATAATTTTTTCATTATTTACAGTTACATTTGTTTCAATGACTTGGTTGGTTAATGTTTATGATATTGGTATGGTACTTTAAATTATCACGTATGTATATTATCACGCCATCATTTTTGTTTATATCACCTTCATTATATATTAAACTATACCCATTCAATATAAAAATACCTGTATTTTGAACCTTAAACGTTTCAGTTAAAACTATTACATCAAATTTATTTTCGAACTGTTCTAATATAATCTCTAGCTCATTCACATTCTTTGCAATGCTTCGTATATTGTGGTTAAACACCTTGAATGAATTTTTGCAACTTTTTTTTGTTAAAATATCCTCATATTCTACAATATTATATACAGTATAAGTATCTAAAGTTCTAATTCTAACATAACTAATATACTGATCCATCCCCAATTCTCTCTATTTCTTTACTGTCTTTTAAGATTAATTAATTGTCTACCCTAATTAGGAAAAAAAATATATATATATATATATATATATATATATATATATATATATATATATATATATATATATATATATATATATATATATATATAAATTATGCTAAAAATAATGAAATAATGAGAAAAATATAAACAATTTTCAGGTCGCTGCTTTGGCTCAACATAACTTTCTTACATCTTCTTCACTCTGAATAAGGATTTTTTTGCCATTTATCCATGAGTAAATTCTTCCCTCTATGGTCCACGTATTCGTTTTTCCAAGTTTTTCTTTAGCAAACACCATTAAATCGTATTTGCTTCTTGTCAATTCTTCGGTTATGACTACATTTGAACCTTTTAATTTCTTTTTATTAAAGTAGACGGAATTCCGCTGCTTCAAACTATCAAATACAACAATAACAGGATCCTTATTTCTATTTTTTCTACTATTTATCTGATAGCAAGAGTTTATTTGTACATCAGGCACTCCGATCTTCATAGCAATTAAATTTTGAATATTGTCTTTCAATTCATTTACATTTTCGTTCTTAATACCGTAGAACCTTAATTTGAAGTTATTGGTTTTCTGTTCCAATTCTTCAACTTTTAGGGACAACTCTTCGTATTCCCCTTGTATAGTCCTAATTTTATTTGAATGTTCATTTATTTGCAAGGATAAATCCTCAACTTTTTGTAATAATTTTTGTGACAGTTTACCAGCTAATGTTTCGGATATATCCTCAACGAATTTCTTGTTTTGAAGCATTTCTTGCAACACTTCTTTCGATATGTCTTTAACCAATCTTTTAATCTCTTCTCTTTGTTTTTCAGTAAAAACCATTTTCGATATTTTTATATGAAGATTTGTTTGATTCAATTCAATTGATGCAAGAAATTAATAAAAGAACAAAACTTACAGTTTCGGCAGAAAACTATGTAAAAGTATTTCTTTATAATAAACACTCCACTATCGGCTCTTTTTTTAAACTATTTGTTTTTATCACTAAAAATTAAAAAATAGCCAGAGCTGCAAAAATAGCGTCTACACTCGACGAAAACTCATGGCAGAAGATACCTAACTTAATTGATTAGTAATTGAGATAACAGGTAGAATTTGTAAATCAATCAAAGTTTCAGTGCTTGGTCAGCAGGTGAATTTTTTAATATGAATGAAATTTTTATCAGATACTCACCACTATTCAATAGTTGTTATCAAAGCCGTTGAAGTTCTTGTATTTCAAATTATGTTACATTCCAGAGATGCAGTTCCTGAAACAAACACTTTCTCATAGTTTGCTTATAAAGACTGAATATGAATATTTTTTTTAAAAGACACAAGCACAAGAATGTTGGATTTGAATTGCTGGAGATCAAATTCATTTGAAGAAACGTTCTCAAGAAGTTTATTTCACGTGAACGTGATTCTCCAAATTGAAGAGTTTTCAAACAGTAAAGTTTGAGGTGTCCCGAGTTGAACCTCAAAACGATGAGCAGTTACAATCCGTCGCGAATTTCTGATATGTATCGCTGTCTGGGGTGAACACCCCTCATGAAAGTATCTATGAAAAAGTAACAGATCTCCAACTCTTCTACAGGAAGCGGAATTGTCTGTCCTGACATTCAGGACAGACAGATATCAGGTTCGGAGACATTTATCTTTTTGGAGAGGAACGAATCCTGTGTTTTTGTGGCATTGAATTGAAGCTGGTTATTTTCAACGCAATTCGAAATTACTTCTAGATACAGGATACTACAGATACTACAGGAAAGACATGAGCACTTTAAAGAAAGATAAGTACGACAATGAAAAGAGAGTGATTCGGTATGTAGCTGAAGCAAACGGTTTTAACCCAGATATAGTTGACAAGATAATTAGAAAATGCAAGTTTAAGGAAGAACTTCGTAAATCTTCGACTTCTCAAAAAGGGGAGAGTAATAACAAGTTCATAGTAATCCCATATGAACTCCAATACACGAGAGGGCTTCAACAGATATTCGATAAAGTAAATATGAAAGTTGCATACAAAACTTCTTATAAATTGCAACAGCTTCTTGGTAATCCAAAAGATAGACTAGAAAACACAGGAAGGTCGGGAATTTACGAAATCAGTTGTCAAGATTGCAACAGCAAATACATAGGCCAGAGCCGACCAGCGATTAAAACCCGATTCAAGGAGCATTGTGCACACATGAAATACGGAAGGATAGAAAATCCAGTGTCGCCCAACATGCTCTAGACGAGGACCACAATCTGAAAACTGATTAAGCATGTGCATGACACCAGGCTACTCGATGCATGTGAGAGACTAGAAATAGCAAAATGTAAGAACAACATGAATGACGATAAGGGACCCATCCCGTTTAGCCTCCTTTTTAATCTTCTGTTAGGAAGAGAATGATTACTGAGAACTTGCAGGTAGGTAATTACCGAGAAATTCCATATTGGACTACAGGTATACAACCTCAGGTAACAAACTTTAGTATATAAAGATTAACCAGACTAGACTAGGTATCAATTTTCTTCTACTTGTGATGCTAACTTTGTTGGCGAAACGCGCGTCGGGTGCAAAATTATCAGTTTGGTGTCAGGGCAATCGATCTCGAAAGAAGTTATTCTAGATCCTCATTAAGATATGCAACCTCCTGCTGTCGGTGAAGATGTTCTGCCGCCGATGTCCTGGAATTCGAATGGAATGACGAAACAAGTGTGCTGTCGTTAGCAAAGCGATATGTTGAATTCTTGGTTTTATCCAATGGAAAGAGGGTTGGAGAAAATGCAGATCCCTGGAGAACACCAGCGTTGATGATAAAAGTATTTGCGAGATATCCGTCGACTGCCATTTGCAGAAAACGTTTTTTCAGGAAGCTAAAGAGCCATACACAAAAATGATTCGACAAGCCTTAGCTTCGAAGTTTGTCCAGCAAACCCTAATGCTACACACGGTCAAAGGCATTAAAAATATAAAGCGTTACCGTCCTTGACTCTTCATATTTTTTTATTGTGATATTCCAAATAAGATTGAGATACGATAGAAGGTCGCCTGTTGATCTTTGTTTCCGAAAGCCATATTGATGATCGCTCAAGATGTTGGAGCCTTCCAGATATTCAAGAATATGGTAGTTTACGGCTTTCTCCTTGTTTTTTCATATCAATGATAGCAAAGCGACTGGTATATAGTCATTTGGAAGATTTT
Source organism: Leptinotarsa decemlineata (assembly GCF_025532065.1). Classification (NCBI taxonomy): domain Eukaryota; kingdom Metazoa; phylum Arthropoda; class Insecta; order Coleoptera; family Chrysomelidae; genus Leptinotarsa; species Leptinotarsa decemlineata. The sequence continues at coordinate 15,828,316 of NW_027412694.1, forward strand.
TCTTGCCCTTTCTGGGAATAAGCTGAACGCGAGCAATCACTCAACAAGAAGGAAAAATCCCTTTCCTGTAAGACAGGTTGAAAAGTTTGCAAAATACTGGTGCGAGTTCATTTGCACACTTTATTAGGAGAAGATGCCTCGTTGATATTGAGCTGTTTCATAACTTGCCGGGTTAGACGTTGTGGAATTTACAGCATTGTGGATTCTAGTGTGAGAACAGTGGGTGGTTCATTCCCAGAAAATCGACTGTGGAGTGGGACACAAATTGTTTAGCCAGTAATTTTGCTTTATTTATGGCTGTGCTGGTGATGAAATTGTGGATTTTGTAATGTTTCGATTAACAGCTTCAGCCACCGACCAGAAGGCTCTAGACCCGTTAGCATTGGCAAGCAGTTCATCTCTGATTGTCTGACTGTGAAGTTCTGTGCTTTCCTTTACGCGCATTAACAAACCTAGTTCGATTTTTGGTACCGGGATTCTTGCGCCACTACCGGTAGGCGAGATTTTAGGAGGCACCAGCTTGCTCGCAATTATTGTTGAACCAAGGTTTGCCGTTAAAAGTTAGTTTCATTGAAAAAGGAACATAAGCAATAACTTCTGTCACTTCAAACGCACAAATAGATGAATCTTCAAAGCTAAAACAATTATCTAGTCAAGAAAAATTTCGAAATTGATCTTGAAGATCCTCAGCAGATCTGTAATGTCAAACTATGCACGGCTTAGATTGTTCTCCAACATTTATCGGTAATCCACTCAACACTAACATGAGTTTTTGGTTAAAAGATCCCAATGGAGACCTTACGGTGAATGTGTAAATTTCTGGATTTATTCATTTATTCAAAATTTGGGATACAAACAGGTAAAAACCCATAGAAGCATCCACTGATAGTAGTGGTTTCAAAGATACACGGTGTCAAAAGATACAAGAAAAAATGAAAATTATCGAATTAATAAATTTCGTACATTCTAACCAATTATTCATTACTTTTGCAATGGCTTGAATATTCTTTTCATTGTTATTTTGAAGGGATTCAACGTAATAGATAAAACATTTACATTACTACAATATTTGTTGAAAGAATCACGCATTCTGATAATTGGGAAGTTTTTGCTCAAATTCGGATTGGAAAGTAATTTTCTGTTACTAGTGTTCCTATGAGAAACGTGATAAAAAATCATTGATACTAGATTGGGTGAGTCATAACAGTTTATTATAATTTCATACATAAAAACTAAGTCGGTTATTATTCTTCGTTGTTCTAGAAGCTGTATTTTGTAGTGAGATCGAATTTCGCTAATGTCAAGTTTTACATAGGTCTTCGTTATTTTGAAATGCAAGAACCTTACAAATCTGTCCTGGAGTCTTTCTAATCGTACTTATTGTATATTATAATGTGGGCTCCATATGACACTCCCGAAATTAGGTTTACTATAAACAAATGTATAATAAATATATTTGATTGCTGCCTCGTTGTTGAAGTCTTGGCATATTCTGCAGAAAAATCCCAAGGTTTTGCTGCAGGAATTTATTACATAATCCAAATGTGGATTGAAAGTCATTTTTGTATCAAAATAGATTCCAAGATCTTTAATTTGGTCTACTCTGTTGATAATATTATTGCCCAGGGAGTATTGAAAATATGTCGGTATGTTTTTCCTGCAGAAAAATATACATGCACAATAATCATTGTTGAATTTTAATTCATTGTGGTACTAGTATTTTAAAGAAACATTGAGGTCTTCCTGAACCCTTGAGCAATCTCTAATCGTCTTTACTTTTCTGAAAATTTTCAGGTCATCAGCATATAGTAGTACTTGTGAATGCTTGAAACAATCTTTCAAATCATTTATAAATACTAGAAACATTAATGGACCCAGATGTGAACCTTGAGGGACTCCCGAGGTTATCACTAATGGATCAGATCTGCATCCATTTACGCTCACTAGCTGACTGCGATTGTGAAGATAGGAAGAAGGTTATGGTCAACTCACTGAAGTCAGTATATAGTCAGTCCACCTTTGCTGGATTGTCTAATGCAGTTGAAATGTAGTCGGCATATATTACTAAATTTGTTCCTATGACCCTCTTGGAGAAAAAACATGCTGGCATTTTATGATTGATGACTTCATATAGTAAAACATAGAGTCATGAACGATGCTTTCGAAAAATTTGCTGAAGATGGACAGTTTACTGATACCTCGTTAATTTATTACTGAGTTTCTATTACCAGAGTTTTTAAATATCGAGACTAGGAGAGCAGTTTTCCAAACCTCTGGGGAAGCACCAGACTGCATGGATTCATTGAATAAGATGCTCAAGGCATAGCATAGACCAGAGGTACAGTTTTTAACGAAGTATGTAGGGTAACCATCGATCCCAGCACTCTTATTAACATCGAGTGACTTCATTTTCTCTAATATGTTTTCTGGAGTGAACTCTATTGAATTTAACAAATTATTACTGCTGAACTGAAGAGGAACATGATATGTTTGCTGGTAGGGCTCGTAAACGGTGCGAAAATATGTAGAAAATAGGTCGCATATACTTTCACCATTTTCAGCAAACGTGTCGTTGTAGCTGATTTTGTTAGGAATACCTACATCATTTTTACATGAAGTTACATATTTCCAGAACTTTTTGGGAAACGTTTTAATCTCGTTTTAGATATTATTTGTATGAGTTTTATAACCATCAAACATGAGATTTTTACTCCTTTGTCTCAAAGTTCTGAATTCCTCATAATAATATCGATTTTTGTATTTTTTCCATTTTTTATGCAATTGATTTTTTTGTTTCACGCGATAGGAAAATATACGGAAAACTTTTTATTTTTTATATAAACTTCAGGAACATGCTGTCTGGTACCCTCTTCTAATATTTTATAAAATACAGAAATTCTTAATCGACTGATAGATTGGAAAAAAGTTCATCCCAGTTATGATAAAGGAAGAAATAACCAAGCTCGATATAATTAACTCTTTTGAAATTATAAAAGTTTGGAATTTCTCTATCGAGTACTTCAATTCTTGGACAACTAAAATGAAATTCAATTGGTGGATGATAGAAATCAGGGTTTACTAATGCCATTTCACGTTTTTCTAACTTTGTCACTTTTTGGAACAAAAGAGTGAATCTTATATTATATTATCTGAATTTTTCACAATATCATTCTGGGAAAATTCACCAAATGATAAGAGGTCAATCAGAGGAGAATTGGTGTTATCAGTGTTCGTTGAAACAAAAATCCCATTTAATATATGGAAAGTTGAAATCTCCAATTATAAGTATCGGATCACCTGTAAGTTCATCAAGATTTTGTTGAAGTTTTGATTTGAAACACGTTCTTACACAGTCATTCCTGGGTGGTAAATAAACACAGCAAATATGTACCTTGAAACTATTGTCGTCATTGTAGATAGTGATCCATAAATCTTCTGCTTCAATTTGGAATTGCTCTCGAAGCACAATTTGGATTTGTTTTCGAACACCTATTAGGTCACCCCCTTCAGATTTTTGTACATCAGAACAAGAGGCACTTTTCCGATCACGCCGAAAGAGGTTGTACAGAGTCGAAAATTTCATTAAAAAGGCTAGTTTCAGTTATCAGATAAAGATCAGCCAAAATAGTCAATGTATTGAGTTTAAATTCCGTCAGTTTCGAACGTAATCCATTAACATTCTGTCCGTATATCATTAACTTATCCATGGAAAGAGTAACTACTATAGGAGACATGATCTGTGATCTGGATTGGTTGTTAGATATAGATCCGGAAGACTAGCATATTCTCTATCACGGTCAGGAATCCTGGTTGGCTCTTTTATAATCTGAGCGAGTGGGCAGCTTATTGCAAAATCCTCAGCCTTGCGACCTTGTTCGTCGTTGATATTTGAAAATTTGAGCCGTTTGATATTGGAAACATTGGAGTCTCCAACTATGGAAATATCGGTAGTGGCATGATTGATTTGCAGAAAGTCAATGATGTTTACGAGTGAAGAGAATAGTGCCCTATATTGTGTATTGCTTGGTGATTGCCAAACGCAGCATATCAATTTAGTGATCTTCCTTGAAATTATTCTGAACCAGAACCAGCATTTCTTCTCGTTGATCGCTTCAGATGAAAAGAGATATTCCAAAGTTGAGCCTGGATCGGGAGTGAAAATCATAGCCGGGATAGAAAAAATTGACTAGATTTGTTGAAGCACTGACTTTGGTTTCTGTGAGTGCAATAATATAAGGACTATTTGTTTGCAGAAGTTGGTGCATTGAGTTTATATTTGATTTGAGTCCTCTGATGTTGCAGAAATCAATGTTGAAGTTCCTAGTGGGCCTCTTAGCAACTGCAGTCATGCATGCTGTTTCCTTCTAGACTGATGTTAGAAAGACCCTGTTTACTGTCGTAAATAGTGGTTTTCAAATAAGTTCTGCAGGATAATGCCCTCGAAACAGCCCTACCTAGAGATCTGGAGTATTTTGACCCTAGAAGCGTCAACATGCAATTTTTCCTTATATTCTCACTCTTGAAACTGGACACAGCCGCACAGCAACAAAACGTTAGCGCGAAAGCGACTTCACGCTAACCAGACCGTGGCGATGGGATATTCATTAGTCTTTGCAGCATACTATTGAATGCAGTTGCTTCATGCTGGTAGAGATATGTGGAGGAATTATGTGTGACATTGTGAACATAAGATGGTTTGTGGAGAATTACAAAATCATATTTATCAATAATGTTCGTGAAAGCCAGGTCAAAATAATTCTTTGAATTATCCACCCCTATTTCAGTGGTGAATTCAATTGACATTTAAGACACACTTGCCTAATTGCATAGCTGTACCAGTACAAACAGATGTTATTCAACTAATCATTATGAATTTTGTTCTCTGGATTATACATGAAAATTTTAGCTAGCAAAGGACTCAAAGATTTTCCATTACTAGCCCTTTGCTACAGGAACGAAATTTCCTGATCTATTAGAGAATTTACATGGTTTTTGTCTGAAAGAAATTCAAACCGCTCAATTCAATCAATTTCTCAATCAATCAATATGCTTTATTGTCGGAAGATTAGTATCTTATTGACGAAGTCTTGTGAAAAAATCAAATGAAAGTCATAAAATATGAAAAATACAATACATGTCATGAAATATAAAAAATACAAACATAGCAATTTCACAAATAAAATATACATGACATAAAATATAAAAAATACAGACATATCAATTTCACAAATGAAACATCAAGAAGACAGATGGGTTCAGGTGAACATTATAGGTTATCATGGTAGAATTGATGGATCGAATAATATTTTTTGATTAAAAGATCTTTAACTGTACTTCGGAACTTTTTAGAATGGTAGGAAGGTGATTGTATACTTCAATACTTTCATAAATCAGAGAATGCTGAGTTAAGGAATAGGTGAGTAAAGCATATGGTTCTGTTTGGTGTTGTGACAATTTGTTCCGGGAGTGTACAAGCTAGTTTTATTTTTATGAATTGAGCATACTGTTTCCATTATGTATAAACAGGTGAAAGTGAATATTTTGTGGCTGATGAATAAAGGCTTGCAGTGATATCTCGGCTTAGACTTTGTAAGATATCTCAAAGACCTCTTCTGTAGCTTAAATATCATATTCTGTAACTGTAAACTACAGTGACCCCAGAAAGCTATTCCATAGCGAATATGAGATTCGATCAGTGTAAAGTAAACCATTCTAGCTGTAGTGTTCCCTAGTTCATTTGATATCACTCTAATTGCATAACATCCACTAGATACTTTTTTACTCGTATAGGATACATATTCTTCAAAATTCAATTTGATGTCTATGTGAATGCCTAGAAATTTAGTGTGCTGTTTGTTTTCTATGTAGTGGTTATCCAAATCAAAATCGTCTAGTATACATTTGAAAGTAACTAGTTCTGTTTTGTTTAGGTTGAAGGAGTTTGCGTTACACCAGGCTTGAATTTGTTGAATATCTATTTTTATCGTATTTGATAGCTGATTAATTTCTTCAATACTCCATATAATAGTGGTATCGTCGGCAAATACAGTAAATTGTCCTGCGATGTTAATGGTTATTAGGTCATTTTAGTATATTAAAAATAACACTGGTCACAAAACAGACCCCTGAGGTACTCCATAGTGATGTTTTCACCACCGGTAGAAGTCCTGTCAAATACGAACCAAACCAGTTCAAATTTGTTCCTCTTATCCCATAATGGCTGTTTTCAATATCATTCACTAAAAAATGTGTGTTATTCAAACAGATTGAAGTCAGTATGGGCTCGAATTGATTTAATGAGCATTTCTGAGAGTTCTATGGATGGAGTCGTTACAAATACGACGATTATGATTATCTAAATTATTTTGGTACACAACTTGTAGCCTTTATAGGGATTTTAGAGACTCAATAACTCTTTGATTAAATGCATACGGGCAGTAATGAGTCAGTAGAGGGATAATTGCAAGAGATGTAGTTTCTGATTTCAATCAACAACCCATGTATTGCAGAAGCAGTAATTATTTCAATCAATGAGTCCAACATCATAGAAATGCTTCAACGCCACACATTCCCCATGATCAAAGCGTTCACGAGAAGGAGCTGTTTGTGACACACATTATTGGAAGTGTATTTGCTGGTACGATAACGAGTTCCAAAAAGTTAATTGACTCAACATGAATGACCTCCATTCCTTGTATTTGTTTCGCTAACGACCGATCTAGGAAGATATTGATGGAACTGATACTGGAAATACTGAGTAACAGTAGCTTCAAGCCAAACAATTCGACATCAGTGATCGAATCGAATGAGGACATTTGGATATTCATGGAAGTCATCCTATCGTGACTCCTGTCGTTCATTGTTTTTGGAACATAGGGTGTTGATTTTGGAATGAATCTACATTTTGAAAATGGTTTGCCTCATGCACGAAAAATACAAAGGTAATATAATTTCAGACTCAACCTACATAGTTGCACCTCTCATAATATATTGCTACCAATTCTCTCTTCTACTTTGATTCATGACTCATTAAAATTTGAGGGGAAAATGATTCGCCCTCACCTTGCCTTGCGAGAGATTCTACAAACCTAGGTTCCGAAATGATGTGGTATTGTTCATGATTAAGAAGGCTTATCATACTCTGGATAGTGTTGCCGCCAAGAAAAGAGATTCTTGTCTCTTGTCTTGTTTCGAAAGATTTTTCTCTTGATTGATTGATTGTTTAATAATATGTTTATTACTTAAAAAATAATTCTTATTACAAACACAATGCCATGAATAGCTATTGATATAAACATAAGGTATGGAATGTGAATGATTAAAATGAAATATAAACTATATATTATACATATGCAACGGTTACATGACAAAATAAGCTCTGCACAGCTCGCGAAAAATGATTTCATTTTCATTCTCGATACTTAATGAAAACTATTGATTATATTTCCAGTGGGATCTTTTCGACCCTCCATCGTAACTAGCAAGGGTTTATTGTGGCTCACACAATTGTGGCTCGGCAGAGTGCAGCTCTGCCGAACTCTAAAAACCTGGTTCGTTCTCTAGAGAAGCAGGCACGAAGTGTGTGTGCTCTGCTATTCCATCATTTTTCATTTTCCAAATAGAGGCAAGATACAGTGCCTTTCGACAGTCCGAGTTTCTGCATATACTAATAATAATAATAATGATAATAATGATATTCAGATGACAGTGACCTGTGAGAAGGCCTGTTAGACATCCCTACTGTAGACCAACAACTGTTTGGTATCAAGCTTCGTAGGATGAATAAACGCCTTGGAGTTAGCCAATCCTTGATGATTCTGCCAGAAGTCCATACATATTCTCGCCATCCAGGTGTTCAATCTTCATTTGGCAAAGCCCAAAGTGATGTCAATGACAGGTTCTGGATATATGAAGCTGCTTGCAGCACCCTCCTTTGTAAGAGAGTCAGCAGCCTCATTTTCTTCCACGCCAGTATGGCCAGGTATCCAGACAATCTATTGAGTCTTTCTATCGACGAGAGTCGATTTTGGTAATTTGCTAACAATTCAGACGTTGATCGGTAGAAGCCAAGAGCTTCCAACGCCGCTTGACTGTCCGAGAATATTTTATTGACTTGTGTATGAGTTTGGATTCTTCCAATCTCTCCGTAGTGTAAATTTCCGTTAGAAATGCAGTCGTATATATTTCTAGGCAGGTTAATATCTCTTTCCTAGGTCTGCGACTGAAAATACCTGCACCAGAACTGGAAAGTAATTTTGATCCATCTGTGAACCAACAACTATTAGCTCTTAATATTTCCTTCAACCCGAGGATTCAGTCTTCTCTGCTCGAAAACATTACTTTATAAGGCAGTTCGTCGTTGGCAGTTGGAGGCATAAAGTCAGAGGTCATTTCCAGAATGCTGTGACTTCCTGTATCAACCCAAATCTGTTGCCCTCTGCATTAAATTGATTTGTGCAAGTTGCAATGTGCACAAGTCTATATGCAGTGCATCTAGACTTTCTCCCCACAAAAATGTGGAGAGAAGTTAGATCTAGAAAGATCTCCATGACGGCTGACGGTATGGTACTGATGGCACCACGGATGGCAAGACAAGCCTGTCTATAAAAGCCATAGATCTTCGCCTGAGCCGTTTTCTGTAAAGCCTTCGCCACCAGGCAATTGCACCATAAGTGATTATTGGTCTGACAAACCTCACATGAATCCAGTGGATTTGTTTGATACCTAAACACCAAGTTTTACCACAAATCCTTCGACATGTCCATAGAGCAGTCTGGCTTTGTGTAAAATTTTTTCCATGTGAGCGTTCCAGGTGAGTTTTTTTATCAAGGACTATGCCAACGTCCAAATAGAATGAAGGAGATACTGATTAGTTGACTGATTGTTTAAACATTTGAAATATAAAAAATAATAACAAACAATTAAAAATTGTTGTTGAGAAAAAATGTCTTCTCTGAATCATAATATTATTAAGACAATGAAATTATAATTTTTTCAAAGAAAACCCACATAGTCTATTTGTTTATAGAAAATGTATGCGCTGATCCTTTTTTTTTATTCAAGCAAGAACCGCATCAACCACAGAGGGTTATTAGCGGGGTACCTTGCAAGTTATAATAGATATATACACACATATATACCAACTTCATATTTGACTGTATAGATTGATTTTCTTTACAAATTGTATAGTTTGCTCCACATTGTTATCCAAAGTAAGTTTTATGTTCTCACTGATGTTCATTAGTTTTCGTTTTTCATTGTAGTAGGGGCAGAGACATATGATGTGTTCCACTGTCAACAGTGTATTGCAAAATTCACATAATTTGGGAGTTTGTTTCTTGAATAAATGTTCATGTGTTATTCTGATGTGACCGATCCTCAAACGAGTAATTGTGATTCGATCTCTTCTGGTTGAGTATGAACAGTTCTGTTTGATCAATTCCAGATTCACTTTGAATAATTTATTTGTGGTTTGCTTTTGCCACCTTTCTGTTCAATCCTGCGAAATTTTCGTTCTAATAGAACTATATAAATCTTCATGATAAACTTTATTTATGTTTATCGCTTCAAGGTTCTCAAAGGAGTTACGTACCACAAAATCTGCCGTTACCGAGATTACCAATGTGAAAAGGAACCCATACTATTTCCACCGAACGATTGTCATGATATAGTTCTTAAAGATCAACTTTGATTTGAGGAGGAGCGGATGCTTTGGGTGAAGTTGACGTATTCCCTTGACAGCGCTCAGTGAATCGGTGAAAATAACTGTATTGCCCACCATATGCTTGGCTTGATCCAAAGCCTGTGGCAAATATTTCTCCAGAATATACGCTACATGTGGAAGGTAGTTTGTAGCATTGACTAAGTTCTTTATTGACTGTGGCAACTCCTACGCCGTCTATTGTTTTCGATGCATCTGTGTATATGTGATTGAACTTAGCGTACTTGCGGGTGATATTTCTAAATTTCGTTTGGATGACCTTACTTGCTGTTTCACTTTTTGGAAGACTCAATAATTCAGTGTTGCAGTGAGGAATTTTAATAGTCCATGGAGGTGGATAGATTGGTTGTATGGGATAAGTTGAGTCAGACATGAGGGAAACGGACATTCTGTGGATTCTGCTGTGGAAAAGAGTAGCTAAATGTATCTTTCGCTCATATATGGGGTTGATATGATTAGGAAACGTTCGCCTATGAGTCGGGTTCTTTGGGTTTGCTGATATTCTGGCAGCATATTTGAGGCTTAGATAGTTTTGTCGTAGTACTAGAGGGGATTCATTTGCTTCTACATATAAGCTTTGCAGTAGCATATGCAACGGCACCATAGTAAATTTTGGATCTGACTGTTGCCCGGTATAACCGCATAAGCGATATGCAGTCTGCTACCCAAGAATGACTTGCTATGGTTCTCATGAGATTTATTCCATTTTGGGATGACTGCTTCAGTTTATTCACATGTGTTTTCCACAGTAATTTTTCGTCAAAGATAAGTCCCAGAAATGTGTGTTCTTTGACAAATTCAAATTGCTGGCCTTCAAGCATAATGGAGGGAAAGATATCATTATTTTTCCTGGAGAAAATGATACATTTAGTTTTTGTAAGTGAAAATTGCAAACCGGTTTTCTGCAACCATCTTTCTAAACCATGTATTGCGCCCTGTAACAGTCTAGCTGCAGAGTGGATATTTCTGCTGCTTATATATAGCACAAGATCATCAGCTTACAGATTGGCTTTAGTTGGTGATTGAATTTTCTTAAGTATTTCATTTATGGAAACGAGAAATAGTGTTGAACTCAAAGATGAACCTTGTGGTATTTCATTTTGTTGTATTTTGTTATTCGATAATACTCCATTAGTTCTCACTCTAAACAGTCTCTTCGAAAGGAAATCATTATTGAATACTAGAAGGTCATCTTGAACGCCCCATGAGTGCAGTTGTTTTATTATTTGTTTTCTCCAGACTCTGTCAAAGGCTCATTCGATATCAAAAAAAACTGCCATCAGTTTTTGCTTTTTCGCAAAGGATTCACGTATGTCCGATTCTAAATTTATCAGGTTATCTGAAGTGGAGCGGTTTTTTCGGAATCCACTTTGCTCTGAAATGATTAGATCATTCTGTTTTTTCCCAAATTTTGCACATTGTGCATGTTAAAGATATGGGTCTGTATGACTGTGATTCTGATTTGTTTTCGTTTGGTTTGGGTATCGGGATGATTATTGCTTCTGACCATTTGCTTGGAAACTGTTGCGATAAAAAAATTTCATTTACAATACTGAGGAGATGATTGATTCCTTTTTCACTTAATTTTTGTAGGAAGACGTATGGAATCATCACACGTTCGCCCTTGAAAAAAATTGGAGAGAGTTTCTGCTATTTCCTCATTTCCAAAGATTATATCACCATCTTCGTTCAGGCATGTTATTCCAGTATTATAATTCAAACCTTTCATTCTGTTAATGCTTTTCCAGATTTCAGTTAATGGATTTGAAGAGTTTATTTTTCCAACATATGCTTTCCAAGATATTTTTTTACTGTGTTTGATGATGAATCTCATATGTGCTCTGGTTTGTTTGAAATGTATAAGATTTGCTTCAGAATGGTTTCTCTTCAATTTGTTGAGGGCGGTTTTGTTGAGCTTTATGGCTGTTTCATATTCCTTATTCCACCAGGGGACGGGATTGTGTTTTTTCAGTTTGGAAGTTTTTCCAATAGCTGTTTCTACTGTTTCGACCATAATGTTAAAACATTGTTCTACAATATTTTCAACTGATATCTCAGGAGGCGTTAATGAAGTTAGATTCATATCAACCAGATCAAAAAAAAATTCCACTGTTCAATAGTGGCTTCCTTGATTTTTTTCCATATCACCAAATATCTTTATATATAAAAACGGGATAATTATAATAAATATAGAAATTTCTAATTTCTAAATTATTATTTATTGGTTGAAAAATATATATTTTTTTAAATACTCGCTTCAGATGCTATCGAAATAGATCATGAAAATACGTTAATTATCCATTATTGTTTGGAATAAAAAAATTATAATGAATGAATTTGTGTATACACCTTGATTATTTCAAATTTCTAAATTATTATTTATTAGTTGAAAAAAATATGTTTTTTTTAAACTCGCTTTAGATGCCGTGTCCTCATCCTCAAATTCACCCGTGAAGTTCTATTTTCGGTGGTAAATTGAAATTGTAAATGATAGAGATAGAGTTTTGAGAGGTGGAACTTTTTTTGTAAATTTCTTTCTCTTCAAGGATTTTTTTTCAAATTTTTTAATTTTGTATAGGTTTTGGAATACGGTGAAACCCCAATACATTCTTATCTCATCTTTAATTTGTTTATAACTTTTGCAATTTTTCATGTGATAAAAAATGACTGTAGCCCGTTTTTCCAGATATAATTCCAGATTGAATGGCCTACCGCACGTATTTTTTCAACCATTGTCTCTATTTTTCACCATTTTCAATTCGTGAACTAGACTGGGTGATTTGGGCTGATTTTAATTGTGACAAATTTGTCAATGTCCCAGTTTCCAGCTAGTATGGAAAAAATAGTTACATTGAAATATTATTAACAGATTTTCGATTTTCTCCCGTTGATTCATCGGACTGAATTGAAAAAAGATAACGAGGAATGCGCGTTATTTGAAACTTTACGAGTTTTTACCTGATCGACACACACTAACATTTTGATTATAACCATCCTTTTCATACTCCATGGTTGCACGCTATAATCAAATTGCGCTCCAATGCCACAACAATGACGCGATAAAGGAAAATTATGGTTCACCAGATAAAAATAGTGTGCAAACCACGAACGAAAGAAAATAATTAACGGAAACGTTAATTAAAGCGTACATTGTAATGGAAACTGCGCCGAACTGCGGTTTTGCGTCGAGGTTCAAATGCATGATTCAGAATAATACCTATCCGCATGAAAAAGTATGAAAGGATTTTCAACAAATTGTTGTATAAAAAACTTAAAATAATAAGCTTGCTTTTGTTTTCTACTTTGATATGAACCAGTTAATTGCAAAAGGTGAATGATGTTAATGACAATGAAATAGAACTGGCCGATCCTTGATGGGAATACATTATAACGTATTCAAAAAATACTTCAGTTCAAAACTTCCATAAATTGATGGATATAGCTGTTACTACGTGGTGGGAGATTATAGTGGAGAATGAGGAATATAACTTTCTATTTTTTTCACCACTATTCGTGACTAACGTTACTGCAGTTTCGTCCTTTAAAGACATACCTATTGTATTTGTTTGAAAATATCCTTATAATTTACAGAGGTTGATCACAAATACAAGTGATATAGAAACATTAAAAGTATAAATTCTCATTTTTCAATTGAATACGTTATGAAGATTATATTGACATAGAGATGAAAAGGAAAAATCGGCTGAAATGTAGTCCCCAGATGAATGGCAACATTCTGAAATTTACACAAATCCATAGGGTCATTTCTCCCCAAACGAAATCAAAAACTATAACGGTTCATTCAGCTCAAGATCTGTAGGATATGGGGTTACCCAGAGATCATTATCAAAGCCGTTAATTCTCCCCATTTTAATGAGTAGGTAACTCACCGAGGATGCACTACAAAAACACACTTTTGTCTATTTTTCACTATATTTTCCACATTGTTGACCGGTTTCGGTAACCCAGCCAGACCGATAGTTTCATATACCAATACCCCTAATTATAAGCTGTCAAAATTTTTAAATTGCAAATTCAGGGAGATCACTAATTTCAAACCTTCTCACACGATACTAAATTCTATAGACTTGACAAACAAATTCAACAACATAAAAATTAACAACGACATTAAATTAGTATCGTTTGATATCAAGAACATGTTTCCAAATATTCCAACAGATTAATGCCTTCCCCTGATTAAAAACATATTAGATAGACATACTACTAATCCGTATGTCAACAGTGAACTCTGTGAACTGTTCAACACGTGTTTAAAACAAAACTATTTTAAATTTAATAATACATTTTATATAAATTCAATAATGCATTTTATATACAGAACTCAGGCCTACCGATGGGATCACCGATAAGTCCGTTACTAGCTGATATATTCCTAAACAATTTAGAGACTAATCTAATTTTGAATAACTGTCTTTCCCATAAACATATTATGTTCTGGTTTAGATATCGCTTCCCGGCAAGAAAAGTGTCACAACACATATTAGGTACAAAATGACATAATCACAGCATTAAATAGTGCGTATTTCATTTGTCCGGCTGAAAAAATGTCATTATTATGTTGCGCATGGTTACCGCTAGATGGTACTGAGTTCTCTTTTTCACGGAGCCGTTTTGCTCCGAACACCGGCGTGAACAGTGTCACATTTGTGTTAATACAGAGTACACGAGTACTGTGTCGCCAAAAAAGTGTTTTAACGTGTAATGTGACTTTTTATCGGTAAGTTTTACTTTCTAATATTAGAATTGTTTCTGAAAAGGCGGCACAATCTGAGTTATGACTGTATTGTTGACGAAAAAGCATTGTAAATATTGCCAGATCATACAAAAAACAGACATAACCTGTAAAGGGTCTCTTTTTTTGCTGTTTCTGATCTATAATCGCGATTTAGGGGAGTTTATAAAAACGCAACACATGTAGTGTCGTTTTGTTGTAAACTTTTATAATAATCACGAGTTATATGTTGTGTTCGGTCTTTTTTTCAGTATGAAATTGAACGCATTTTCAATGCCACGTTGCATATTTTATTTATTTATTAGTACTAGTCTTTACTAATTATCCATTTTTTTAGGATCAATATGAATAATAATAGTCGGGCAGCATTGATATTACAACTGGCTAGCAAGAAATGTAACGAACAAAATATTTGTAATCAAAATGCTGAAGATCAGAACATATTGCATACGCAATGTATGAGTCCAAGTATTATTGAAAATATTAGAGAACCTTTCTGTACAGGTTTGTTAATATTGAACTGATATTTAAATTGTACTCTTATTTTAAGGTTTGATAAATCGAATTACTCTCATTGTTTTAGATGGAAATACAACATCAGATAAAGAAAATGTTTATTTCGAAGACAGTGATGACAGTGTTAAAGACCCAAATTTTAAAATTGACTGTGGGTATACGAGTTCTACCTCAGGCAGTAGCGTTGGTCGGCCGACTATAAGAAAACGTGTTAAGCGGAATTCACCAATATTGTCGGAAGAGAAGCATCAAACCCAACCTTACGTAAATATTGGTGTACCAGAGAATTTGGCTGTGACTCCTTCTACTTCTAAAAATATTTCACATCGCAAGCGGTCTATATCTTCTGATTCCTCTTCATCGACTTCCTCGTCGAATAGTAGCAGCAACAGCAGTAGCAGCAGTATCAGCAGCAGCAATACTATTTCTAAGTCTAGGTCATCTGAAACTCGCTGTAGTTCTAATGATACAGTACTATCCTCTCTGCCGTGTAACCAAGAAAACGTACCTAACAATAATGTTCCTGAGCAGATTATGAGTCCAGTACGTAAATCTGGCAAAAAACGTAAATCTTGTGTGAATGAATGGTTGTCAAATAAAGCAAAAATATTAAGAAACACCGGAAAACCTTACACTTCTCGTTCTAAGTCACAAAAAAAAATGTCTGCGAGATGCTTGAAACCTCCGTGTGGTGAAAAATGCAAATTAAAATGTATTCAAAAAATAAACGATGTTAATAGATCTAAAATATTTGAAAACTATTGGCAATTAGGAGACCTGGCTGCTCAACGTAATTTTATTCATAAGAACATGAAAGCGATTATTCCTGCGTTTAGATTTACGGGTAAAATTCAACCACGAAAACTGAACCATAGCTTTTATTTCCAAATTAATGAAGAGCCTATTCGAGTATGCAAAACTTTTTTCAGGGCAACACTAGATATTAATGATCGTGTCATCAGAACAGTTATTGAAAAATCTAAAGACGGTTTTCTTGAACAAGACATGAGGGGCAAACACGGCAATCATAGCAAAGTTGCAGAATCTATTCGCCAGGGTATCAGAGATCATATCAATTCAATACCAAGAATGGAATCTCACTACATAAGAAAAAACTCGTCAAGGGAATATATTGATGGGGGAAAGTCGCTCAATGATCTTTATAGAGATTATAAAACCTTGTGTGACTCTAATAACGTACCCTATGCGAATGAAACATTGTACTCAAGAATTTTCAATGGTGAATTTAATATCAGTTTCTTCAAGCCGAAAAAAGACAGATGTGAACTTTGTGTACGTTATGAGAACGCCCAAGGTGATACGAAAAAAGACTTAGAAGTCCAGTATTTGAAACACATTGAAGAGAAGGACCTTTCCCGAATTGAGAAAGACGCTGATAAAAAAACCTCTGGTCCAAATAAAATTATTGCAATTTATGATTTGCAAGCAGTCCTGCAAGTTCCACGAGGCAATACATCTATTTTTTATTACAAATCCAAACTTAATACCTTAAATTTCACTGTGTCTCTAATTAGTGATGATAAAACCGATTGTTTCTATTGGCATGAGGGAGAAGCAAACCGCGGAGCTGATGAAATTGGATCTTGTTTGTTCAAGTTTATTCAAAATAGGGTGGTGAATTACGATGGACCAGGCTTGGATCTAATATTCTACTCTGACAATTGTTGTGGTCAGAACAAAAACAGATTCATAATTTCCATTTACTTGTATGCGCTTTTAAAATTCCCTAGAATAAAGTCTATAACACATAAGTACCTAATTACTGGACATACACAAAATGAAGCTGATTCTGTTCATTCAACAATAGAAAAACAAATACAGAGAAGACTCAGGTCAGGTCCAATTTATGTTCCCAGTCAATACGTTGAAGCTATTAAATCCGCTAAGAAGAAAGGCAATCCCTATACCGTGACAGAAATGTCATCTACTGATTTTTATTCATTGAAGCGCCTGTCTGAGGATATTGGGTTAACTATAGCAAAGTCTTTTAAAATTTCTGAGGTGAAGATTTTCAAACTAATGCAGGACGATCCTACAAAGCTGTTGTTTAAAACCTCTTTTAAAGATCATCAGTTCTCCGAAACAGTCTTAACGCGAAAAAAAAATCTTAATTCAATATCTCTCAAACTCGCATATCGATCTAAACCGAAACTCAAAGAAAATAAACTGAAGGATCTTTTGGATTTATTACACAATAACCATATTCCCACCTTTTATGAGTCTTTTTATAAATCTCTTAGATGAATAATTTAGCTTTTTTTACTTGATTTCACGTGGAAAAGAATTATTTCACCTATGAAGAAGTTTGTTTTGTTTTTTTTCCTTATTTCAAAAATATGTTGAAGAGAGGGTTTCAATTAGTTATTTTTTTATTGTATGTGCCTGAATTTTATAAGTAAAGACAGTTAACCAATAAAAGTAATGATGATGATTGCATTTAGACGTATGTAGTTTCATGTTAGTTCTAAGATTAATATTTTTTATTGTTATCGGCCAACGAGTGTTTTGAGAGTGATTTTTGATTATGCCAAAACTAGTAATTTATAACTAAGAAGTTATTTTTTGTTGTTTTTATTTTATTTCAATGAGAAGTTTATAAACTGGTTACTTTTTCTTTATTTTTAATTAATGTTGAAGAATTTTGATAATGAAAATAAAGGTGATTACATACATCATAATGTGTATTATTTTTCAAGCTACAGAAATTTCAATCGAAAAAAGAGTCACAATATTCATTAAATCAAAAGTTTCTTAAAAGTTAGTTACCAAAAAATATAATTTTGCTATTGAATTCAAAACCTTATAATGAATATATAAATAAGCTATTTACACACCATGTTTCAGCAATCTGACTATTATAGTTTTTGAATTATTGACGTCCAGATGAACAAAAAACTATTAAAGTTGCATTTTCTCGAAACAGCTATTTTTGTATTCCGACACTTTTTTTGCCGGGAAGCGATATGTAGATGACAATTAGTAGGCTTCGATGGTTCAACTAGACAAATATTTACCTCATTACTTGAAATTCCTCAATAGTCTACTCGATAAGATCAAATTCACCGTAGAGATAGAAGAGAACAATGAGATAAATTTTTTAGATCTGACAATATTCAAAAACAATGATAAAATCGACTTTAACATTTTCCGAAAAAACACATTCACAGATTGCACAATACCTTTTGACTCTTTTAACCCGATTTCACAGAAATAGGGCTTTCACAATACCCCTTTCTGATCAAAACCTCCGAAGTGAAATCGCAATCATTAAACAAATAGCAGTTAATAACAAAATACCTACCACTCTAGTAAACAACATTATAATGAAATATCAACAAAAATCAATAATGAAAGAACTATTCTCAATTTCCACAAGACCAGAACACAAATATGTTAGTATCAATTATGCTGGTAGAATCTCCGAGAATATTGAAAATTATCTCTCAAAATTCAATTTACAAACATCCTACACATCCAACGGAAATTTAGGAAACATATTATTCAACGCCAAACCTAAATTAGAGAAAGGGAAGAGATCTGGTATATATCGAATAGAATGTGGTGAATGCCCCGCTATATATACAGGCCAAACTGGGAGAAATTTTGATACAAGGTACCACGAACATGTCATTTCGGATAAAAAATTATTAATGTACGAACATCTTCAAAATTCGAAACATATAAAGATAATTTTAAGATCCTACACACATGCGAAAAAGGGAAAATGATGAATATGTTGGAATCTATGGAAATAAACAGGTCAAAGAAAAATCCCAATTCTATTGTCCTCAACGAACAACTTGATTTAAATAATAGTCCTCTCCTGAACCAAAACCTACATTATATTGAAAGCTTTGTTATGTTCATGGATTTTACAGGTATATGAAACGCAGGTACCGGGTATCAGGTATATCAGGTATATCAAATCATTCATGATAGAATAAGCAACATAGGTATAAATTACTCAGTTACTTTTGAAAATGGTGTAATAGCCGAAACCGGTCAACAATAAAGAAATATAGTTGAAAATAGACAAAAGTGTGTTTTTGTACTGTATCCTCAGTGAACATGAATTTCCACAAAATAAACAAGTCGTCAATCGAAGAAGTAACCCACCGACTATTTTCATTCGAAAATGCGGATGATCTCTCCGATCGATATCCAGCAAAATTTTTTGAAATTCATATACTGGAATACCTGAAACTGACATAGGGATCACATATTGAAATTGTATGTAAACTAGTTTCAAGTTATATATGCAGTGTCATAATGTCAAAAATGGGTGTGATAGTCAAGTCACATCTTATTTTTTGATCTTTCAATTCCTTATTCAACTCTGACACTTTCTGGCCATTACAACGGTGAACAATTATTTTCAACTAGAAAGTGAAATTAAACGAAACTATTTACTCCATCTGATTCCCCTCCTACATTCTGAATGACATCAGGTGCTAGTAGATTACATCGTCTGGTAATTTTCAGTGAAATCAAATCGGGGATTTAGGTGGCTATTCTGTGGTACCTCTCCTACCAATACATCTACCCAGTTATCATCGAGAAAGCGTCACACTGGTACTACGCAATGTTGATGTTGATCTTTGGTGTTACTTGATTATTCAACGAACTGATTTGTTCTACACCATTCAGATTGGCTCTCAGAAAATGGTCTTATATTATAATTACCCAAAACTGTTGCCCAAATATTTAGTTTGTGAGTTATTGGTTATGAGTTTTCCATTACTCCAGTAATGGTAATTTCGACGATTTATTTGCCCATTTCGATAAAAGGTACATTCATTCAAGAAACATGTGATGTACAACAGAATTGGATTACTTTTGCCACGTTCCCGAAGAATTCCACGAAATAGAACCCTTCTTTAACTTCGTGCAATTCAAGAATTATTTTCATTTTGTGGGGGTGGAATTTTTGTTGATGAAAGATTCTAAAACCGTTTTCAGACTCTCTTCTGATACTTTGCCAATGAATGCATATTTTTCATCACGGTACCATGGCTTAGAACTGCAATATTGATACCTTCGTTATTGTCCGTTCTTGAATGATCATTTTGTTTGTTGCTAATGTTACCAGTTTCCATGAATTCATGAAACAATTCTAATATATTCATGTTTAACATTTTTTTTTTGGTTGGTTCACATTGATAACATCACCAGTACTATTTGATTCCACTCTCAATTTACAGAACAGACAGAAAAAACGAAATAATAAGTTGAGTTTAACAGGGCGAAAATAAAAACATTCATAATGAAACTCGGCTGACAGTCACTATTTCAGAATGATTTTGACATAATCATCAACAACTTCAGTAGTATCTATGTGATAAAACTTGAAACTAATGGTGTACCTAAACCCCCACCATGAGATTATATTTCTTTCACTTTCATCAGTATTCGGTTTGAACATTTCAAAAACTGAAATTTTGAATTTGAGTTGACTTTCTATCCAGTTATTTTAAAAATTTTTTTCGGTTTTTAAACTATAATATTTCAGTCTATACTCATTCAATTCGATCTAAATATGCGCCATTTGAATCAGCATACTTTTGCCAATGAAACACAAGTCGATTAATTCCGTCAGCATGGAAATTGAGTACTCAGGATTCGATGAAGTCGACGAAGGCAATTTTTGCCGAGGTATTTGAAAAGATGTTAGTTAATTGATGAGAGGTCTGGGGAGTACATAATAAGACAGAATTTCAAAGCCCATTTCGTTTTAATTTTCGAAAGGTGATTTATGAAACATACGGAACCGCTTCTGTTGACCACTGCCAGCTGCTGTGGACGCAATGTTTCATACATTTAGCCGATTCTCTCACGACAGGTTTCTGCTGTGATAGTTTGGCTAGGTTGTAGGAAGTGATAGTGAATCACACTAGCCGCTGATTACCATACAGTAATAATGGTCCTCTTTGATAGGTTTTTGCCTTTGGAGAGTGCCTGGGGTCTGAGTGGCTTATCTGTGTCCAACCACTGTCTCCTGTTGTCGTATAGGATTCACTTTTCATCATCACACGGGACGATTCAATTAAATGAATACAAATCTAAAGCAAATGAACTTTAAACGTTCAAGCCTGTCTCTTTATATCTACACAGTAGGTTTAATGGACTGACGCCTATCAGAAAACAGCTACTCCTCTGGCTAATACCACGAAGGGCGTTGGATTATATCCGACAGGCGTCAGTGCAGGAATCTTCACATCAAATTTCATGCATATGCAATTGGCAATACAACTGTACAAATTATGGAACGGGCACACTTGCAGACCGGTTTCAGGCTTATTAGCCACTCATCAGTGTAAGATAGTGATCATCATCGACTTAAATTCAATGATATTCCACAATTGGAAATCGGAATTCTTTCAGAGTATTTCATTCCTCTTCAGAAGTTGGAGCGAGCATCACAAAATGTCACTCCATCTAGTGAACGAGGTACTAACCAACTGCATATCCGTAATTTGCTTGAGTCCTCTGAATAAGGAAGAAAAACTTTCTTATTAGTCAGTGGGCTATGCTTGAAGACTGACAGTAAACAAATCTAAAGCAAATGAACTTTAAATATATTCAAAAAAATTAAAAAACACACTTTTAAAGAATGTTATAGTGTATGAAACTTTTCAGTTTCATACAGTATAGAAGCGTGTTTTTTAGTTTTTTCAAACTATATCTATTGTTTACTCTTCAGTCCGATTTATTGTCAAAAATATTTTTTTTAAGTTCTAGTTACTAGTATTATAAATCTTTAACAGACGTCGCACGGATGTGAAATTCCTCTCAAACAACATAATAAAGTTTGAGGTCGTAAATTCTTTAGTAGTACTGAGATGCAGTACGGACAGAGGACGAACAGTTGTGAAATTTGTTTCGAAGTAAAGAGAAAATTTGTAGTAATGATTTCAAAAAACAATTCAGTCTTGATTTGAAGTTTCATTCAAAATATTAACGGACTGAAAGTATTTTTTCAGTGAATCATTTTATTTTTTAAATCAATCTTTTCATTTGATATGTATCTCAATCACCTCAACTTCTAGATTTTTCGAAATATTTGAGTAAATGAATGTTTCAGGTGTACAATTTACGATATAGTTTTCATTGCTGAAATCCACATTCTGTTTTGCTTTCAAATAATCGAATTAGATTTTGAAATGATTTGCTTTCGAATAATCGAAATAGATTTTGAAATGTATCTTTCGTTTCCTTCAAAACGTTTTTCTGTACTAAATTACGGATATTTCAAAATATTCCATCTGTAGTGATAAATTTCGCTAACATTTATAATTCTCAAAATATGTTTTTCATTTCGATTTACTTCTGAACAACCTATCAAGTAGGTTACGTACAGGTTCTGTCAATACAGATCTCGAGTTCGAGAGTTACAAGCAAACAAACATACACACAAACAAACATACATACATACAGGTGAAGCTAATATAAAGCGTGTAAAGAAAAGGATCGTATTTGTTGCGCAAAAGGAAAGAAGAACATACTTTGGAACATGACAATTTTTGTCGATCGTTCAGATCGTGGATCACCTAATTTTCAGGCATTCTAAACTTTCCAATACGTTTTGAATCATCAGTAACTGCATGAAAGATGACGTCTTGTTTCTCCGGCATCCCTCGCATTGTTTGTGATGAATCAGTCTCCACCAGGTCTTCGAATCTTCATCCTGGATCACTGTAGATCGACCATTTCGAGGCTCTGGCTAGCAGATGTTATGCAATTAGAATTTTCAGAAGTCACTTGAATACTGCTGCACTACATACAGCATACTATGGAACCGTATATCCTTTCCTCAAATATGGAGTTATGTTCTGAGGTGGAAGCACTAACTTGGAACGCATTTTCTTTAAGCAAAAACGTATAATAAAGAATATGCCTAACATGAACTTAACAGTCTCCTGTTGCGGAATATTCAAAAGTAATAAATTACTTACTTTATATGGGATCTATATTTATGTTTGTGTTATTTTCGTTTGTGACAACAAAAAAAATTCATTATTCATAAAAACATTCACGTGTACTATACTAGGAACAATTCGAACCTCGTTCTTTCTAAACATAGACTAAGAAATACAGAAAGAGGTCCACGCTATATGGCCATCAAACAATATAATCATTTACCACTGACAATCAGAGAAGAAGGTAAACGGCATATTTTCAAAATTCTAGTTTTTGATTTGTTGTATAAAATTCGATGCAAATTCTTGCATCCTATTCGATGCAAGAATTTTTCATGGCAACTTCATGACGATTGTAGAAAACAGAAGAATGATATATATTAGCATTAGCCATAAAAATTTTTATAATCCTAACAAATATAAACATGATATATGCGAGAGCATATTTCCATTTTCATTATATTTTGATATCTATATATTTTAGACTAATGCGTTCATATCTGTGACACTTATCTTATTTTTTGTTTCTCTTTTTTTTAATATTGAGTGATACTAAAATGTATTCCCATGAATGTATAAACCTGTGATAATCTTTTGTTATCTTTTGTTGTATTTCAGTTATATATGTATACCTTACTGACTTAAATTTTTATATGTTCAATTTGAAAACTTCTATAAAATCTATCGATCTATCTATCATCTTCGAAGCTGAGATCTCCGGAACGAAATTTCGCAAAACAACGCTTATCGGTGCGTTCACCATTATAACACCATCATTGCCAACTGCCTGGTTGATTTTTGTTCATCGACCACTATATACCACGATATAGTAGAATATATATTCATTCATATAAGGAGCTACAAAAATAAATAATATCGAAATGGATAAAAATTTGTGGAAAACAAAATAAATGGACGTCAAGTTCGCAGAAATTAGTCTTTTCCATCTCCTAAAAACGCCAAGTCAATTATGGAAATGTGTCGAGAAGAGTTTTGCAGTTTTCGTTACGTTCCATTTCAATTTTTTTCAAATGATGATCGATTCTTTCACATACATCCACAAATTGACTCACTCATAATATAATATTTCAACTTTAGAGAGGAGGTACTTTCATTTGAGATGATACAAAGGAGAAGAATGATTCCATTTTCATTAGAACATGGGCTTTCACGACCGTTGTCACGATAAGAAGTCGAATGGAAACCAGACATTGACTGTGACGACGAACTGGCGAGCTCCATGTTCACTGATATAGTATTTCCAATACCAATTGGAACAGCAAAAAATAATATGCCGACATAGGCGTCGGCATATTATTTTTCAGTGGTAGTTTTTCAGTTATTTATTCTTACAGTCATAGCAATGACCCCATGAAAAAGTTATCTCAACTGAATTTTTCCACCATGGGTAATTATGAAAAACTTCGGAATTTAAGGTAGTTGATTTCCGAGTAGAAAACTCTAAAATACAATAAAAACACAAATAACCACACCGAATTCTCGTCAAACATATATTTACCAAATATAATATAATGAATACAATAATTTATAAAAATTGCTAAAAAAATCAAAATTTTTCTTCGCTACATTCAGTTGAGGTAGAATCATCATCGGGTTGAATAACGATCGGATTTATGGAACTCTGCACATAATATTTGTTCTCTTTTTTTATAACGTGTGCACACAGTCTTCCACACATCACTATCACCTACTTCATTCACCACTCACCTTATATTGTCAAGCACTACAGCATTCAAAGTCGGTGACTGATTACATTTCCGCATTTCTTTCATTGTGGCCCAAACCATTTCAATTGGATTGAACACACAATAGTATGGAGGCAAACGTAAGAGAATATGACCACGTGTTACACACATCGAATCAATAATATACTATTTTTTGAAATTACATTGTTTTATGGTCGCCAGTGAATCTTTTCGGGTTTTTCCATGTCATGATTTCGCATGAAATCAACAATATCTACTTTTTTCTGTTATTGTTTGGTATAGTAGTCAATAACCGAGAATGATACGAAGCTTTATGCATAACAATAACCGAGTTTGGAGGAATATTTGGGAGAAGCTGCTCACTGAACCAGGTTTCGAATAAAGCCGCAGTCATATCTTTGTGGTAGTCAGCAGACAAATCTTTTATATTTTTGGCCGACAGAAGCAAAGCTTTCCTCCTTGAAGAAGGTGTGTTCAAAGCACAATACTTGGTTTCGTCTACCCAGCCATATTTGACAACATCATGGGTGTCAAACCAAGTTTCGTCGAGGTAGATTATATGTCTGCTGGATTCTCGGTAGCTTTTCATTCGCCTCAAATATTCCTGTCGGAGTTGAACAATGCGTGTCGATTCCATTATGACCATCCGCTTATTCAATTTTTGATATTTGAAACCACAAGACAATAAGACACCTCGCAGAGTTTCTGAAGATTTGTAATTGTAATCGGGATAATCGAGTAATTTATACCAAATCATTTCAAAGGTTGGTACTTCATTTTTTTGGTATATACCATAAATTGTTCGCCGAATCACATCTTTTGTAGCACCATCAACGTTTGCGAATTTTCTATTCCTTTGTTTCCGTTTCATTGCATGGTCAATGACATCACCTATTTTAATGACTCGAAGAACTGTCAAGCGAGATAGTTTCGTTAACTCGCATATTCTATTCATAATAGCATTATGTGACAGTTTTCCTTCTTCAAGCATTCATGAATGTCTCAAATCACTCGCTGAACTTGAACATGTATATCCTTATTTTCGAATTCCAGATCCCTGTCGATTGACACAGATTCCTCACACGTAATGTTATCATTTGTTTTAAAAGGTCTCCGGAAAGCCATATCTATTGTTGACAAATTATGGACTATGCTTGAAGACAGGCAGAGAACACATCTAAAAAATGAACTTCAAACGTTCAAGCCAGTTTCGAATATATCTACACAGTAGGTTGAATGGACTGACGCCTATCAGAAAACAACTATTTCTCTGGCTAATACCACGAAGGCCTTTGGTTGGTTGTTTTCTGATAGGTGTCAGTCCATTCAACCTACTGTGTAGGTATATTCGAGACTGGCTTGAATGTTTAAAGTTCATTTCATTAGATATTTATATCATTATAGGTGACTGAGTTGAATCTGATTTATTCTCAGGGACGTATCTCATTAAATAACAAAGTATTCTCTAACAACTCGGACGGTAACCGGTCGGTTCGACGTGGCTGCTTTGTTCACTCACTCAGATCTCCCGCTGTGTTGGTCGCTGGATCAAGCCCCAGGCTTGATCAATTTTCACTTGCTATCGTCCAACCTGTGCCAGGAATCACACGTTAAAAGGTAAGACCTCGTTAGTCCCTAGCTCGCACAAGTTTCGACTTCTGAGGGTTGTCGTTCGCAGGGGTGCAATAGCTGGTTAACGAAAAAACAGATTTTGATCAGATTTTTGAACTTGCTACTTTATCATCTGCTAACTCCTTTTCGAAAGATTCAATTCGCGAATGATATCCTCACTCTAGAGACAAGACAGGTCGAAACACTTCGGACAATATACTTGCGTTTCAATCAACAACAAAGCATCCGTACATGTTCCATTTATGACACACTAGTCCCTCTGGTATTAACCTATCGTACAAACAATTGGTTTTATCGATAATTGATTGGACGTTTAATTGTATATGCACCAACCAATGTACTGCATCCAGTGGAACAATGGATTACTTTGAGATGTTACACTGAAAGAGGAAACTAGAAAGATATTTTCATTTGATTATTTGGAATGAGAAATACTGAAATATATCAGCAAAATCAATATGGAAGACACATTTATCATGTTCAAAAATAAGGTAAATGTTCAGATTCCGCGGACTATGTACATTCGATTACAAATATTTTTTTAAGTTGGTACACACATTTTGAACATACCTATGTTTGAAATTGAATCATTTGAAAGCAATGGAAACTAATTTTTTCAAAATTCAAACATTCTAACGAATTACCAACAGGATTTATATGAATTAGCTATTATTGAATTTTTTTTTTACAAAAACCAAGAAAGTATTATTATTGATGTTGAAGTGGGGTAATATGCTTCAGGAAATCATAATTGAAGAGGTACCTCAGGTATATAAAAGTTGTAGAGGTTTAGGTGATTTGATGGAGGTAGTCTCACTTGTAGTTACATGTAGTTTATATGTTACGGTTAAAGTATATAATTGGTGATTGTATACAATCACCGGTAATTGTATACAATCACCAAAGTCACTGGTAAATGTACAAAATTATTCTCAATTATCTACTTTTACCGGCAATTGGAATAACCAAGGTACAGGCGGTAAAAGTAAGGAAATGAAATGAAAATAAGAAATAAAAACAATAAAATTAGATCGTTTTTCAAGTAGTGTAATTTTTATTTATTTTTCAAACCTGAATTAAAAACAAGAGGCTTTTTTACGATATTTTTCAATCTAAATTAAAAACAAGATTTTTTTTGCCTAAATTAATAACAAGAGGCAAATTTTGTATGACATTTGTACTATTTGTTTTGACATGACAAACTCTAATGGCACTTGGAATTACACAGCTTTCCATTCTTTTTACATTTACACTGGTCTGTTTTACACTTAATTTTGCAAACACATCTCTGATAGCCTTGCCCACCCGACAATGAAGTTTATTTAACATATTCGCTCAATGAACTGTGAAGATTTGGAACCATTTCTAGAGAAATGAATGATTCTTTGCAGAGTAAAAATTGAGTTCTGCTATACATCTGTGGCAGTCGCCCTTCTTTAGTACCCAATCTATACAACTCTTTTTGAACACACATAATAACAGCCAAAACATTTCTACAATCATTTCTTGCCCTGTCAACATCGGGTACTCTTAATTTTACCGTATCAACTACATTTCCGGGGGGAAATCTTACATTTGATGTTTTAAGCATTTTCTTCGCTTGCTCTTCAAGACCTTCCTTAGCATGTGCCCGTTCAATTGCTACAGAATCTCGTCTCTCTGTAATTTCATTAGAAGCTGGTTCTTCTGGAATCGCATTGGGCTCATTCACTGATGGCTGTTCTGGAATTTGTGCTAATAGAAGCTCATTTGGTTCATCCACTTCTGCATCTTCATGTTCTACGGAATCAGGACCCGACTGGTTTTCTTCTATTTGTTTTACCAACTCTTCCAGATCTTCTTCAGTTGAAATATTTTCCAGAACATCATCAGGCAGTGATGATGTTCTCAAACCAATTTTGGCAGGAACCCCAAACATGGCTTCATACGGGCTGCACTTGATTCCAGAATGGTAAGCTCGGTTCTTGGCGAATTGTATAAATCGAAGACCCTCTGACCACTTGTTTGTTTGGTTGTTTTCCAGCCAGGTACTCAGCATATTTTCGATGTCTTGATTTGCACATTCCACGGATCCTTGTGACTGACTGTGTCTGGGCTTACCGTGTACTATCTTTAAATCTGTCCACATACTGCACAGTTATTCTATAATTTTGTTAGAGAATTCTCGTCCATTGTCGCTATGAAGAATGTTGGGAGCTCCAAAGGCACAAAATATATCAAGAAGAACACTTGCAACTTCTTCTGCACGTTTACTTTTCAACGGCCGTAACTGAACAAATTTCGTTGAATGATCTTGATAGACAAAAATGAATTTGAAATCATTGACTGCTTGAGCTTGCATATCAATTAAATCTATTTGACATCTACTATTCATTTCTTTCGACAGTATAGGTTTGACTACTAAACCCTTTTTGGGAACTTTGGATTTTTTCTGACAAGTTTCACACAGATCTAAATAGATCTTTATGATTTCTGTAGTAATGTTTTTGTACTTCTTTTGTAATTCCTTCAACATTCTTGTTCTACCTCCATTTCCAATAGATCTATGTGCTCCGTCAATCAATACAAAGAGTTCTTCCTTATGAACATAATACACAACATTCTGTACATCTTTACTCAGGGGGCAAATTAGTTTTTCAGTTTCCCCAACCTTCATGACATCATACTTTTTCAACAGCCTGTAGTCATCTGGTAACTTATTACTGGTTTTAGATTTATTTACATTTACACTGTTTCTTAACATTTGGTACTTTTCTCTAGTAAGCAAAACCGTATTGTGCTTTTTACTGCCCATCACTTCAAGTACTTTGGTATTAAAACGCTCTTACATTGTTAAATCACAAATATAATCAGTCCCAGAATAATGTAATATACAGTTCACAAAACGAAAAATGCAGGGAAACAAAACACAAAAATAACTCGCTAAAAGGATACGAACACTTTCCAAGAAATAGCAAGCGACTGAGACTAAGACGACATACATGCACGTGGTAAACAACTGCGTGGTAACACTGCGCTTGCGTGTCTATCGTTGAAATGTGAATTTCTTACTTTCATCAAGCTCCTCTGGCGATTGTATACAATTACCGGTAAAAGTAGGAAATAGAAGGTTTTTCAAGATTATTTCCTACTTTTACCAAAGACTCCGGTAAATGTATACAATTACCGGTGATTGTATACATTTACCGAATTATGTACTTTTACCGTAACATATACATATTAGCGTGAGAAGCAACTTGTAGTATTCCAAGCACTGTTGATGAAGCTACTGTGTCAGCGAAACATGTGATATATTTCTGAAATGAAGTTTGTGGAAATCAAATTGTAAGGTGTAGTTTATGAAATTACTATGGGTCTTCATCAAGTAATGGCTGACTCAATCAGAACATCTATTCCATTCATTCCAAGCAGAACTTCATCGTGAGAATTTCATCGAACATGTTTTCCAGGTATTCCAATCGGGAGCTTCTTGCATGATAAATGCTTCTTTACATCAAAAGGTCGTGAAGAAAAAGAGTGACACATTAGAAATTCTTAATTTCATGATAATTCAGCTATACTTTAGGAATTACTAGACCGATTATACTGTAGAATCATCACAATACTCAAAAATTGCAGACCGATGTAGACTTCTAAGAAACTTTTCGCAAGATCTAATGATATTAGATTATCTGTAGTGATAGTGCAGATAATTAGAAATGTTACTGAGGAAATATCAACTGGTGAAGATGACGAAGATAATAAAAAAACATTTCTCATTGTATAGGGTCTTTTACTGAGCACTTTCTTTCTTTAAATTTGAATGAAACAAAGTCTTCATTGTTACGATTTTCATTCGGGTTCGAAGGCCGTCGTGGTTTAGAACTGTATCCTAACGTTTTGCCAGCACTAGTGGCTGGCTTCTTCAGAGGTATATTCATCTTGATGGTTCACCGATAACTAGTGATGTTCACTCAGGTAGCCCGCCTTTCTTGTTGATGCGTTGCTATTGGCCGAAGTGTTATTACCTGTTGATGACGTTGCATTGCCCTGTTGCCACCGTGGCAACTTTCAGTATGCGATTTCAAATCCGGTTGAGCGTTATCGCCTCCTGTTTTCGGTTTCAGTTTTCCGTATGTTTATGGATTTATATAGCTTCCCGTACAAGCCGACTGTGGTATCCATGATCGGGTGCAAGTAGTTTCACATCTTCAAATAGTATCGTATGATTTCCTTCACTAAATGCGTGTTCTGCTACTGCCGATTTTTTTATTGGCATTCAGCCTTGTACCCATGGATCATTTGGTGGTACCGATATAAACTTTTCCGCAGGTGCATGTTATACGGTATACCCCCGCAGCTTAAAATGTTTCCGATTCTGTCT
The DNA here is from genome assembly GCF_025532065.1 of Leptinotarsa decemlineata. Lineage (NCBI taxonomy): Eukaryota > Metazoa > Arthropoda > Insecta > Coleoptera > Chrysomelidae > Leptinotarsa > Leptinotarsa decemlineata. Next base: position 15,858,965 of record NW_027412694.1, read on the forward strand.
GTAACCCTAGTGATGTCCGGTAGAAATGCACGTGCAACCGTTTGAGTTTCCTCCATATCTTGACTTGTAGAAGTCTTCACTTTCATGGCTTTCTTGGTCTCGGTTACACTGTATCCATTCAATCCTAAAGCTACTTGAAGATGCTCCAATTCTTCTTGTTGGTGTTCCGGTTCACATATTCTACGGGCACGTTCTGTCACGGTGTTGATAATTCCCCGCTTCTGACTCGGATTGTGGTTCGAAAGTGCATGCAGATATCCGTCTGTATGTGTCGAGATTCGGTACACTTTATGTGTCATTCTTTTGCCACGCCTTTCGACAAGTACATCTAGATAAGCTATTCGTTGTTCCTGTTCAGTCTCCATGGTGCTAGGGTGTTGAGCATTCATGTGGTCTAGGAATAGCTTCAGTCTGTCCCTCCCATCTCTCCAGATAACGAAGGTGTCATCCACGTATCGTAGCCAAATGGTTCGTTTGAAATCGAAAGCGTAGATTCCCTTCTTCTCAAATTTCTCCATGAAGAAGTTGGTTATCACTGGGCTGAGTAAACTTTCCATCACAACGCCGTCTAATTGCTCCTCGAAATATCCTCTCTATTGGAAGTAACTTCCCGTGAGGCAGGCCTTACGGGCTTACGGGCTTACGGGCAGCCACTCGTGCTTGCGAAACGCAAGTTCCTGGGTAAGCTGAGTTTTGTACGGCTGCAGACCTAAGTAATGACGCAAAATCAGTCAAATTATTGTCTGAGAAAGTCCAAGTTCCTGTGAGCGACGCGAAACCGACTGCCTCGGATTCTCCTGTACACTACTACAAACAGCGGCAATATTTTCGGTGGATCTTGCGTTTCGTTGACGTACGGGTGTTGTTCGATCGTTTACTGAACCAAAAGAGTTAAATGTATCTGTCGCAGCTAACTACTTGAAATAGCCGTTCCATCAAACAGCTAGCTCTTTGACGGAACAACGCCAGTCAATCACACGGCTAGCTTTTTAATTGAATATATTTGAGGCGCTCAAAACATTCAACACTCCAGCTGATTCAAAAGTCGCCGACTAATTGAATTAGTTCAGCGCTTACCACCGCGGCGCTAGATGCATTTTGTTCTCAAGAAACATAAAATAAGGAACGTATTAGCCTGAAGCTAGAAAAAAATGGTATACCAAGCCTCAGCCGGTTCCATTTGCTTTCCGGGAAAGGTGAAGACATAATTTGAAAATTAGAAAAATGAGGTGTAACTAGAACTTGGACAATTCTAATTGGGGAACGCCTTTAGTACATTCGGATTTGTGCCAATTACAAAATGACGATATACAAATATCTTAAAGATTCAAACCACCCCTTACCCAGAATAGATTAAAGTTTTGTAGCAATACAAGTCACCCTAGTTAATTTGCCATTTAACCAGTTGGCTAAGCGTCGTCTAGCTGTAGTGTTGAACGTTGCAATCATCAAGTCGGCTAAACGACGTATAGTCGTGTGATTAAATGGCGGGCTAGCTGTTTGATTGAACGGTTATTTTAACCAGTTGGCTGCGACATTTCCACCACATCGCAAATAGTCTTCTCGGTAGGACGATTATGCCGACCCTAAAATGGACGAACCGCGCGATACTTAGCCTTATCAGGCTAGCAAGGTGAATCCAGCAAAATTGCAAAATAAAATACATCAATTTGAAGCTAATCAGTTGCTAATCACTTGCCAGAACAACGATTTTGTTGCTCGTGCCTATCCTTGGAAATCGCAAATAATGCTATCGTGATATCAAGGTAGCAAGGTAACTCAAAAGATTATATACTTTCCCTTTGATTTTTATAGAATATTTAGTTGCTATTTAGTTGTTAAACCTTGGATATAGCAAAAAATGTTTAAATATTTTTTTTTTACTTTTTATGATCTTGCTATCTTGGAACTGTTTTTTCCTGGAACTAAAGATGTTCCAAGTTTGTTGCTCACCAAGAGTAAACTTGAATACACCTTGAATGGAATGGAAAATGGAAACAGAATAGTTGAAACCGATCGGCCAATTTTAATAATTTTTTTTTTCATTTTCCACGTTCTTGCTATCTTGAAACTGATTTTCCTAGAATAAAAAGTGTTTCAAATTGATTGCTTATCAGGAGTATACTCAAATGCACCTTGAGTATCAGCAACAAATATTCGAAACCGATCGGCGGATTTCAGTTTTTTTTTCAGTATCCTCATTTTTGCTACCTTGAAACCGTTTTTTTTTTGGAAATGAAAAGTGTTTTGAATTAATTGCTCATCAGGAGGGTACTCAAATACACCTTGAGTATCAGCAACAAAATGGATGAAACCGATCGACCGATTTTTAATTTTTATTTCATCTCTTCTCAATCTTGCTACCTTGATACTGGTTTTCCTGAGAATAAAAAGCGTTTTGAATTTGTTGCTCATTGAGAGGGGACAATCCACTTCGAAAATCAGCAACAAAATAGTTGGCCTTCATCGGCCAATTTTTAATATTTGTTTAAATTCTCCCTCTTCTTGCTATCTTGAAATCGGTATTTTCTGGAGTACGGAGTATAATGAATTTGCTGGTCTCCAGAAGGGGACTCAAATACACCTCGAGTATCACCAACAGAATAGTTGAACCGATCGGCCGATTTTTGAATTTTTTTCTTTTTCTTCGTCCTTGCTATTTCGAAACTGGTTTTCCTTAGAATAAAAAGTGTTTCAAATTTGTTTTTCGCCACTAGTATACTCTAATACATCTTGAGAATCAGCAACAGAATAGTTGAAACCGATCGGCCGATTTATTTATTTTTTTTCATTTTACTCGTTCTTGCTATCTTGAAACTGGTTGTCTTCAGAATAAAAAGTGTTTCAAATTTGTTGCTCATCAGGAGTAAACTCAAATACACTTGAGTATCAGCAACAAAATAGTTGAAACCGATAGGCCGATTTTTAATTTTTTTTTTCATTTTCCTCGTTCTTGCTACCTTGAAACTGGTTTTCCTCAGAATAAAAAGTGTTTCAAATTTGTTGTTCGCTAGGAGTATACTCTAATACATCTTGAGAATCAGCAACAAAATAGTTGAAACTGATTGGGGCCGATTTATTTTTTTTATACATTTTACTCGTTATTGCTATCTTGAAACTGGTGGTCTTCAGAATAAAAAGTGTTTCAAATTTGTTGCTCATCAGGAGTATACTCAAATATACCCGAGTATCACCAACAAAATAGTTGAACCGATCGGCCGATTTTTGAATTTTTTTCTTTTTCTTCGTCCTTGCTATCTTGAAACTCGTTTTCCTTAGAATAAAATGTGTTTCAAATTTGGTTTTCGCCACTAGTATACTCTAATACATCTTGAGAATCAGCAACAGAATAGTTGAAACCGATCGGCCGATTTATTTATTTTTTTTTCATTTTACTCGTTATTGCTATCTTGAAACTGGTGGTCTTCAGAATAAAAAGTGTTTCAAATTTGTTGCTCATCAGGAGTATACTCAAATATACTTCGAGTATCAGCAACAAAATAGTTGAAACCGATAGGCCGATTTTTAATTATTTTTTTCATTTTCCCCGTTCTTGCTACCTTGAAACTGGTTTTCCTCAGAATGAAAAGTATTTCAAATTTGTTGCTCATCAGGAGTATACTCAGATACACTTCGAGTATCAGCAACAAAATAGTTGAACCGATCGGCCGATTTTTGAATTTTTTTCTTTTTCTTCGTCCTTGCTATCTTGAAACTGGTTTTCCTTAGAATAAAAAGTGTTTCAAATTTGTTTTTCGCCACTAGTATACTCTAATACATCTTGAGAATCAGCAACAGAATAGTTGAAACCGATCGGCCGATTTATTTATTTTTTTTCATTTTACTCGTTATTGCTATCTTGAAACTGGTGGTCTTCAGAATAAAAAGTGTTTCAAATTTGTTGCTCATCAGGAGTATACTCAAATATACTTCGAGTATCAGCAACAAAATAGTTGAAACCGATAGGCCGATTTATAATAATTTTTTCATTTTCCTCGTTCTTGCTATCTTGAAACTGGTTTTCCTTACAATAGAAAAGTGTTTCAAATTTGTTGCTCACCAGGAGTAAACCCAAATACACGTTGAGTATCAGCAACAAAGTAGTTGAAACCGATCGGCAGATTTTTTAAAAAATTTCCTTTTTTCTCGTTCTTGCTATCTTGATACTGGTTCTTCTGAGAATAAAGGGCGTTTCAAATTTGTTGCTCATCACGAGTATACTCAAATACACTTCGAGTATCAGCAACAAAATAGTTGAAACCGATAGGCCGATTTATAATAATTTTTTCATTTTCCTCGTTCTTGCTATCTTGAAACTGGTTTTCCTTACAATAGAAAAGTGTTTCAAATTTGTTGCTCACCAGGAGTATACCCAAATACACGTTGAGTATCAGCATCAAAGTAGTTGAAACCGATCGGCAGATTTTTAAAAAAAATTTCCTTTTTTCTCGTTCTTGCTATCTTGATACTGGTTCTTCTGAGAATAAATTATTTTTTTCATTTTCCCCGTTCTTGCTACCTTGAAACTGGTATTCCTCAGAATGAAAAGTATTTCAAATTTGTTACTCATCACGAGTATACTCAAATACACTTCGAGTATCAGCAACAAAATAGTTGAAACCGATAGGCCGATATTTAATAATTTCTTTCATTTTCCTCGTTCTTGCCACCTTGAAACTGGTTTTCCTCAGAATAAAAAGTGTTTCAAATTTGTTGCTCACCAGGAGTATACTCAAATCCACCTTGAGTATCAGCAACAAATTAGTTGAAACCGATCGGCAGATTTAAAAAATTTTTTTTTCCTCGTTCTTGCTATCTTAATACTGGTTTTTCTGAGAATAAAAAGCATTTCAAATTTGTTGCTCATCAGGTGGGTACACGAATACACTGCGAGAATCAGAAAAACAATAGTTGACCTTGATCGGCCGATTTTTAATATTTTTTTAAATTCTCCCTGTTGTTGCTATCTTGAAACCTGTATTTTCTGGAATACAGAGTATTATGAATTTGTTGCCCATCAGGATGGTATTCAAATATACCTAAAGTATCAGCAACAAAATAGTTGAAACCGATCGGCCGATTTTTTTTTTTTTTATTTTCCTCGTTTTTGCTATCTTGAAACTGGTTGAACTGGATAATGAAACTGGTTAGTGAGAACGAGGGAAATCAAAAAAATAAATAAAAATCGGCCGATCGGTTTCAACTATTTTGTTGCTGATACTCAAGGTGTATTTGAGTATACTCCTGGTGAGCAACAATTTTGAAACACTTTTCATTCTGAGGAAAACCAGTTTCAAGATAGCAAGAACATGGGAAAAAAAAATTAAAATCGGCCGATCGGTTTCGACGATTTTATTGCTGATACTCAAGGTGTATTTGAGTACCCTCCTGAAGAGCAATGAATTTAAAATACTTTTCATTCCAAAGAAAAGCAGTTTCAAAGTAGCAAGAATGAGGAAACTGAAAAAAAAATAAATCGGCCGATCGGTTTCAAATATTTGTTGCTGATACTCAAGGTGTGTTTGAGTATACTTCTGGTGAGCAACAAATTTGAAACACTTTTCATTCTGAGGAAAACCAGTTTCAAGATAGCAAGAACATGGAAAATTAAAAAAAAATTAAAATCGGCCGATCGGTTTCGACTATTTTATTGCTGTTACTCAAGGTGTATTCAAGTTTACTTTTGGTGAGCAACAAATTTAAAACATTTCTGATTCCAGGAAAAAACAGTTCCGAAATAGCAAGATCATAAAAAATTGAAAAAAATTATTTAAATTTTTTTCGCTATATCCAAGGTTGAGCAACCACATAGCAACTGAATATTCTGTGGAGATCAAAGGAAAAGTATATAATTTATTGAGTTACCTTGCTACCTTGATATCATGATAGCGTTGTTTGCGATTTCTAGGGATCGGCACGAGCAACAAAATCGTTGTTTTGGCAACTAACTAGCAACTAATTAGCTGCGAGTAGATATATATTTTTTTGCAATTCTGCTGGATTCGCCTTGCTAGCCTGATAGGGCTGCGATACTCTGCATGTGACCATGGTCAGTGTTCGGAAGTCCCTGATGAAAAACCCGTTAGAATTCGTTAAGTTTTTATTCATGATGCCCTTTAATTATACGTTATTTTCTCAATGTTTTCAAAGATACATTATTATGCGTCTCACAAAACTGAAAGGACTGGAAATTGTACTCTTTACAACATCAATCTGGATTAATGGCTTTCACTTCTACTCGTCGTCTCATATATAAGATTCCACATGGTTTAATTTAGCAGATTATAATACCACAATACATATTGGAGCTATAGAGAGAAGCTGATGATTATCGCCAGCAACCCTTTGATCTAATCAGTAAATGATGTACAATTCAGGAACTACAGAATGGAGTATATAACTCACTACAATCTGACTGAATATATACATCGTTCACAGAACGCGATCGGCTTGTTAACAATCTGTTAATAATATTTTGGGAAATCGGATAGTCGATTTAATAGATGTTTTTGTTATACTTGATTACATAACATAACGAGCTCATTATCAATTTAGCCAGTGGGTTATCGATAGATATGTATAAATCGATATGCCGTGTATGTTACAGTTGTTTTCACAAAATTTCCTTTTGTTAACACATGTTAATGAAAATATTATCGGTGAATCAATAAGTATTATTGAATATGCTTATCGTGGGAAATGGATTTTGATTCGATCCCACGTGGTATTATATATGTTGTTTGAATTTTATCAAGAGATTATTTCGTGCTGATAATTGGATATGACGCACAGCCTCGTTAATCCTAAGGTCACACAAGTTACGACATCTTCGTGAATATAATGACACCAGGGGTCTATAACACAAATCTTACAATTGTAACAAGTCTACAAGTTACAAGTAATTCACTTATATCTACAAGTATCCTAATTTTTCGTAACATAAGAGAGTTGCATATACTTGTAGCTACAAGTAGAATATTCTACACTTGTATATGTTGTTCCTACAAGACAATTCATTTATTTACTTGCTGTTTTCGGTAACGCGATTCGTGGTGTAACACGTCTTAACGAGTTTTCGTGTTAGTGGTGAAGTGCAAGGACTGCAAGTGAAATAATATTTGTATACCTATGGCTAGAAAACAAGTAATATTCGAGAGGAAAATGCAGTTTTTACAAAAAGTTAAAGAAAATAATGAAATGCTATTCGGCGCCTTTTCCGACCGTTTGAAAAAAACAGACAAAGTTGAGAAATGGAAAGAATTAGCAAATGTTGCGTTTGTTTAATGCCTTCAGATAAAGAGTGGACATATGCTAGAGACACACTATGACGAAATATGAAGAAAATTACAATGGTACGTAAGAGCGTAGTATTATAGTGTACTAGTTTTGTTACTCTTAGGATTTAGTTGAACTTATGCAAGGTGTTTCAATATTAATAGGCAAGTGCATATTGTTGGAATCAAAATATTATGTTCAGGCTTAGTAATCGTACGTGTCAATTCTCAATAATTAAAATATTTCAATTGCTGGAAATGAATTAGAATCATAGGTCCTGATTCATAATATTTTATCCAAAATATGATTTATTTTAAAGGAAAAGCGGATAATGCTAGAAAAACGGGTACAGGCGGTCTTGGGAAATTGAACAATGTCGATGATATGGTGCTAGATATATTAGGAAAAGAGTCCCTAGTGATTGTAGGTCTTGGGGTACCAGCATCATTGGACGAAGTGGACGATGCAGAATCGCTACCCCAAGACAGCACAACAACAGAACAGCCAAGAATATTAACGCAGGACCCGGGCGTACCCTCAACCAGCCGCATAGGTAAAGTTTATAAAACATTATTAGTCCTAGTTTATGAAACATTATTAGTAATGTTTTTTTTGCAGTTTGGTTTGTGAGAAACTACTAATTAAAATGTTTCATGTATTTTTCTTCATTAAACAAACACTAAATAATTATTTATCTAATAGTTCACATCTGCCAATTATCACCACACAGTTTACATTTTTTAGGAAAACAGAAGCGTAGCATGACACGTCGAAAAGAAATTGCAGACAAGAAAAAAGTAAAACTTGACTTGCAAATTGAACACCTGAAACTGCAAAATCACAAGACCAAACTAGAGATTTACAGTTGGAAACTACACTAAACCTTCCAAGATCCGAATTTACACAAAATTTTGCAAGAGATGACTACATTTTTTATGGAGAGGACCAGCGTACCACATATTCAAATATTTATTTTCGTAAAAAACAATTATATTTTCTTACATAATCAATTCATTGAAGTTGATTTTCCTTCTTCACGCTAATTATTTATCCTAAAATAATCTATAAACTGTTGAAATCTAGCTCGAGCTGCTACTGCTAGTGGAGGTGCTTCGTTATCTCTGAGGTTTTTTCCGTCACCTTGATCATCATCATCACCATTTAATACCATATTATCATATTGCGCAATGTTGCATAACATTTAAAAAATTTGCTGCGAAGCCTGGATCAACTCGTAGGTGGTTCAAACATGGAAATTTTTCCTTCCATACGCCAAAAACGTTTTCAATAATGCGTCGAGTCCGTCTATGAGCTCTGTTGAATGCGGTCGGCGCTGGGTTCATCGGATCTTCATAGGTTGGTGGAATTAACCATTCACGCAAAGGATAAGCGGAATCTCCAAGAATGACAGCATTTGCATGAGGTCTCCAACCGTTTTCTATTCTAAGAAACAGGAAACTGTTACGGAGTACCCGCGCGTCGTGCACACTTCCGGGCCAATTTGCACTTATATATAATAAAACCTCAAGTCAGGCCCACATACAGCCATAGAGTTGATGGAATGCTTCCCATGGTGATCGACGTAAACAGGTTCGTTGTTTGTGGGGGCATCGATATTTACGAGGATTCCATCTACAGCTCCACAAACTTCAGGAAATCCTGCCAAATTATGAAAATGTTCTATTACGTTCCCTGTATTGTCGGGCCATCGAACTAATACATAAAATTTTATTTCGTTTACGGCAGCAGTAACTTCGTGAACACATCTGCATACGGTCATTTTTGATACCCCATGCATATCACATACTCCATGGTATTGCCCTCCGTTTCCAAACCAATGCAGAGCAATTAATAATCAGTTTCTGTAATGGTGACAAGCCATACCCTCGAATCGTTATATTCGCTATGGCTGGACCTATATCTTGAAGAAGACTTTGACAGTGTTGTCGACTAAGTCTGAACCATTCCACAAATTCCCCGTCTGTCAGTATGACAAAGTTACTTCTCTCCCGATAGCGATATACTGCACCATCATTTTCGTTTTCTCTATCCGAATCGCTTGACCACATATCGACAGTCGAATTATAGATATAAGCTCACGATGAAAGACTTCACTACAATCTACGCTCAATCTACTTATCAATCAAGATAGGTAGAAAATTGTCTATAATTGTCGACAATTCCGTAACACGACTGTACAAGTCTCATTTTTGTGTTACGAAAAGATACTACAATTGTAGAGAAAGTCCCGTAATTACCAGTGTACCACTAGTAACTACAAGTTACTTGATGTTACAGAACATCTACACTTGTATAATTTGTTTATACACTTGTTAGACTTGTAGTGGTTGTGTTATAGGCCCCAGCTGATTGATGGTGAAACGTATTTTCACACTTTTCAAAGGGAGAAACAAAAATCATTTATCATTCGGTAATCGATGTTGAAAATTTTCTTCTCGACAGCACGCCGTTGATTCTTTGTTTATTTCCAATGTTCATAGGAAGGTAGCACTCTGTTGATCCTATAACTAACTTCTTTGTGCATTGAGTCACCATCACACTTCTTCCCAGGACAGGACAGTTCAGATATTGTATTCGAAATCCATTTCATTCTTTCCATTTCCACCTTTTTTTTATGATGAAGAAGAGAGAATTGGAACTTTCTATGTTTTTTACCACTTTCATTTGTAACTAACGTTACTGCAGTTTCGTCTTGTAAGGATATTTCCACACTTATACATTAAACTAAAAATGGTTTATTACATTAGCCTTTATACAGCACTTTTGTAGGTAATGATAGAGGTACTTCGCTTGATTCAGTACCTGAATTTACTAAATATGAATAAACTAAATCAATTTGATCATTTAACAGGTTGCATCCGCAATGTTTATGCTTGTGAATCTCCAAGGATTCCAAATAATTGAGTTTGTAACCCTTCTTTGCAAAGTGTAAAATTTCCGTATCGTTCAGATTCGGGAACTTGTGGTTGCATGCCAAGGAATGGTTTGAAAACGTCGAATAATTCTTTGTCTTTCCTTGTCTGAAGGACCTTTCATGTTCAGCATACATATACAAAAACCAAGAATCCAATATATTGCTTTGCAGACGACATCACACTTGTCTCGTCATTGAATTTGGATACAAGGACATCGACTGCAGATGCACATCTTCACCTGCAGCAGGAGGTTGCATATCTCAATGAGGATCTAGAAATGATTTCGAATTGGGTTGAAAGTACCCACACAGTAAAAAGTATTTCTTTCAAAGAAGATCATAGGTTGCTTTGAAATTTTTATCACTATTGAAGAAATTATTACTTTATGCCAACAGTGTCATGTTCCACAAGAGAATCATACTTTTTTTAACGAAGAAATCGAATTTCTTGGACTTCCAACGATATTATTCTTTGATTATATTAATGCGAAGATGAACTATTTTGAATCTAGAAAATATATTATCATCTCAAATTCTACCACCTATTTGAAAAGAAAAATAAAGTGTTTCAAATGGAGAGCGATATCAACTTGATCTGAACACATTGTTTGTTTGAATTTTAAACTGTATCTCTTCAAATAACTCAATTCATTTATAACAAGAGTTTTGTGAGTCTATATACAGAACTTTATTATGATCGACTGAAGATAACAGGAATTTTGTAAAGAATGAACAGGGTTTTTTTAAAGAAGTATTTCATCGCGTACGCGCCAGTATGTGTTGGAAAGTGACTTGGTGTGTTGCGATTTTAAGAAGGGTGTGTTTTATGTGTCTGTAGGAAGTGCAAGTCTTTTCTGATTATTTTATATCTACCATAATGGAACCGATTTTACAAGACTGGGGTCTTACACAGTTGAAAGATATTTTTATGGGTAAGTATTATAATTGGATAAAATTGAGATGTTTGGGTACTTGAGAAAGAAACTCCGCTGTATCAGTAAGTTCTGCGTTGTATACGTAGTACCGAAGAGAAAGTAGTAAACTTTGACAGCAACTCTTGATTTTGACCTCATTTCACGGAAATTATATCAATGCTTCCTAACTTTTCACACATATATTATTACATTTGCCGAGTTCTGCAAGTTAATATTGATTTGAACTGAAAAATCCCCCACGTTGATTCAAATTCGCCAATCTCTTGTTTTAAACATATATTTTATCTTGTTTAAAATGAGTGCATTTTCTCTCAGTAAAATTTGATTTTCTCTCATACCGAAATCATTGAACGAGAGAGGTATTTATAGTTTAGACAATAAATTATAATACAAAAAATACCAAAGTAGACACCAGTTGGTATAAAGAGCATTTATATATGACAGCTACTTCCTGATTTCAACATGTGAATGTTTGTTGAATTCCAAAACGTCTTCGCTTTGTTTGTTTTTATGTTATTCATTGGGAACAAATTGAATATACCCTACTCAGCTTGAAATTATTCAATATATTCCGTTAAGGAAAGTAAGAACTAGATGGAAATATTGAAAAACGTGAAAAGAGTGAATGTTGTTATATAAATAGCGAATCATATACCTTTGGGTATGTTTGTATGATCACATTGTGTGTATCAGTAACATACACTTCTATCCACCTCTAAGGGATTTGAGGCACGTCTTTTGAATTGATTATTCATTTCATATCAAGGAATATTTAAGCACCTTTTAACTTGCTAGGAATCGTATGTCAAACAATACGACCACAGAGAAGTGTCAAAATTTTAGGGTTCTTGTTCGTATGCGGACAACAATGGGGTTGGTTAAAGGAATAATCCCACCTGAACAGTATTTTATTAATATATATATATATATATATATATATATATATATATATATATATATATATATATATATATATATATATATATATATTGATTAAGTTAGCAGCTGTTGAAATAGTGGCTAAGGATGATATGCTGATTTCTTCTTTCGTTTCAGAATCCAAGTGATGTTCTGGCAATTGTGGATAAACAAAAGCAGAATGCAGAACTTGATACACGATAGTGATTATTTTTAATGCTATTTACCAGAATGGCATCTAGTTTCAAAAATTTGATTTGTGTTAAATTACTAATGAATTAATTCATTGTCTTGTCTGAGTTGTAATGTTGTTAATAGGCTTCCATTTTATTTTATTTTTCAATTTCCAATTTGTCAGGAATATGTCACTTTTTTATATACATATATGTTTTCTGAATGAATATTTATTTCTGTTATTTGTATAACTGTATAGTCTCTCAATAGTGTGCGGTTGGAATGTGACATTTAAGTAAAGATTAGCAAAGAAAATTTAGTTCTCCATTACGTTTTGTTTCTTATCATATGCTTTTTCAGGATAATATTTATAATTTGCAATTGTTTGAAATAAACCAATCATAATATATAATGTATTATTCAATTTCTTCCCTTACCACTTATAACTATTCATATTAACGATGAGATACTTTGGATTGAAATAACTGAAACATCAAAATGAAAGGGACAGTTTATAAACAGAAGCATAAGTTCATCTCCGATGAAGTGAATGAGTTCATTTAATTTATACAAATAGAAGAGTTTGAATGAAAAATGCTTCTCTTCGAAGAAAACAATTAATTTCTCGTATGGAGATATTAAAATAGTGTTCCAAGTTGACATATCATTCTTTCGAAACCCAAAACAGTTTTGCTTGAAAATAAATTTTGCTCAGACTGAAATATGCATGCTTACTTCTCTTGATCTAATGTGATGAATTCTATTGAAATGTATGCACAATCTTGGTGAAATATTTTTTTTACTTGAAAGAAGCGTTTATTCAGTCCATTTGAGTTAACGATTCAAATTCAAATTGAGAGAATATATTTCTCAGTTTATAAAAATATTTCTTTATAAATATAGGAGAGCAAGATTTCTTTGAAGCAAGATAATGTTCTGCACTTTGAGATTTTTATTTTTACTGTGCAGGTTCAATTAAATGCCACAAAAACCCAGACATCGATTTTCCCAAAAAGTATAAATGTTTCCGAACCAGAAATAATAATGTCAAGACAGACAATTCCGCTTTCTGCTTCGATACGTTTGTTGGGGGGTCACAATGGACACCAATATGTCGTGGCACAATCATGTCGTTGGAGTCACAAAGACTGCTTCTCAAAAGCTTTGAAAACTGTTTCGAGCCAGAAAATTGTACACACTTCAGCAACTTTTGATGCCTCATGAAGCTCATATCAAACCGTCTTTGGAGTATTGTTCTCATGTATGAAGCTCCGCTCCTAAGCATAGCGTGAAGCTGCTGGTTTCTATCCAGGAAAGAGCCATCCGTCTCATTTGAGACGCGAACATCACTTGCAACCTTGATAGTCTGGAACATCGAAGAAAGGTGGTAGATTTTTCTCACTTCTACAGATACTTTCACGGGAAGTGTTCAAGTGAGTTTCAACTCAGTACATCTAGAACTTTACTGTTTGAGAACTCTTCCATTTAGAGAATGCGTTTATGTGGAAAAAACTTCTCGAGAACGTTTTTACAAATGGATTTCATCTTCACCGATTCAAATGCAATGTGAATCGCTAGTTACAGTTCGATAACCTCTTACATCAGCAGGATATTGTTCGATGACCCGAAGACGACATCATTTATTTTGCTGATATCTGCAAAGTCGGCAATAATTTATGTATAAATAGGTGCAATTGATTTGTAATAGCCAGTACTTATATTTCATAGTTATTAGTTGTTACTCTGTTCAAATAAAAAGTTTTTAAAAACCCTTTTGTGTGAACGAGAAATATAATTGGCGCAGTCATTAGGATAGTGGAAGAGTCCTTAGAAGATCCTCGTCGTTCTCAAAAGTTTATCCACTATTCTCCCGAACCAAGTTCCACCGAGAAGCAAGTACTCCAGGAAGAATTCCGGCCGTAGACAAGAATACCTCTTCACTATCGCCCGTCAAGGAATATCTACATAGAAATAAGTTTTTGGTGACAGAATATGCAACGAGCCATCATCGTCATCCTGTAAGCATAAATGAACTCAACTTCATCAATTGCAAATACTATTTTACGTCCCCCTACCTTAGTTTTACCAAATTCACCTTCAAGTACCAATTCTCGCCCATCCATTATTCCTCAAACAATTGACCAACCTTTAAATCCCATCAACATGGCAAAACAATTCGACCTGAAGAATTTTTGGATTGTACCCGAATACGATGGAAGCCCAAATGAATTATACCAGTTCATCAACGTATCAACAATGATTCTGAACGAATATTGGAATACTGAAGACCCCGGTTGTTTTCAGAACCATATATTGATACAAGGACTACTCAACAAGCTACGAGGCAGAGCCAAAGACGTCATCTCAGTTTATGGATGTAGTGACTGGAACAGCATCAAAGGAACTCTAATCCAAAACTTCGCCGACCAACGGAATGAAAATTCCTTAACAAGAGATTTGGTGAACCTGCGACAAGACCAGAACGAAACACCACAACGTTTCTACGAAAAAGTCATGGGACTTTTAAACACAATATCAAACTATATCGAATTACACACCGCCAATGATACGATAAAGATCAGCAAGAAAAGCTTTTTCCAACAACAAGCTCTAACAACATTCCTAGCCGGACTACGAGAGCCCATGGGATCCACCATAAGAGCAATGAAACCAATAGACTTGGCAACAGCAATGCAGTACATCCAAGAAGAAAACAATATCCGTTATCTACAAAGGACGTTTGGACCCCCACAAGTCTCCAAGAAACCACTTCAGACCCAGCAAAGAACTGCAAATCACCAATATGCCCAACAATCAATACCACAGCGTTTGTACCAACCTATGCAACACTTTCAACCCGGACAACAACAACCTCATCAGGACGTGGGACTCCAACCACAATTTCAACAACCGACCTTCAGACCACATTGGCAACCAAATACTCAACAGAGACAGATGTGGCCTTCAGTCCAACCACCACGTTTTGGACAGAACCAACCAAACAGGCAGAACGGACAAGAACCAACACCAATGAGCATCAGTACCAGAAATACTTATGGAGCACCAACGAGGAGCATGAGAACATAACCTCAGGCAAGACCAAATTTCAATCCAGCTCCCATGTTCAACATTGAGCAACATGACGAAGACTTTGCATATGGAGCGAACCCCTATTACATTGAAGAAACCTGCTTTTATCCCAATCAAGAACCTACTGAAGAATTCCAGGTTCAAGAAGACCAACAGGAACCAGATGTAAATTCTCCATTGGATCCAGGACAAAACCAAGAAACATAGTGGAACTGCATACATTTGACGATAAGAGAGAACTTCCTTATATAACCATTGCAAATCCTCCCCTGAAACTCCTCATTGACACCGGATCAACAAAATCCTTTCTCAATCCTGAATTAGCTTTCCAATATTACAAGGATTGCATCAAAAAAGATCCCTTCGTTGTCACTTCCATTTTCCAAAACTATTCTCAAGATTACAGTGCAGAAATTCCCATATTTCCTGAGTTTAACTCAAACGGCATTCTGAAATTCTACCTCTTCAAATTCCACAAAACTTTTGATGGCCTCATTGGACTCGACAACCTGAAATTTCTCAAAGCTGAACTAAATTTTCCTGAATCCTCCCTTTTAACCGAATACTCCTCTTTTCCAATCCAGTACTACGAAACCAATAAGACCCAGTTCTACTCTATACAATTGGAGCCAGACAGCGTGACCCAAGTACGACTACCGGTGAAGGAGAAGAATGGAACTATCATGATACCAAGACAGAAACTGCAAGGCGCTTACATCCGTGAAGCTCTCACTGATGCCCGTGATCACCTAGCCTGGACGGAAATTGTCAACTTCAGTCCAGATAAACTCCAAATCGTTCTAGCCGAACCAGTACGCAGCAGCCCAATAAATCTTCAAGAGCATCATATCTATTCTGCTGGCATAATCCCATCAGAAAACAGAGACCCAGTCAACAACATGGATGATCTAATCAGAACAGATCACCTGAATCCAGAAGAGGAGATGCATATCAGAAAATTATGCAGAAGATATGCTGATATTTTTCACCATCCAGATTCCTCACTCACATTCACCAATCAGGTCAAACACCATATAAAAACCAGAGACGAAATCCCAGTCTACACAAAATCATACCGATATCCGTATGTACACAAGGAAGAAGTCAAGAAGCAAATAACTTCGTTATTGGACCAAGGAATCATCAGACCTAGCCAATCTCCCTGGTCCTCACCAATTTCGGTCGTTCCAAAAAAAGTGGACGCCTCTGGAAAAGCAAAATGGCGTATCGTTGTGGATTTCCGCAAAGTCAACGAGAAGACAATCGACGACCGCTACCCTATTCCGAACATTTCTGACATCCTCGACAAACTGGGAAGGTGTCAATATTTCACTACCCTGGATTTGGCAAGCGGATTTCACCAAATAGAGATGGCAGAGGAGGACATCCCTAAGACCGCATTCAACGTCGAAAACGGACACTACGAGTACCTGCGTATGCTGTTTGGACTGAAAAATGCTCCAGCGACCTTTCAAAGGGTTATGGACAATGTCCTAAAGGGTCTACAAGGAACTATCTGCTTGGTTTATATGGATGACATAATCATATTCTCTACATCTCTGCAGGAGCATATGGTCAACCTCACAAAAGTTTTCCAACGTCTACGAGAAACAGGTTTCAAAATACAAGTAGACAAGTGCGAATTCCTGAAGAAAGAAGTCAGCTTTCTAGGACACATCGTCACTCCAAATGGGATAAAACCAAACCCAGCAAAAGTCAAAGCAATCATGGACTATCCTGTACCTCGAACTGTCAAAGAGATCAGAGGATTCCTAGGACTCCTAGGGTACTACAGGAAGTTCATCAAGGACTTCGCCAAGACGACAAAACCGTTAATCTCCTGTCTCAAGAAAGATGCCCATATAGAGCATACGCCAGAATTCCTAAAATGTGTTCAAACTTGTAAAAACCTGCTTACCAATGAACCACTACTACAGTATCCGGACTTCACAAAGCCCTTTAATCTGACCACAGATGCCAGCAATTTCGCTATAGGAGCCGTTCTGTCCCAAGGACCCATAGGAAAAGATAAGCCAATAGCTTATGCATCCAGGACCCTGAACGAAACTGAAATGAAGTACTCTACCATCGAAAAGGAAATGCTAGCAATAGTTTGGGCCACCAAATATTTCCGACCGTATCTTTTCAGCAGAAAATTCAAAATTCTGTCAGATCACCGTCCCCTCCAGTGGCTCTTCTCCTTGAAGGATCCAAACTCAAAACTGGTCCGATGGCGCCTGAAGCTAGAAGAGTATGACTACGAAGTGGTCTGCAAAAAAGGCACAAGCAATACCAACGCCGATGCGCTCTCCAGAATAGAGATACATACAAAAGAGCTCCATGAAGCAAACTACGACGACGACAAGGCATCTCTATTCAACCATCCTCCATCAGAAGTTCCTGAGTCTGCAGATGACATCATCAACGATCTGTTTAAAGATTGCTTTCATCAACATTTTCCTGAAGATGAGGGCCCCATACCGCAAGAACAAGAAATTCAGAATGAACCCCCAACCGAAGGAGACAAGGAATGCGTGAACCTGAACCCGGAAGTTACCCCAGACGAAGATACTAGTGGCATCACCAACCATACAGCCAGAGAAAGTCCAATATTAGAAATACCAATATCAGAGAAACCTCTCAATGTCTTCAATAACCAAGTCATCTTCAAACGAGTAAGCTATAACCCAGCAAGAACGGTGATAGAAGAAATATTCCCGAATAAAAGAAGATACCATGCTCAGTTGGGAAACGACAATATGGACAAAAATGTTTTCAACTTTTTTAAAGAATATATCACCCCGGGAAAGAAATACGCTTTGATGTTCGAAGATGAAGAAATGTACCCCAGCATGTGCAGAATCTTGAGAGAGACATTCAAGAATTCCGCTTTCGATCTCATAAAATGCAACCGCCTTTTGGAAGATGTCAGTTGCTCAGCTAGACAAAAAGAAATAATCAAGCAGCATCATGAAGGAAAAACAAACCATAGAGAAATCACCGAAACGGAAACTCAGATCAAAAGATTGTATTATTGGCCCAATATAAAAAAAGATATCGAAGAAGCTATCAACTTATGCGAAACTTGTCAAATCAACAAGTATGATCGAAGACCAGAGAAGCCAAAGTTCATGCTGACACCTACCCCAACGAAGCCTCTTGAAATAATACACATGGATACCTTTCAGGCTAGTGGACAAAAATTCCTGACGATTGTGGATGCATTTTCAAAATATGGCCAGGCGTATCCAATAGAGGGATGTAATGCTATCAACACTCTCAATGCTCTCTTAGTATTCATCAACCATCATGGAATACCACATATGATCGTCACTGATAATGGAACGGAATTCAAAAATGGACTGATCCAAGAATTTGTTGACACACATAAAGTCAACATTCACTATACCACTCCAGAAAACCCTCAGTCAAACGGGATAGTCGAAAGATTCCATTCCACATTGATCGAGCACTTGAGAATATTGAGAGATACGCATAAGAAAAGAGACATCAAAGAACAGATGCTCTATGCCATCTTAGGATACAACAACTCTATCCATTCAGCAACAAGACAGAAACCTATGGATATTCTGAACGGACATCTCAATAGTCAAGACTCATTCGATATCGACATAAGACGAGCCTTGATTAACAACTACGTCCAACAACACAGGGAAAAAACGAAGGAAATATATAGGAAAATCAACGAAGATTTACAGAAACAGAAAACAAATATCATAGAGAAGAGAAACAAGAAAAGAGAAACTCCTATTACCTACAAACCCTGCACCAAGGTGTACACAAGAAAAACAGTGAAAAGAAACAAACTGCTACCACCCTTCTTCCCAAAATCCATCCAAAAAGACCAAACAGTAACTGTCGAGACAGAAAATGCAAACGTCCATAAGAAAAATATAAGACATTTGCCTAATAAGATAACTAAATTCTTCGCCCCTGTACAGCCTTCATCCGACGAGAGGACAGGAGATCGAAATCCAGAACCTCAAGACAAATCCGGGACTACCTCCCCTCAAGATGGGACAAGCAAAGATCAAGACTAGTACCCACGACTTCATCCACTACTACGATCTTCAACCCATCCACGAAGATATCTACACATTGTTCCAGTACGAAAGTTATGGTTCTGGAAGGAGTGCATCTGATAAAACTTCCACCAGGTTGTGAATTCAAAACCAACAACGAAGCCTTCATAAACTCCAAAAATGTCATATTAGACGAACCCCTTACTTCACCAAATGTCAAGACAGCTCACATCAATTCCTCGCTGAAATTCAAACCATTGAAATTAGATAAGATTCCCCTGGATAAACTACAGCATCTGACCCTAGAAGAAAAGAGGTTACAACTCATCCCAGAACAAACCAGACAGTCTGATAATAGCCATTTCTGGATGACTCCCATTTACATTTCAATCACCATCTTCATTCTATACGTAATTTACAGATTGAAAAGGCAAACGAAGAAAGAACCATCCAATGATGATCCACCAGTTCCCGAACACGAAGCATCATCTTCAGTCTTGTTCGTCCCTTACAAGACTTCCCCAGGGGATGGAGAAGTTACAGTTCGATAACCTCTTACATCAGCAGGATATTGTTCGATGACCCGAAGACGACATCATTTATTTTGCTGATATCTGCAAAGTCGGCAATAATTTATGTATAAATAGGTGCAATTGATTTGTAATAGCCAGTACTTATATTTCATAGTTATTAGTTGTTACTCTGTTCAAATAAAAAGTTTTTAAAAACCCTTTTGTGTGAACGAGAAATATAATTCGCTACTTTCGCACAGGCACCTCTTTTAGAGCGTCTTGGGGATTTTTCTGTAGTGTTTGTGTTTTGTCCCTGAAAAATCTACATTTTCATTGTTGTGGAAACTGCAAACTTTTTTGTCATTCCCATTAAATGAATCTTCAGAATCGTCGCACTTGGTTCCAATTTCAGACGACTCATGAGATTGATAGAAAATCGAAACAACACTCACTTGTATTGAATTGTTGTCGAAATGTTCTTGGTCTCTAGTAATATTTTGGAGAAAAAATTGATTTGCAATAAAGTATATGCATGTTTGTGAGCTTGATCTATACCATGAATTTTCATTGATCTCGAAATCCTCCACGTATTCTAACATTTTCGAATTAGATACGAAATAAATCTCAGCTAGGCTACGAGGCGTATGAGAATGCACAAGCTAATGAATTACACGACTCTGCAAAAAAGTCATTCCTTCTTCTAAATTAGAAATTGAAACTTATTGTGAACTGAAAAACCCCTTGAATTGACTGCTGCTCAGATCTATAGGCTATTTTACATTTCATCTTCATTGGCAATAATCAGTCGAATCATCACGTAACAAAAATAATCCAAGTAATGACTGTAAAAAAAATATTACTCAATATTGATGCGCGAATTAGTACTGCAAAAAACGAAAAGAAAAATTATTAACGAAAATATTATTCATCTAAATGAACATGAGCCACAATTAATATTTTTCCAGCCCTGTTTCATATCATAAATTCAGAGAAAGCTTTCTCCTGAACAGGAAGGGTTTAGCTTGAATTAATTCAACACGTATATTTACAATTCAGAAAAGGTCCAAGTAAGGTCTTTGTAATTCCTGTGTTATTTCCCAGCATTTATATGAGAATTTATTTAATCCCAGTGCGACGTTCAAACCGCAAAATATGGGTGTTTTTACTTTAGCAAATATAGGACTGAAATTGTGTTATATCTTCAAGTGGACGTATGGTCATTCATGAAATGAATCATTAAACTACAAGAAAGTATATGTTATTCAGCGGAAGAATATTCGAAAGATCAACATAGGTATGTATGTCTCTTATATGCCCATGGCTGACCTTTGTCATTCGTCTCTAAGGTGACCTGCTCAAGATCACGCCGAATTCAGATATGGTACCCACGCAGTTCTAGGAGGATGTTAGGTGCACTCAACTTGTATTTTTTACAAGTACACTACCTATATGGCAAAAAATGTGAGTCAATGGTAACTACGTTCTTTTTTCAAGTAATTGTCGAAAAGTGTGACATCATAAATTGGCGCAGTCGGTAGGATTATTTGTAAAACATTCAACAGTTGGGCTGAATAGTCCGTAGGCTAACACAGAGAAAATATTTTATGAAATTTGATTTCATTTTTTGATGTAGTTGCCTTCAAAGACGATACAACGTTGAAAGGAGTCATACAATTTTCTGGTACCATTCCGGCCTCAATTTCATTAATTATCTCTTCAACGGCGATCAGATCAGATGTTATCAGATCGCATTTCATTGCGATCTGATAACAGAAAATAGGTGCTGGAGGCCAGATCTGGAGAATACGAAGGATGCGAAAGCAACTAGAAGCCCAATTTATGTAATTTTGTTATTGTTTTAATTGATTCGTGACATGGTGCATTGTCTTGATGAAACAACACTTTATTTCTTCTCCAAGAGGGCTGTATTTTCGCATTTGCATCCTTCAGATGCTCCAATAACGCTACGTTATAGTTGCTGTTCATGATTTCTCCTTTTTCAAAATAGTCGATGAATATCATACCATGCGTGAATATTACTGGAGTTTGTTTCCAACACCAAACCGTTATTTCAACACTTCGACACGTGTTCCGATCACCAAGTGATCATCTTCAAGAGGAGGATGAAACTAACAGTTAGTTTGATTTTTCTCTTCAACAATATTCCATTTCAAACTCCTATCTTCTAATCAGATATTTTATATATATATATATATATATATATATATATATATATATATATATACATATGTATATATATATATACATATGTATACATATATATATATATATATACATTTCACAAGGATTATTTTCACAACGTTTCGGCAAAGTCTCATTTGTCATCTTCTGGTGATGTCTGGTTTTTTTCAACTAGACTGATTAATTCGAACTCTGTGTCTCAATTTATAGGGATGGATGTTTCCCTTTACCTGCGTTGCTGCCACTACCTGTGTTTGATCGACTACCTGTTTTGGTCTTATTACCTGAGCTGCCTCTCCTGTCTCTGTAACTGTACCTGTATTGTCATGTACCGAGTTTTGCCTCTGGAGTTGAGCAGTCTGATTGCTTGTGCGAAGTGATAAAACGGATCTCCATGTTGATGGTAATCTTTGCGCATCATCCCTCTTGTTCATATTATTAGGTCGTTTTTCAATTTCGATTGCCTCTCTGATTGATCGTGAGTAAAAGTTTTCGTTGCTTACCAGCATTTTTGTGTTGTCGAAATTGATGTTATGTCCTGTTTGAAGTACGTGTTTGGCCTCTCCTTCCAATCTACCGTCCAGAAAACCGGTCATCTAAAAACTCTCTTGCCGGAGCAACATAATGAGGAGATGCTCCATCTTGCTGGAAATAAAGCCGACCATCATTATGATTTTGGTCATTTTCAATTACTTCTGTTATGAGAGGATCAATTGTATCTTCAAGCATGTTCAGATAGACCTCACCAGATAAATTCACAGGAATAAAAAGTGACCCTAGGATATGACTACCTGATATGCCACACCAGACATTGATTTTTTGAGGGTACTGGGTATGGACCTCTCGAAATAAGTGTGGGTTACTGTCATCTCAGTAACGGCAATTATGTCTATTCACAGCTCCATTCAAAAAAAAAATTACTCTCATCGGAAAAGCACGTGTTGAATGATAGGTGCGGATCATCAATTAGTAGCTGGCTCAGTTGTTCACGAAATCGCAGCCTTCTATCAGTATCATCTTCATTGAGTTCCTGTACGAATTCAATTTTGTACGGATGAAATTTATAGGCTTTTGATATCCGTATTATGGACGAACGGGAGACACCTGCGGCTGCAACAAGCTGATGGGTACTTTGAGTATGATCCAATTCAACATGTCCCAAAACAGCGACTTCCACTGCTTCATTTCTGATCGGTTTCCGTGGCTGGTGTTTAACATTACAGAGAGATCCGGTATCGAAAACTTTTAGACTAACTTGGCAACGTACGAATCATTCACATTTTTCCCGTGATGACTGTTATTGAAGAGGCGAGCAGTAAGTCTAGCACAACTATTATATTGATAATAAAGTATAACGATTTCAACTCGTTCGGGAATGGAATAAACCATTTTTACAGTAAAGTTGAAATAATTTCAAAAGCAACCGAACTGAATCAATGAACGTTTGCCTAAATTCTTTTTGTACACTTATCTGCTGTAGTTATTTGAACCAAAAAACGCACGAGAGAAATTGAGGAATGTAGTAGTGATAAAAATGCCTTTTTTTTCGCATTTTCATTAACACCAAAAATATCGAGTAAATGTTCTTGCTTTTTTTATAACTATTCAAGTAAATACAACGACTTAGGTATCATTGGAAAAAAATTTATGTGCCCTTTCAAATGATATATCACTCGACCCCACTTTCCATTTAAAATTTTAGGGTTGTTACTCACTCTCGCTAGGGGGTTGAAGGCACAGGTAGAAAAATACATCTAAAATGTGTCCGAACATTTTTGCGTTAAGTAACAAAAAAAGGAGGAAGGTGAGGTGCATACTTTTCGTTGGACCAATCGATATGAGTTTCAATGATAAATGAGCAATTTTAAGTTTGTAGGTTATATGTTCATGGAATCTTGTTTATGATCTAAAATCAACCTCAATTTTTTTTAATACGGTATAAATTGTATCTCTGAGTTTCCTATTTTTGAGCTGAAGTCTTTCCCTTCTTCTCTGATGCTATCACTTACAAAAATAATAGCTAGTGATTTGTTTGGATTGATTTTTAACATCAATCCATGACGATCGTTTTCATTCTGTTGTAGACTGGAGGAGCATATCTATTGTTACATATCGATACATATATTCGAGTTTTCTTCATGGTGGAGCAGCTTCAAACACTGCCGAAAATCATCAATTCGTTGTTTTCTTTTGGTCGATTGTGAGCTCGCGCGGCACCCACTTTCAATAGAGCTTCTGCATACCCAAATATTCATGCAAAATATTCTACACTTTCCTTTGATATCTTTAGAGCCTCAGCTATCTCGATCAACTCAAGTTTGAGGTAATACAGGTAGCAATACAACTGATTACCTGACAAGGCATAAATACGCTTTACGAGGCCTAAAAGGTATTCATCAGACAGCAAGCCATGATGGTTAAACCTATGAAGAAGCTAGCAACTCGCGCCAGCGAAACGTCAGGAATAAATTGCAAAAATCCACGGCTTTCAAACTCGAAAAGAAATGACACTGAAAACCTCAGCCGTGAAAGTCTGAACCATTTTGTCAGTACTA
Source organism: Leptinotarsa decemlineata (assembly GCF_025532065.1). Classification (NCBI taxonomy): domain Eukaryota; kingdom Metazoa; phylum Arthropoda; class Insecta; order Coleoptera; family Chrysomelidae; genus Leptinotarsa; species Leptinotarsa decemlineata. Next base: position 15,883,604 of record NW_027412694.1, read on the forward strand.
GTTCTACTTACAGATTTGTATTACTTGATTGTTCACCATTAATCATTTCAGTCGATTATTTCTTGTCAATAAATCATACTGATAGTCATCATGGACATACATACAGATTGAAATATCAATTTTGCATTAAAAAAACTAGCAAAACTTCAAACCATGTTCAACAATCATTGATACACTAGTTCAAATAATGAATTGGACTCAATTGGGCATTGAAATATTATTATAGCAATATGAGAGAGGCGCCTTTATGAGGCTAGAACTACAAAAAACATTTTTTGTTTTGTCACATAGGTAGCTGTGACTTCAAATCTGAATATTGTTTTTGAATTCCAATAACTTTCCAAATAATCTTTTTCTCCCCTGTATATCGTTCGGAAATTTTGCACTCAAAATGTTGCTCAATTCACCAATTTTTATCAAGTATAAAATTTCCTGACAAATTGATAATAAAAACGTTTCCCATGTGGTGCAGACTTTGTGAAACTTACTGCATGAAGGTCACCTACTTGTCAGAATTCCTCAAAAAAGTACAGATCCAAACAGAATGATTTCTGTGAACATTATTGCGAACCATCGTGAACCAAATGACAGTCTGAAACAGGAGGAGGATATGTCAACTTCGAGAACAAAAAAAGCCAAATTGAAAATAAATAAAGAAGTAAGAACGAAATTCAAAGAGCCAGGAAGGGCCGAGTAGGATCAATTTGGTTGTTTTCATTCAACAATGATTTGAACAGTTTTTGTTGTTAGATGTTTCTCTCGAAATCTCCAGGTCCTCTAACTGATCCAATTTGAGGTTATTAGTGAAGATAAAATGTCAAATTTGGATTTGAAATGTTCACAAAATCATTATGTTTGGGGCTATACCTTTTTGTAAGAAATTCTAACAAGTGAGTGACCTTCATATCAATGTCCATAACTTTTCATGTCTTACTTTTACCAGTGAAACTTCTTTCAATTTCCATTTTGATTTTTAGTTTCTCATTTGATAATTTTCATTTTCCAGTATTACCCTGATGATTATTTTATGACTGGAAATGACTGCTAATTATATTATTGTGATAGGGGAGCCCATGATGCAAAATGGGGATTTACTCGAACGTTATAGAGACATATTAGGTTGCAAATTCGACATTTTGAAATACTTAAGCGCGTCAGATTAAGATATATATCGTTCATCTTTATGTTCTAGACGTGCTGTCTCTTATTTTGACGATTATCTAGAGGGATTCGCCTAATCTGACAAAAAAATATTTTTTTTTAAATCATTGAACTTAATTAATTGAAAAGCTCAGAAAATAGCATGCAAATAAATAAGTTTATGTTTTTTTAAGTAGAATACTTTTTAATTTAATTTTTTATAATCAATTGATTAATTAATCATCATCTTCATCACGAACGAGTCTCTGTGATCAGTTGTGATGGCGTCATGGCATCAGAATTCAGAGTGGTGATGGAGTAATAGATAGAGAAAAAGTGAAAGGAATAAAACTTGGAGAGGTTAATATAGGAATCACACAGCTGCACGCATGAAACTTTATCGACGAATTTTTGTTATTTCGGCTTGCGGAAATCGTCAGATTATATATTTTTCGTTATCTTTGAATTATTTCCTTTTTAGCATATGATTAACTCACCCTGCCTCAATCTGACGCTCTCGAAAATTTCTGATGATCAGTTTTTTCTTACTAATCTGATGTTTTATCCTTCACGGGCGGTCTTATATATGGGACTCATATTTCGTGGAGATACTTAACCGGGTACAAGGTAACCCCCTGTATATTAATCTGCCGCGCTTCAGTAAATCCCGAAATCTCCGCTTGGGCTCCCCTATTATTGAATGATATATGCACTGTAGCCCAAAAGATCACTTGCCTACACACAGTTAACTAGTTTAGTGATCCAATAATTTTTTTGAAAAAAGGTAGGTTGGGCAACAGGATCAATTTTTTTCAAACAATTGTTTTCTTGCCGACGTTTCGAATTCAATTAAATTCTTCTTCAGGGCTCGAAAAGGGGCTCAACACGAAAAAACTACTTTATAAGAAAGTAGATAAATATCAGTATTCACAACATTTCATCAATTACTGTTTTTTTTTTATCCAACTCTGTTGATAGGTATGTATATCCTATATGACATTACTCGTTTTTTTTTTTTAAGAATTATCCTAGCTCATCTTACAAGACAAATAATGGTTCGAGAATATTCATCAGGAACAATAAAAATTGAACTCCAGTGTAGAGTTGATCAGGAGTATACGAGGTGTTTCCAGAGGTACCCGGCCCAACAAATAAAACACAGAACTTGTGCAAAACAATGTACTCATTCCTCAACAAATTTTCTTGCAGTTCAATGAAGTTTTTCCAACGACGTTCAAAAAGTTTGATACTGTTTTAATAAGAACTATCTTGCTCCGCATAATAGCTATATCTGCCAAAATTACTTTGTCATCGTTGAGAAATTTTTGACCACTGAGCGATTTTTCACGTTTGGAAACGAAAAATGATACGAGTGAGTTGAGTTTGGCGAAAGGGGTGCATGATGTAGTAATCCAAACTTTTATTCCTTGATTTTGGTCATGGTGACGAAAGATTCGTTAGCTGAGGCATTGTCGTGATGAAACAAAACTTTTTTCAGCCAAATGCGGCAGTATTACTTGATTTCTTTACTCAAACATTGCAATGAATTCGCATAATACTCGCCGTTGATAGTTTTACCTTTTTTTAAGATAGTCAATGAAAATTATTAAAGGCGCATCACAAAAAACCAATGTCGTCACCTCATTTGGTCGACCGCTGCGATGCTTGTCTTGACCTCGTACGGCCTCGTTTGAACTACCCAATATTTCACTGTTGTAAACGGAGAAGCAGACCCACTCAGAGTAGAAATCAGCTCAGCTTCCATAGTGGTTGGACTGAGGCTCTTCAAATGGATGTATTGTACCACATGACCATGACAAATTCACCGAAAACGTTCGCTGTTGATGGCTGCCAAATAAATACTGAACTAAGCAGTGTCTTCAAATTTGGAACATATGCTTCATAGATTGTGTCTTTTCAATACAATCATTTATTTCAAACGTCTACTACTGCTATCTGTAGGTCAGGTGAGATATTTCTGGGACCACCCTGGTATATGAGGTGACTCGTGGTTCTTGTTCAAAACTTCATATTGGCCAAACGGGAAAAACCTATTTACAAAAGAATGGAGGATCATAGAAGAAGTTTTTTGAATAAAGAGACCACTTCCATGTTTGCATATCACATCATTTGACAGAGGGACATGAGTTTAATCGCGACTCAGACGTTTTACATTTGAAAAAAAAAAGATTTTCAGTTCAATCTTTTGGAATGCTAGAAATCTCAGTAAATCAATTTTTGCTAAAGTCGATGTTTTGTGAAAAATTTTCGCTACTCTCATGTATCTCAGTTTAATTCAGTGCGTTTAAGAACGCAATTAACCTCTCCTGGAAGATTTACCATGATTACGACGCCATTATAATTAAAGAAAAGAATTTCCTAATTGCGCCCAGGTCGGTAACGTATCACCTGAGTTACTGTTATTCGTGAACATGAATTTGAACGCGCCAGGAACATTACGAGGGAGTTAAGCACTGGATAAGGCATACAATTAAAGTACCTCTCATTGTATTAGACATTTAATGGTATAGAAACGGCGGAAGTCGACTCAACAATATTCCATTTCAAACTACTGATAGTGCAATTTAATGGTATCTATCTTCTAATCAGAAATATGCGTTTCACTGCATACCAGTTAGACACTGGAAATGAAATCTATATCGTGAAAATTTATAGATAGATAGATAGACATTTATTGATCATACAACAATTTACATAGGATTGATGAGTCAAAACAGAACAATGTTAAAATGATGAAACAATGAAAACGCTTTAAAAACATTTTCAAACCAAGCAACACTGAAATTAAGTAGTACACAGTACACTGTTCATTGACAGTTCGAAATGACTTCTGAAATACTATAAAATGCCCTAGATAACAGATAATAGATTTCAATTTTGTTTTGAATCTGAACAGGTTTGGCTGATTCTTCAAGTCATTATGTAGCATGTTAAAAAAGTTTGCCGCAGCATGTGTTGGGGATTTTTTATAAGTCGTCTAGTTGAAAATTTCCAATCTGATTCGGGTTGACGGGTTGGGTAGTGGTGGACATCCGCATTTTGAATAAAACGGTTTTCATGAACGTAGGCAAATATTAATAATTCATACAAATAGATACTCGTGAATGTCAATATTCTCTTTTTTTTTTGAAAACATCTCTGCAAGATTTTCGAAAACTCAAGTGGAATATTGATCGTATGATTCTTTTTTGTGCTATGAAGACTCTGCTGCTGCCAGTAGCTGGACCATTAACTATAATATTATGAATAATAGAAGAACATACCAATGCATAGTAAATGCTCATGAGACCTTCTTTATTCAAACAGCTCTTTAAATTTCTCAACGCGAAGAAGTGCCTATGCAAGGTGGAACATAGTGAGCCAATGCATTTGTCCCATTTGAGGTTTTTGTCGACGATTGTACCCAAAAACTTGGAGCTACTTTGGAATGTGATTGATGATCTGTTTATACATATACAGGTTTTTACCGATGGTTCTTCCCATAGTCGATATGTGGAATTGAATAGCAACAGTTTTCGAGTTGTTTATTATTAAATTGCTCTTCTGACACCATTGGTTGACTTGATTCAATACTTGAATCGGAGGGGTTATATTTTTAGGAGTGATTCATTTTTTGAGAAAGAAAGTTTTTGGCTTTCTACTACTCCATCGTGATACAAAAAAATGTGGGAATCTTCCAAAGGAAGGAAGAAAGTAGTCAATTTGAAAATGAGTAACTCTATACATGGATGTGTGTATCATGCAAAGAAGCAACTTTCAGACACAAACTGAGAGGAAGCCCTCCTCAAACAGCTACTTTCATATAAACATTCAATTACACGAAAGAAAAAAATTCTTTCGAAACAAATACTTTTACATGAACATTGAATTACACAGAAGATACTTTTCTCTACTCAGTTTGTATTCCAAACATTCGTTATGGAGTGAAATTCAGATATCATCAACAGGAGTTATACTTTAAATGAATGGTAATAAATTGCACCAGACCCAGGAGAGCCGAAACTAAAAAAAAAACAACGTCAAGTTGGATCAAATATCAAGGTTTTCCTCACTTCTTTCTTCGATTGCCATGGCGTAGTGCATCAGGAGTTCATGACACATGATCGTACGGTCAATAAGGAGTATTATTTTGAAGTTATGCGCCGTTTATGAGAAGCAAGACGAAGAAAATGTCAAGTATTGTAGAAAACCAATTCATGACGTTTGCATCACGATAATGCACTTGTTCACTCGTCGTTGATTGTTCGTGAATTTTTAGACAAAAACAACACCGTTGTTCCTCTACCCGTGTGGAAACCGGTCTCGCCAAATTCTGAATCAATAATTCGTATTGGATTGAATAAAAAGTCTTCTATTCCCTTCCTGAGGATACCTGATTTTTCAACAAAATATTCAACCACTTTTTGATACACACAGCTAAAAATTTTCGAATTTCAATTCTGTTTCAATACTCTGAAATGAACCAAAAAACAATTTGGTGTCTGGTTGACAGAAGTCGAAAATTTTTGAATTGATGAAAAATAACTTCTTCCATTCCATGTAATCGAATGGTTAAGAAGAATTAATTATCCAATTCAGAAAATATAGAAAACTCTCAAACACCCAGTTCTCCGAACTGACTATGAACAATTGTCTAATCGACTATTAATCAATTAATACCCCTGTTGGAATCTTCCGCTGTTGCAACATTTCATTCAATGAAACACGTGCTAAACTAATTCAATTTAAATTCTTGATGACTTCAGATCGGCGCTGCCTGTAACAGCTTCACTGCCCCGACAGTGAATGTCGGCTTTCGATGAAAGTCAAAAGAAACCTGCAGGATAATATTATCTTCAATATTGAATTTTACTGAGGAAAATGTCATTCTATGTCTTTCTGTGAGCAACAAGAGAATTATTTTTTTTTACCGGAAAATGAAGGGTAGCGAAGTTGTCTTATGAAAGTAAGTGATATTGATTTTCAGGTGATTTTTGATGCATTGGGAAAATGGGAAAATGTTTTTTAAAAGTTTCATTTCCAAAGAATTTTTGAAATTCAAAAGAGTTTGACATCCTTCGGAGGAACTACCAGTTGAGTCATTCAATCAACTATTGAAAAATTTGGAAACACAATATCATCATTCGGTTTCCTCAAGTACTTCATATCTGATACCAATCTGGTACCAGATCATCAGAATTGAAAATTGAACAATTCGTAAAAAAAACGAGAATTTGGAGGATGAAATGTTCATTTTGATTACACCTCTTTCATTAGAAGGCTATCATGTGTAACATTACATTTTTCATTGTTTGCGACGCCAAATTGACTATGATGTCGAACCAGTTATTTCAAAGTTCTAATTTTTTCATAGATCTGGGATTCTCCTGAGCAGTATACAGTAGTACTCCAAATGAATCATAATCAGTAAGCTGACACCTATTCAAAGTCGATATTGTTTATTTTAATTATTTTTATTCATGTTACAGTCGGGATACAGGGCGTCCCAACAAAAACTTGACCCTCTGGAAGTTAGGAACGGACGTCTGAACGAAAATTTCAAAGAACACGTCAATTGTCATTTCTAGAGGGACTAATTCACCCCCTGTAGTCAGGGGGTGAATTATTTTTTTCAATGGCATGGGGGTTGAGTGATACATCATTTGAAAGGTCTTTTGTCTCTCTATTACTTCTGTAGTTTTTTTCGAAATGGGTTCATTCGTTATTGACAAATCAAAAGTTTTATTTGAGAAAAAACAGAAAATCCGCTGTTGCTCATTTTATTGGGGAAATTACCAGAAGTATTATCAATGGCAACACAATCAATGGATGAAGTGTTCAAAATGACCTCCTTCTATTTCCATACAATAATACAGTCTACTTTCGAAAACCTTCCTTAGATTATTGAAGATGTCCGGAGTCAAAAATCGGCATTCTCGAACAATTCTCTGTCGCAAGTCTTCTAGATTTGTAGAATTCATTAAATCAGTAGTGATCGTTTTGAAATGGGCGACACGGTTAGTTTTTTCTGCACTGGTAGTTTTTGTTGAATCTAGTTGTCGCAGACCAGAAAGTAGATAGTTGGCCACTGCCACTTCTTCACGAATTATTATTCAGCCATCCTTGTTCACTGTATTCCAACATGGTTTATTCTACTGAAAAAAGAAAAGAAATTGTTGCAACCTATTATCAAAATAATGAATGTCCTGAAGCTGTTGCAACAATTTATAATACGAATCATCCAGACCACAACGTGAGTCATCAATACAATTGGCAGTTCATAGATAAATTTCAAATTTCAGGTTCTGTTCACAATAGAAAACAAGAAGTATCCCGTCCTGTCAGAAATGACGTAGTTGAAGTTGCAGTTTTAGGACACGTACAAATGGATAATCGACAATCTATCAAAAAATTAGCTAGAGCGTCTGGTGTATCTGCTACTAGTGTTTTCCGGATTTTAAAAGCCTACAGATTCCATCCATTCAAAATAAAGCTAGTTCAGGAATTAAACGAAGATGATCCTTATTGTGATTTAGGTTCCAAACAGTGCCTCTCAAAAACTATTTTCCTTTCGTTCAGTCATGAAGTCTATTTTCACAGTGTAGTGTAAAGTAGAGTCAGAATTGAGGTACAGAGAGAGATATATATCAACTTTTAGTAATGTTATACTCCGAATCGGTTGACTTTGTGTACATGTCTGAAGAACAGGTGGTAAATTTGCTTGAACTTCGAGCCAATACCGATTTTATGTGTGAAGAATGGAAATTTGAAAGGGTCTTTTCTGTGCCTGTCTTCGTATAGAAAACACGTAGTGTCGATTCAAGTTTAAAAAAATCTGTTTAAAATCTGTTTTCCGTTAACCAGCTATCGCACCCCTACGTACGACAACCCTCAGAAGTCGAAACTTGTGTGAGCTAAGGATTAACGAGGTCTTACCTTTTAACGTGTGATTCCTAACACGGTGAAAGTAAAAGTACTGATGATCATGCACAGGATTACCTTATAATTTTTGACGTCTGCCAGGCGAAATCATCAAGTTCATGGGATCATAAAAAGATCATAAAATCGCAAAATCATTAGGAGCATGGAAAGCAATGAAAGTACGAGAATGGATTTGACACAAGGAAGAGACGTATCTGACTGCGATGTAAAACATAGATCTGACGTGTCTACTGCTGGAGACTGCCGGAGACTGCCGGAATCCCGGATCTCAATAATCATAGGAGTCTAAAACAACAGCCTTGAGTTTTCCTGATGGTTTCTGGAGAGAGGACTTCTATCAGAAGTTGTAAGGTTTAGCGCATCAAACCCTAGAGTAAGACCCTGTACTTAGTAATATTTTCTAATGACGCCTTCATTCGAAAGAGTAGATAATTTTAAAACATCCACATTCTGATTCCTTCATACAGTGGTAATTAATTTTCAATATTGACTCAGAATTTTTGTTGCGAAACCCTAGTAAAACTAGTAAACCGTATTCCTTGTTTGATTGTTATTTTTGAAGTGTCTCCTAACTCAGTGTAACTAAGTTGCTCAACAGTGAGAAGTGTTGAGAAGTGATACAGTATTCCTAGAAATTTCAGTAGATGTCCAAATGAGAGCTTTTAATTTGATAATTCTTCTCAGCACTCATAATTGAATTCACAAATAAAAATCAAGGACCGACCTACCTCTGCAAATCAATAGCTAGTCATTCCAACTGAGCTTTCTTGCTCTATATTGAGGAACGAGTAAGGTAACGTTACATATTATACACTTGGTGGTCTGAACTACTTTAGTAATATACCAATTCATTTTGATCGAGTACCGTAATTATGAAAGAGAAATTTGCAGTCCAAATCATTTTGGAAGTTATTTCGCCTTGATTTTTTATATATGTCCAAAAAGTTCGATTTGATTTTACTTGCTTTGATTTGCCTGGCAGAACTCTAGCATGGAAAGAGAGAAAAAACGATTATAAAAATGCTGACGGCTCAATCAATAGTGAAAATTAGGTGATATAGAAAACGACTTGCTTCACTTCTATAGTAACATTCGTATGGTACCTGCAAAGTTGGAATATTTCTTGCTTGGTGATTATCAAAATTTATCTCTCTGTGTCTATTATTGGCTATTGCTTCCATTTAGCCGCAGGAAGCCATGTCTATTCGAGGGGGTACCAAAGTCTTGTTTTACGCAATAATGCACCCCTTTTTTATTCTTTCCAAATTGAACATTTTTGGTAGGTACCTCTTCCAACGGCGGACATATAAAATATATATAAAACTATCTTCTTCATAATGATCAATTGTTGCGATTCTACTCCCACGTGGACATCCGGTCCACCCTCGAACTCTAACCGGCGGGAATGAGAGAACTATTCATTTTAAAACACTCAAACACTTAACACTATTTTTAATTTAATATTGATACTGGTACGTTATAAAACGGCGGACATTCACAACACGAAATGATATCCATCTCCAACATATACCTTCTTTGTGGACGGTCGCTATCGGCACGCCGTCCACCATTATATCAGAAACGAAACTTGAAAACATGTTTCTTCAATTTAAAATTTTTATCGAACTAGTGACATAATAAACATTTGTCTTTTTCTTGAATCAAAATTTCTAATTAGGTCATCTTCATGTGAAGCAAGGCACAGAAAAGACCATTGGAAAATTAAATCTTTCACACAAAGAATCTACTTTTTTTTTATACTTTATTGTTTAAAGAAAAAATCTTGTTGACAAAGTTAGTGAATGAATATGAAAGAATACGTAAATGTCTTATGAATATAAAAATATAGAGTAAATATAATGTAAACTGAAGTATAAAAACACTGAATACAAAACCACAAACAATGGTTGAAACATACATATAAATATGACATGCTAGGTTGAAAATTATCGGTATAAGACTCAGTCAAACTGTATGCAATAGGGTCTACTACTCAAAATTTCTTCAATAAGTGTTTTGGAATGATCAGTACCAATGTTTACCTCTTCAGTATAACTTGGCAAATAGTTATACATCTTCACACCATTGTAAAATAAGGAGTCCTTGACCAGAGAGTTGCATAGTGATGGGTGGTAACCTCAAGTTTCACAAGATGTTTCTCAAATAAACACACTGCCTCCAGAATAAAAAAATTACAACCGTCAAAAATGTTTATCGTTAAACAGTTGCCTGCATGAGTCACGAGGTTGAGCTTTGCGCAAATATCGTTCTCTTCTGTAGTACAAATACAGACTCCAGCAAATTAAGGCCACACACCCCAAAAAGGTATACCGTACCTTAAGTGAGACTCTACCAAAGCGTGATATGCTGTTTCCGCAGTATAAACTCCAGGTTCTCTAGCAAAAACTCTCACTGCATAACAGCCGGTGGAAATTTTACTTTTCATTTCTCTGATGTGAGCGTCAAATTTCAGTCCACCGTCTATATACAATCCCAGAAATTTAGTACACTCTCTGTTCTCAATGATACCGCTCGCTACAGATAAATTCTGAAGTGAACATTTGAAAGTCATAATATTTGTTCTACAAATATTAAGGAAGAGTAGATTGGAATACCTAACACCAAGACTTGATTTTTTGTATATCATGAACTTTTGTCTCATTGAGTATATTCACTATGCCACAATATAGTGGTGTCGTCAGCGAAAAGAGTGAATGTTCCAGATATATTTATGTTCATCAAGTCGTTAATATACAACAGGAACAATATGGGACCGAGAACTGATCCCTGTGGTACACCAGTATTTATTTCTGTACTGTTTGAACATTTGATCGTTTTTACAATTTGACTGTGACCATTGAGATATGACTCAAACCACCGTAACATCATAAAAATTCAGCTTACGAAGCAGTATTTCATGATCAACGCAGTCAAACGCTTTTGTAAGGGCACAAAACACTGCTCCAGCAGTATCTCAATAATTCATATTGGAATACACCTCAAGCAGGAAAGAGAATATTGCATCATGTGTGCTCTTGTTGCTCTGGAATCCAAATTGGTTTTTCCTTATAATGTTATGGCGAAGAATAAATTCATTGAGTCTTTTCCTAACTAGTTTTTCAATTCAGAACCTTGGCAATATTACCACCTGTTCCATCAATCCTTTCAAATATGCACAGAGAGACCGTCCACCGATTCAAGGTATGACATCCTTGCCAACGTGGGCAAATATCTTTGCCTATGTCAATTACGAAGACCGACTGAAAGATGAAGTTCATGTTGCATGACCCAAAAAAGAGTAAACAAAATTGACAATCAATAGAGAATTCAAATAGCTCTCATTATTAACGGAGAACTGCTGCAGACTGGTCAGAGGAATCCTAGATATGTGAAAATGGACAATGAAAATCGATATATTTCGTATGTAAAAATCTACAAGTTAATATCGACAAAAAGGTTTCTTCGTGTTCAGATTTCCTTAGAAACGGTATTAAATGTAAAGTGGAAAAACGAAATGTAACATCAAGAAATTGTTCGTTAGTTTGTACTGATACTCATCTCCATATTTCCACTGAGCTCTCCCATAATGCGGTCTAAACCAGAGTTTTATGAGTGGAATATTTCAACAAGGCACTTTAGCTGTATGCCTTTAATATACTTTTAATGTCGGAATAACTTATTCTACTCAAATATGGAGATGTTGGTGCTTGCACGGCGGAAACTTTTGTTCGGCAGTAAACATGCATAAAGTTTAATTGAAGTTCAGTTATTCTTGGGCTGTATCGATTCGTTCATCATTGGAAATATTTGAATGGAGTTATTCGGCTTCAATCGTTTTCTGTGTATTCATTATGAAAGCAAAACAAATTCATGAAAATAAAAGAAAAAAATTCAAACCGATATTACAGAAATATGAAAGTTGGAAATCGAATAATTACCAACCACTAAAATTAAATTGAGAGCGGTGTATTTCTGTGAGAGATTAATTTTTGAGTTTTGGCTTTCAACTAGTTTACTGTTGGATACTGATTGGTCTTCAGTGTATGACTCAGTTGGTGCAAATTTGATAGTCTCAGGTGGATAACTACTGAGTTGAGAGAAATTAGCAGAAGGTTAACTGAGTTGTCTGAGCTGAACAAGGTATATAAAAACGGTTTATATCATAGGGAATATCAATAATTTAAAACAATACATCATGTCAAATTGAAACATGCTAAAAAACTTGCAATGATGGTAGAATCTTTTCTGCTGACATTAAGGTGAAACAATCCTGGAAAATCATCAAGGAAGCTCAGAATGGTTATACCGGCAATGCCATACCTTGTCTACAAAGTGCTGAAGGTAGAGACATTCTTTCTGATAATTTTGCCATATGCAACCTTTTCAGTCACTATTTCTCGACTGTCAGTAGTAGCATCTCCACACTTGACACCAACCATATCAATTATATGTCATCTGCTCATCAAAGTATTTATTTATATCCAGCAACTAAAATGGAAATTGAACAAGTTATCAAAAAAGTTTGTGAGAAAAAATCGTCCCGTATTAATAAAATTCCTGGTCATGTTATTAAAAAGGTGGCCAATGTGATTTCTGAGCCTTTGACTCATATAGTTAACTCCACTTTCATTGAGGGGAGGGCTCTCGATCTGACTGTGCATCTTACAGGTCTATATCGCTACTTAGTCAGTTTTCTAAGATTATTGAATACTGTTTCTATCAAAGATTATATTGAATCATTCAGACTATTTTCTTTAAGTCAGAATGCTTATAGAAGAAATGAATCTACTGTTGGTTCAATTGATCAACCTGGTAAACATGCCCTGGAAATTTCGGATCACAAACTGGCAGACTTTAGGATTATTTTTTGATTTGAGCAAAGCCTTCAACCTCGTTGACTATGACATACTGTTACACGAATTGCAGTTTTATGGTATACGTGGCTCTGCATTGAATTGGATTGGATCTTACCTGACTGATCGTAGTCAGCTGGTCTGTGTGGATGGAATTGATTCTGAAAGAAAATGTATATCGAGAGGGGTACCTCAAGGCTCTGTTTTGGGACTCCTTCTATTTTTGGTTTTTATAAATGATCTTCCGAAATTTTGTTCAAAAGCTTCTATTACTGTTATTTTTGCGGACGATATCATCAACTGAAGCTGATGAAGTTTTTATCATTCATAAAAAGGTAATCAGAATTCTGGCTGGTAATTCTGGCAGCGTAAATCAGAATTCTGGCAACGTAAAGGCCTCTACGGCCAAACATTCAGGGTCTCTCAACAATGATACAAATTTTTTACATTTCTCATTATGTCTGGCGGCAAATAGGTCTATTTTCGGTTGTCCCATGGTAAGTGTTATCTTTTGAAATGCCTCACTATTAATTTTCAATTCCGTTTTATTTCCTAGCTTACGGGATTCTTCGTCAGCTTCAAGGTTTTCCCCTCGCCCGACTGCCATATTTCTCAGGTAAGAAAATACAACTGTTCGTGTTGAACACTTCCTATCCGACTTCCATTGTCTACTATATAAATTGATTTGAAATCCCTGAAACAAGTAAAAAAAAAGGATAATTAAAAAAGAATAGTTGAATTAATTTTACTTGTTTCAGGGATTTCAAATCAATTTATATAGTAGACAATGGAAGTCCGAACTAGTGAAATTCATCACGAAACATTGTCAATCACCTTCAAACAAACTTCCTATCCGATTGATGCATGCTATCGCCGTGGTGTTGTTATTGCGACATAAAACTTCTACATTGGACAAATCTGCAGAAGAGTTTTTTGAACCAAAAAATGCCGCTAACAGTTCGAGAAAATTTATATGACACTTCTTCTCTTTTTCGTTCTATAGTCCATAGGCTCTTTCGCCTTCGCAAAATATTTCCCAACTCGTAGTTGAGGCGTCAGAAAAAATTTTTCGTACAAATTCAAACGGGCCTATAGAATTAATGGCATACTGCACAAATTTTTCCCACCATTGAAAACCACTATTCAGCCTTTGGGTTATTAACATACTAAAGCTGTAGCTACCCCTACATTTTTTCAAGGCATGGAATTTTTCTCTCTTGAAAACTTTCGTATGTAACTACGAATAGCGTAGGATAGCTGGACATGCAGTAGTCAAGTGGCCAATGAATTTCGCAAAATCTCTGATTTGACATCTGCTTCGGGTTAAAAATTCACTTATTAGACCGACTAATTTTGCCTTTTTTTCCGTGGGGAGTGATATAGACATGTTCACTGAATTGTAATTAAAATCGTGATATTTACACTGCTGTTGTGGATGTATTTGACTCTTGGAGTAATTTATTATACAGCCAAGTTGCTCTTAGAATTGAATGGTCACCGATACATTTTTCTGACATTTTTCGAAAGAATCTCACATCAAGAGAAAATCATCCAAATATACTACTGAAATTCATCCCTCTCCCCTAAGGAAACTAATAACCGATTTGGTCAATTATGTAAAGACCAGTGGCGAACAACTGAGGCCAAACGGTAAGCAGTTGTACTAATATATGGTACCATTGAATCTAAACCTCAAATATTTTTATGGGACTGATGTATTTGAACAAGGTGGTATGCATCTTCCAAATCCACAGTTGCCATGAACCAACCTAACCTGATGAGTCTGGTAACCATTTTATGATCGTCCATTTTTAAATGATCAGTTAGAATGAACCCATTCAATTATTTGAGGTTCAAAATCAACCGTTGAGAACTATCTGGTTTTGGTGTTAAAAATATATTCGAAATATATTGGTCTCTGCAAGGAAGAGCTTCACTAACAGCACCACTTACCAACAATTTTTGTAAAGCAATATTAATATTTGTTGCTTTAGCTCCTGACCATTTGGGCTCTTTTGGAGTAAACACTTGAATGGGTAATGTATCAAATGGCTACTTTCAAGGAAGCACTTTCTTATCTGGAGTTATACATCGTCAGATAGCCATAAAGTATTTCAATCTGTCTGCTGATTTACTAACCTCACTCACTGCTGGTATCTGTCTATCTTCGCCCTCTGATTTGTTCTCTGAAATCTCTTTTCTCCTCTTTGGTGATATCTTTGAGGAACTCAAGGCTGCTGATTTTTGCGTTCACCGTGACAACCTCTCTGGAATTGCCTGGGTGGACTGCGTCAGTTTAAAGACATTATCAAGGTATTTGCTGCATTTTTTTCACCGTCTTTACCTTAGTCACCTTCAAGTCTTGGCTGCACCTTTGTAGACTTTTAAAAGCTTTCACTCTCTCTTCCAGACTTTTTCCGAAGAGCCAGCCATCTACTGGAGCACCACTCAGCGTTTCCTTCTGGTTTTTGTTCAAGTTGAATGAAGAAAGTTCCCTTAGCGATACTATTTCTTGCTTATGAAGATCTGCGAGAAGTCGAGCGGCATCGCTTAGTGCCTTTATGAATCTGCTATCCTCCCCTCCTTTTTTAGCATGGATGTTAAGACCCAGCAAGACTTGCACCAATTTAATATTGTAGGCTTGCCAGCCGAGAATCTCGGCGAGCCACAGATTCATAAACGGCTGCGACAATCAGAGAATTCAATTTCGGCGCAGTTAGTAAGTTACAATTTTCTGGAGGAGGAATTTGCTGAGGAGCCCTAAGCCATTCTTTAGGATACCCGATCAGCTCACCCAAATTTAAAGGAAAGAGAAAAACATTATATTCATCCCAACAATTATCCTCACACAGATAATAGTTATGGTAATTTTTTATCTAACCGTGAAAAAAACGGACTAGATATGTGTGCAAAAAATTATCTTCACACAGACTATCACAAGCCTAATATTTCCATGCTCCATCAAACTCTCACCAGAGTATATTTATTGCCTTGTCTATTGTTATCACAAACAATATTTCAATGCTATCACAAGCATTTAGGAACCTACCTTGGGTTTCAGTGTTTTCCTGTCCTCTCACTTGGACATGCCTCATCAAACTCTCCCTAGAGTATATTTATTGCTTTGTCTATTGTTATCACAAACAATATTTCAATGCTATCACAAGCATTCAGGAACCTACCTTGGGGTTCAGTGTTTTCCTATTCTCTCACCGGGACATGCTCCATCAAACTCTCACCAGAGTATATTTATTGCCTTGTCTATTGTTATCACAAACAATATTTCAATGCTATCACAAGCATTTAGGAACCTACCTTGGGGTTCAGTGTTTTCCTATTCTCTCACCGGGACATGCTCCATCAAACTCTCACCAGAGTATATTTATTGCCTTGTCTATTGTTATCACAAACAATATTTCAATGCTATCACAATTCATTGAATTCAATAAACTGGGCGAATGTGACACATTTCAGCTATGTTCAGCGTACCCTGCAGAGCTTTCCCTTCGTTCTGGGCGTGATACGGTAGTTGCACACACAACGATTTTGGACAACCTGTATAAAATACGCCGATATTTTATTGGTATCGGGTGCTTGCACACTCACCGGATTTTTATCGGTCAAACAATCAGTTGCTTCTTTGTCGTCATTAGCACGCACTACCAAAACGAAGTTAATGCGTAGTAACTACAATTTCACCGAGCATTCGACACTGGAACGGTCGGTAAAAAACCAGTGAGTATGCAAGAGTGTATTTAGTCATGTACGCCACTACTTCCCGGTACTGCCGGCGATACAGTGGCAGTGGACGGCTGCTTACCGGTATTTTACCGGTGACGATCACCGGTCGTCGTGTGTGCCAGGTCCCGTTCCCACATGTGGTTCACTATTGGAATTTGGACAACCAGTACAAAGTCGGCCGTCCAAAATCGGCCGATATTTTATTGGTAGCGGGTGCTTTCACACTCACTGGATTTTTATCGGTCAAACAATCAGTTGCTTTGTTGTCGTAATTAGCACGTACTACCAAAACGAAGTTGATGCGAAGTAACTACAATTTCACCGAGCATTCGAGACTGTAATGGTCGGTAAAAAACCGGTGAGTATGCAAGAGTGTATTTAGTCATGTACGCCACTACTTCCCGGTACTGCCGGCGATACAGTGGCAGTGGACGGCTGCTCACCGGTATTTTACCGGTGACGATCACCGGTCGGCGTGTGTGCCAGGTCCCGTTCCCACATGTGGTTCACTATTGGAATTTGAACGACCGGTACAAAGTCGGCCGTCCAAAATCGGTGTGTGTGCAACTAGCGTTGTGTACGGCTCGACACACATAATGTCGTGAAAACTAAGAATGAGTCGGACTGGGCATGAATCGGTGTTACCGGAGATGGGAAAGGACAGCGTTTGTCGTCTAGCTTTGAAAATGTGTGGTTCAGTACGCAAGCGAGAATACTACAATTACTCTTATTTATGAGACGAGGCCGAAATATAATCACATTTTACAACACCACAAAATGTGGAGTTGATACCGTGGATCAACTGAGTTCTAAGTAAAACGTTACTAGGAATACTCGTAGATGGCCAATGGTGATTTTCTTCGGACTTCTCAATGTAATCTATGAAAGTAATATCATATCACGTGGAAGACAAGGAGATGCCAAGGTTGAGAGATGAAAATTTTTAAAAAATCTTGCCAAATCATTATTACTGGAGTATATGAAAGAACGAGTATATTCTTCATACCTACCAAGAGAAATTAGACAAGCTGCAGCGACAATTAGTGGAACTGATATGGTGATGCCAGTGTCACTAGTTGAAAATAAACGTGGCAGATGCACATTCTGTAAAGATCGCCAAACCCGATACAAGTGCCGTATTTGCCAAAAATTCATTTGTTTAGAACATACTGTATGTGTCTGCCAAACGTATGCCATGACATCTGCGGAATAACATTCCTACGGGTTGTTCAGTGCAACTCTACCAAAAAAATAGTGTTTATTAATATCACGTTACATATTTTTTTCAAGAATAAAAATTTTTTAGTTATTTTTAGTTATCTTCTGTAAGTACAGAAATACTATGTGATACAATTTTTTTCATATAACTATAATTTTTGTGAAATATTATACTTTCTTTCGTGGGTAAATTGGACCCAATGCGTCTCTTCTTGTAAAATTAAAACACGCTCCACTTCAGGGTTAATAACCTAAGAAACTTGTTTCAAAATATGTATTTTATAAACGAATGTGTTTTTTTTGGCTCATTATACCAGTTCCGGAAATAAAAAATGCCGTTTTTATTAACGAATACGAATTCAATGGCATTTTCTAATTATTCAAACATTCCAAACACAGAATTCATTTCAGATTGCTTTTAAGAAAGTTCTCTTCCTTGAAAAAAATTAAGCGAGAAATACAGTGAAGCATTTGGCAAATAAAACCTAATCTGTAGCCCGAAATAAAGGAACAATAACCGAGTCGAACGAAAGTGCCCGACCCTATTTATTCATGCAGCTTATCAGGAAGTTCTATTGATTTCATCGAACACGTACAAGAAGTGGAACTTTTTCCATTTCAATGGACGCATTGGGCTAATAGAAAAGTTTTCATAAACCCCCTCTACTATTGTTTTATTCAATATTTCGAGTTGGAGAAGAGGTTCGGTTTTACGATTTGAGGCGAACCGAAAAGTTATATATTGTTTTTTTCTCACTTTTCCCTTCGAGTAAGTTTGTTATTTGCATGTCTTCCTGCATCGGAGATGAGAGTTACAGGAAGTTGGGAGGGAAACATCTACATATTTATTGTTTAGCGCGAGTTGTATGGCGATTTCAATTTCGTTTGTTTCATTCCAGCGGATTTTTTCTTCAGAAATTTGAAAATATCAGCAATCAATATAGTTTCAATCGTATCTGAAGAGTGTATCGAGGAGAGATACATACGTACGGGAACCGTAAATTCTATATTACCATCTACGACATTCTTACGGTATTGACGAGACACTGGTGTTGCCCTACGCTACGGGGGATATTGAATCCGTTGTGGAGAATGAGAAGTGCCGAATTTATTGTAACTATTCGTTCCCCACCCTCAGGCTCATACAAGCTAATAAGCCTGATGTACTCCTTCTCGACCACCAGAGCATGGAGTTTTCAGCTCCTGGCGAGACGAATATCGTCCGAAAACGGAAGGAGAAACTGATAAAATATCGAGATTTTCTCTTCAAACACCGCAGGCTCTATCCAGACCACTCTGTCAAGATGGTTGTTCTGATTATTATTGGAGTCCGTGGTGGAATGATGTCCTCTACACTCCCGAATCCTAAAATCAAACCGGCTTGCCGCACTAAGGCAGAAATCTTAGCCGTACAGATGCAGAAGGCTGTCATTCTTAGCTCACTGCGCTTGCCCAGGGCACATTATTCTCGGACCCAATGATCACTTACCCCACGGTTGTGTAGCGTGGTCATTGGTTGATAATGATGGTGCGTCCACCCGAATGTATCGGGGCTTCGGGGGATAGGGCCTGACCAGCGCACACTACGGTGGAAAAATAATAATGATATCCTTTAGTATGCATAAAAATACATTCATACATGAAAAAAAAGGGTAAGCCAAAGGCTATCTTCCACCCCTCTCAAAAATTATACAGTGAGTATAAGAAAATAATTATAAACATACTTATTTACTATCATAACAATAATAGCGGAGAGAAAAAAATGATACATCATATAGTTGCTGATAACTCCTTATATTCTTAAGATTATTTTGGTCAATTTAACAATTTTATTGCACTACCATACATTGAATTTTACTCACTGAGCAGTAAGCATCTGTGATTTTATTTCTTCCTCAAATTGATGAATATTATGATTTGAAAGGGGTAAAATTTCATTCAGATAAGAAGGAGCTATATAAGAAAAACATCCTTGAAACTTGGAAGCACGGTGCCTATGTTGAATGAGTTAATTCTCAAATTGACCATATGTATGTCAGAATGTCTGCCTAATAAACTATGTAAATAACTAGGTGTTTCAGTTTGAAGCAACTTAAACAAAAATATTTTCATCAAATATTGAACTCTGTACCTCACATTCAGCTCCTTCATTTTTAATAAAAATGGGTTGACATGTTCACCATATGGTATACAGTATGCGAATCGCATGCAAGCATTTTGTATACGTTGTAACTTCTGTTTGTTATATTGCGTCAAAAAATTGTAATATATCGAACAACAATACTCGATATGGGGATAAATAAGAGTTTTGACTAACCTGAGTTTCATTTCTTCTGATAACTGATACTTCAATTTATATAGCGATTTGAGTTTGAAGAATGATACTTTGAAAATGTTTGTCACATGTTCATGGAAAGATAAAGACTATCTTTGGTTACGCCAAGATTTTTAGCACTGTCTACCCAGTCAATGTCTGCGTTATCGAGAGCGAGCCTGAAGTTACACTGAGTTTCTACTATTTGTCTTTGAGACCCCATGCATAAGGCCAGAGTTTTATTTGGATTGATTTTCAGTCCATGATTTTCCGAGTATAGGAATGTTTTGTGCAAATCTGTGTTTATATTGGCCACGCAACTTTCTGTATCGGTGTTATGAGAAGACAAATATAACTGTATATAAGGTATCAGTAATAGTTTATTGGGTCACATATCCATATCATCAAAAAACTCCAAAATGTCAGTCAATGTAATTTGAAATACCGACCAGTTGCTTTTCCCTCAACAGCGCCAAAATAAAAAGTTATGTAGTAAGTATTCTGACGAATAGATTCCTCACAAAATGACCTACCTCATTATGGGTATAAAATGATAGGGCTTGACTAGTAGGATAGTGGTGCACTTTGAGAAAAATGCAAACTCAAGATGACCGCAGCTACAAAATGGCGGATTACATATCACCTAGTAATACTGCAGCACTGAATGAACCGAACAAATTGAGAAGAATTGAGTATCAAAATTATAAACAAAAAAAAATGTTGAACAGTTTTATTGAAAAAAGGTAATAATGATGTAGATAATATACTGAGAACTGAGAAATAATTTGTAAGGTCCTAGGTAGCAGTCATCACAGCGCTCTTCTCATCAATCTACGGTATTGATCAGATGAAAAATTAATAAAATTGTTGGGCTCGCGTAACCCGAGTAAATATGTAAATACTAAGCCCAACGATTTCATTATTGTTTCATCCGATCAATACCGTAGAGTGCTGAGGAAAGTTATGTGATGACTGCTACCTAGGACCTACCGAATTTTTTTAGTTTTCAGTACATTATTTACATCAATATTTTTTTTCAAATGAAACTGTTTTACATAAACATCTTGTTTACTTACTTTATTTCTCAATAAATGTATGTTGAAGACATTCGATCTGTTTCGTTTTCAGTATCGCACACTGTTCATCAGATTGAAGTTCATCAGGAGATACAAGCAACGGTTTCTTTTTGCTGATAACCTGAAGGCAGTGATTGTTTAATAGACATATACTGAAGAACTCAGGGTAATCCTTGAGAAACAGCCTTATTCATAGTAATATTGAGCTGATACTTGAAATATTGGTGTAAGCTGGTAATTCTTGAAAAGAAAACATTAAATCATCTCATGTAAGCTTTTGATTGCCTAGACCTAGATCATACTGAAACCAAACTGTACTCACTAGAAATTCGTGGAAATATATTGAAGTGGTTCATGTCATTTTTGAGACATACAAAAATCATTGTGAAACTCAATGGAGCACGATCTGAATTGCATAACGTGAATCTAGGAGTACCACAAGGATCTATACCAGGTCCATTGATTTTCCTTATGTTCATCAATGATCTGCCAGAGTATATGAATGCCGATTGCTCAGTATTATATGCCGATGATGTATCTGTTGCATTTCAGAGTGAAAATGGATGTGAATTTGATGAGAAAGTTAACGAACCTCATAAGATATTCAGTAACTGGTGTGTCTTTAATCGATTAATACTCAACCACAACAAAACCATTCTTATGCAATACACTATAAAAACAATAGTATGGTCCCGGAAATGAGTATACGTAACGGCACGTTAAATACATCAGAATTTACGAAGTTTTTAGGCACGTTCTTAGATCTATCCTTCAGGAATTGTATCGATCATATCAGCAAGAGAGTGAATAGTGGGTATTGTGCCATTCTGCAAATGAAGAACATCTTCAATAAGCTTCAACTGATCAATATTTACTATGCCCTCATATATCCCCATATATCCTATAATATAGTTGTCTGGGGTAATGCAGTATCATCTCAAAGATTGTTGATATCACAAAAGAGAATAATACGCCTGATTTTCGGAATTGAACGTATACATTCTTGCAAATCATACTTTTCGAAAACAATATCCTCACTGTGCCATGTATATACATCATGAAATCATTATTGGCAATCAAATTACAACTCTCTAAGCTCCCGTCAAGTGGTGATAATCACAACTATAACACAAGACATGGTACGCGCTTGCGGATACCACAACATAGAACAACCCTGATCGAAAATGCCCCTTCCTTTACAGGGGTTCAACTATATAGTAAGCTGCCTGAGGATATTGCGAGTGAAAGGAATTACAGAATATTCAAAAACAAATTGAGAAAGCTTCTAATCATCTAATCTATCATTTGAATTGTGATCTGACTGAAATGAAAATATTACTATTACCATACCTCGTCATACGTGAATGATGCATTTTGATTCGCCTGATGTTCTATAATATTACGAACCAGTTGAAGCAAATGCGATATAAATTACTGTAATAAACTTAAATTTTATTCTCGCCTCTAGAGACATTCCCATTCCGTTTCGTCTGTGTGTGGAATGTGAAGATTCGAAAAATTAAATCTAGAATAACGAAGTGAATTCCGTGAACCAAATTCTAGGAATACTGCTGTTCGCTTTATAGTGATGTGATTAATCCGAAAAATTCCCCGGAGTATTCTCGCTCTGTGACATGGCGACGATTTTTACTGTCGTCGAATCCGGCGATGGGCTAGACATCAGTGAATTGATTTCTGTGGCCATATGTGTTACAAAATATGGAGATTTGAGTGGTTCTGCCAAAAATAACAGTTTTTCACCGAATTTACAAATTAATGTAATAAGATGTCGTGAATTACATTAGTGTTTCGTTTTTCCCTGGGTTAAGCAATAATTGACTACACTGTACAGTAATCAAACTTAACTTCATTCAACTGCTAATACAACCAAACACTTCAACTGAAACTTCAACTAACATTCAAGTGTCTATCGCCTTAATAGATCGCTCTGTACCGCACTGCCTGCGAAACTTGACTATTCCGATCGGGGTATGGGTAGCATTCATATATGGTGATCGAATTCATTTGAAGCCAATGGTGAATTCGCCAAAAGCCTTTCAAAACTGGTGGAGTTATTCTCAATGCGACGCGACATCTAGAACAGCCGCGAGCGCGTCTGTTTGAGCGCGGTCTCGGTCACGTCACAATTGATTTATGACGACCAGCGGTGTCGGTGTTTTTTTTTTCAGGTGATGATTTACGATATTATGAACCACCTGGAATCAATAGTTTCATTAAAACTTTTTTGGCCCCAAGTAACTTGTGAAATTCACTAGAGCTTTCTTAGAAGGAGCTAAACACCTACAAAAAACGATTTGGAGGTCGTCAAGAAGGTTATCACAACACTGTCAGTTGGATGAGATATCAAGTCGTTTCAGCCTTGCAAATCTCCTGGAGAGGATGGTATATTTCCAGCTCTTCTTCAGAGCGGACGGGAACTAATTGTACTTATCCTCATAAAATTGTATATAGCTAGTCCAGTATGCTTATCAAACGGGCAAATCGACAGATTCAGCATTAAAAAACCTTGTAAAGAAAATTTTCCAATCCGTTGACAACAAGGAGATTGCGGTTGCTGTATTTCTCGATATTGAAAGAGCATTTGACAATGCACTACCTAAATCTATAGGATCATCTCTGGTTAGGAAAGGTTTAGAATCGACTATAACTGGCTGGATCAGTGCCACGCTGGTGAACAGAACTGCAACTACGACTCTTCGAAGCGAGGCAATTAGGTTCAGAGTCACAAGAGGCGACCCCAAAGCTGGGCAATTATCTCCTCTTTTGTGGTCGATCGTGATGGATAGTCTGCTTGATACCCTCTACTGAAGAAAAGTAGATCTGCAAGATTATGCAGATGACCTTGTCATCTGTAGCTTTTAATACCCTCCAAAGCACGATGAGCGTTGTTCGCAGTTGGTGACTGAGGGAGCAGATGTCTGTCAACCCCAGCAAAACTGTAATAATCCCCTCCACCAGGAGGAGAAAATTGCACGATCTGACGCTACTTCCCTTCAATGATAAGATCATTCCATTTGGAACGGGGGTGAAATATCTTGTCATTGTCCTTAATGAAGAACTATCTCATGTCCCTATGTCCCTATGGACATGTCAAAAGATGCGTGATCAAATTTGGCATTTAGGTTCCAAACAAATTCATTGGATTTATGTGATGATTGTCAGACCAATGAATACTTATGGTGCGATTGCCTGGTGACCGAAGGCTTTACAGAAAATAGCCCAAGCGAAGCTCTCTGGCTTACAGAGACAGGCTTGTCTGACCATTAGTGGAGCCATCTGTACCACACCATCGGTGGTTAGATCTACCTCCTCTACACATTTTTCTGGAGAGAAAGGCTAAATGGACTGCATATAGACTTTTGCATATTGCCAATTGCAACAATCAATTTAATGCAGACTGCAACAGACTGTTGGTTAACACTGGAAGTCACATCATTCTGGAAATGACCTCTGACTTCATGCCTCCAACTGTCAACTGCGAACTGTCTTATAAAGTACTGTTTCCCAGAAGAGAAGACTGGATCCTCCAGGAGAAGGAAATATTAATAGCAGATAGTTGTTGGTTCAGAGATGGATCAAAAACACCTTCCGGTTCTGGTGCAGGTGTTTTCAGTCGCAGACCCAGCACAGAGATATCGACCTGCCTAGGAAGAATCCAACCTCAATATAAATATTCTTGGATAGTCAAGGAGTGTTGGAAGCGCTTGGCTTCGACCGAGAAACGTCTAGATTGGTATCAAATTATCAAAACGACTCTCCACGATAGGAAGACTTAACATATTGTCTCTGGTCTGAATTCTTGGCCATAGTGGTCTAGAAGGCAATTAAGCTGCTGACTCCCTTGCAAAGGAAGGTGCGGCAAGCCACACAAAGATTGAACATCAGGATGGCAAGAAGATTTATTGATTTCTGGCAGAATCTTTCAGGATTGCCTCACTCACAGGCGTTTATTCACCCTTCAAAGCTTGATACCGAGGAGTGGTAGTCACTACAATAGGAATGAACTACGATGTTCAACAGGCCTCTCCACAGGTCACTGTCGTCTGTATCATTATATGCAGATACTCGGACTGTTGGGAAAGAGTCTGTGGTGCTTCTGTGTGGAAAATGATGAAACACCAGAGCATATACTTGGGGCCTGCCCCGCTGAAAGACCACTCAACATACAAACTAATCGGCTTCATTGAGAAGTTAGGTTTATTAGGTTAAATTAAAATAAATGTGAGCAACAATAAACCTTTGCAGGTTGTGGTGGAGGATTGAATAGACCCATTCACTTTGGACCTAACCTAAACTGTCCTAACTTGTGAAATCGCTTCTTTTCTTTCGTATTATCAACTGATGAATTCAGTCGAATCAAAGACGGTTGTTTAATGATTTTCATA
Source organism: Leptinotarsa decemlineata (assembly GCF_025532065.1). Classification (NCBI taxonomy): domain Eukaryota; kingdom Metazoa; phylum Arthropoda; class Insecta; order Coleoptera; family Chrysomelidae; genus Leptinotarsa; species Leptinotarsa decemlineata. Next base: position 15,909,294 of record NW_027412694.1, read on the forward strand.
CATGATATTGATGCTATTGTGGATGTTTCATTCGATCTCGACAACGGACGTTCAGTAGGTACATATGGTCTAACCCGTGAAAGAAAGACCTTGTTAATCCTTATCTCACAAAAGACTGTTGTTGCTTGAATATAAACATTAGCAGCCTAACGATCAAATAATTCAATATTCATTGACTTTTCAAAGTTTCTCTGGAACGATGAAATTTTGAAAATTAAAAGTTTTCAGAATTTTTGAACTGAATATATCGAAAATGTACTCAAGCATTTGGTTTGAGTAAATGTCATGAATAATTCTGGGGGGGGGCTTGCGTAGCCAAGTGACTGCAGTGACAACTGTTGAAAAGAAGAACAGTATTCATTTCAATTATCAATTTTGATTTGGTAACCATTCTCAGCAGTTATGATTGAATTCCAATTCGAAAATCAAGAACCTACGCCCTTTCCTTCGCAAATCAAGAGTTTGTTATTTCCAACTGGGCACAAGTACTGCTTTCTTACCCTAAATCTAGAAAAGAGTGAAATAATGGTACAGTTAATTACATTTTGCCTCATTTCCGAAAGTTTCCTAATGTAGTTTGAAAACAGACTAGATACTATTCATATGATCATTCATTAGGCGCCTACTGTCTTTAAATTTGAATAAAACGAAGTATGTGTGAGATGTCATCGTAATTCTTCATTCAGATGCCATTATGTGTGAAATATAACATCGTTCAAATGTCCGTCATCCGCATCCGAAACGTCCGATTTTCCATGAATCTCTCACATAAGTCAGGCTGAATTTGACCAATGTCTCATTTGCATACACCTGCCACCCAATAAAACCCCACAAGAAAATGTCTAACAGGGTCAAATCGCATGATTTCGGTGGCCAGTTTATATCACCTCCACGTGAGATGACCATGCATGCCCTCAAATCGCTCGTGTGGAATATCTATTGCGACATGAGCCCTGTGGCACTTTTCTGTTAAAACGACATGTCGTTGGTGTCAGAAATTGGTTATATCGACCTTTAGTGCTCGCCGTTGATAGTGATGGCCTTACCAACGTCGTTCTCGGAGAAATATGGACCGATGACGCTGCCAGCTCAAAATTCACACCAAACAGTAATTTTTTCGGGTTGCATTGAACGCATTTGGATCTCATGTTGATTGGTTTCATCCCAGATTGACAATTTTGTTTTTTCACATACCCATTTATCCAGAAATGGGTCTCATCGCTGAAGATGATTTTTCGATGAAAATTAGGGTCAGTTGCCAACACATGTCGTCTACGTTCAGTTCCTGGGTCAGTGCAGGCCTAAGTCACGACGTAAAATTCGTCAAGTTGTGGTCTGCGAAAGGCCAAGTTCTTGTGAGCGACATGAAATCGATTGACTCGGATTCTACTGCACACTCTTAAGGTGCGTATTCACCAAGCGAGCACGAGCGAACAAGAGCGAACAAGAGTGAACGAGCATTCTGCATCAATAATCATCTGGTGAGTACGGGCTAGCGAGCGAGTGAACGTATGCTTGTTCGCGTTCAGAAAAGATCGAGAAGAAGGCGGTACATCAAAAGGTGCTCGTACAAAGTAGATGGATCAACTACGACTACGAACTTGAAGATATTCGCACTAGTGTGGACGAGACATCAATATGTCGAGCAAATACGCGAACATGAGCGAACACGAGCAAACATACACGAATGCTCGCATAAGCATGAACGAGCATTCGTGTATGTTTGCTCGTGTTCGCTCGTGTTTGCTCGACATATTGATGTATCGTCCACACCAGAGCGAATATCTTCAAGT